>NC_091446.1:55467879-55767879 GCF_964237555.1 Oryctolagus cuniculus | reverse complement strand
TAAATGACTTCATTTGTTTTGTTTGCTTCTAAGTTATCAAAAGTAGGAATCAGGCTTTCTGTTTTTAACAATTGTAATATCCCAAAGTCACAAATCAGATCCTCGATGGCTTGATTCTGATCTTTTCATATGCTAAGGCTTTTTGTTTTGTTTTACCAAGTTATTTTACTAGCTCCTTAATCTTAAATTGAAATTTTAGAAATCTCAGTCTGTATTTCTCAAGATAATTTACTAAGTATTATACAATGTACATTAAAAGAGTGGACTTGTATATAAAATTGACCAAGTTAAAGTAAATTTTTCTCTCATTGTGCCATATGCATTTTTGGACAGTTTTTCCTTGTTGATGTGTTTTAGTTCTATGTTTGTCTCTTGATTAACAAAATTAGACCATGATGATTAAAATCCATCCTCCTTGTAATTTTGGCTTTTAACATATTAGCAGTGGCTATTTTTCTGTTTCAGACAGCCCAGTTTGGGAGTTCTAGAGAAAGTAGATAAAAGCCTTATTATGTTTATATTAAGCATTCTGATTTCTAGTGTAAATACCTTTAAAATGATAAATACTTCCCCCTCCCTTTTTTAGTGGAATGGAGGTTTAGGGAAATCTCTCAGGAAATTGAAAATTATAGTAATATTTTTGGACCAGGAGAATCTTTGATGTTGATTTAAATCATTTGCGGCGCAGATTTAAAAAAATAAATAAAACTTGGGACTTTTAAAACTACCTTTAAAAAAAACACTTTAAAGTATTCCTGAAATGGAACTGCTCACTGACACCTAGAGAGAAGTTTGATTTAGAAGAATTCAAGAGTGATCAAAGAAGGAATGATTGTTCCAGTTTGGAAATCTCTGTGCATGGGTTACAGTCTTGTTGCGATTGGTTGGAAAGTAAACTATTTTCTTGAACTATGATTGGCTAAAATCCTTTTCTTTCCACGATATTTACTTTTTAATATAACTGATTCTGGAGCCTTTCCCTGTTTTCATATCTGACAAGGGCGTTTGAGCTGTGTACCAGTACTAAAAGTACAGATTGGTGCAGAGACAATTTGTGAAATTTAAGGATGCTGACAAAAGCCCACAGCAGATCGCGTAGGGTTCCTTATAACAAAGCAGTGGCGTGTAAATCTCTGAACAGCTCACACAGAAATTAGTGTCGCTGTAATTGGAAACATTAAAGGATGTTAGCCTTTTCTCCTTTTCCATTTAAATTCGTGGACTGTTGTTCCGCTGTGATTGAGTTCTGTGGGCATCGCTTCGCATTACTGCTGGGACTGCAGTACTAATTCGGGCTAAATTCATGCTAACCCAGACGGCAGGCGCCATGTGCTCATCTGGAGATGAGGCGTTTAACCTGGAGTTTATTTTGTGGTCCAGTGCCATCAGCACACTGCACTTTCACCTCCCCCTCACCTCTGAGGGAGCGGCGAATACAAAGGTGGACCCCACACGCTGTGTGCCGTATTGCTGAAGCAGAGTACTAGCTTCCCCCGCGCCTTGGCCCTGGAGCAGCAGTCAGCTGCAACCTGGCAGTTCCCGCGGCCGCCGCAGCGCCGGGCACTACTTTCCGTCTGCGGTGGTTCCGCCGACCCTCTCTCTGCTCCCTCCCCCCGCCGCGCCGGCGGAAGGAGACGCGCGGCGCGCTCGCGGCCGAGCCAGCGCCTGGGAGGCGGAGTAGTACTGGCCGCGGCGCTGTGGCGGCGGCGGCCGCCGGAGCTGCGTGTGGGGTTTCTGTCAGTTTTTATGGGTGTGTGTGTGTGTGAGTGTTTATGTAGCTGCAGCCCCAAGTTGTGAGTCTGGGCGCCTTGGGAGCTGTTGGGGACACCGAGCGACCGAGGTCGCTGCGTCCTCCAGGCAGAGCGTCCGGTGCGCCCCGAGTCCGCGCGCTCTCGCTCGCGGGACCGCCGCCGTCTCCCGGTCCGGTCTCCGCAGCATGAGCGGCCGGTAGGAGCCGAGTTTCGCAGTTCCTCTCTCTGGAGAATACAGCGGTCGCTTAAGCAGCTACGGCCATGGCGGTGGAGACGCGGCCGGAGCTGGTGGGGAAGCGGTTCCTCTGTGTGGCGGTCGGCGATGAGGCGCGTCCGGAGCGCGGGGAGAGCGGACGCAGTTGGCGGAGCTGGCGAGCCGGGGTCATCCGAGCCGTGTCACACCGGGACAGTAGCAATCCAGACTTGGCGGTAAGCGAGCGCCTGCCCACATCAGAGAGCCGGTGTCTGAGCCTCACCACCTCGGCGGCACCTGGCTCTGCCCGCACCACTGGCGGTCACGCCCCTCTTTGGAGCCCACAGAGTTTGCCCCGCTGTCCTGCCCGGGTCTTCGCCCCACGGCAAGTGGCTTCCCAGGCAGAGGCGGTGTCGGAGCCGGACTCTCCTGTGTCCCCAGACAGCCTCGGAGGCCCCTCGGTCTCAGTGCGGGGGCGGGGGCGGGGGAGCGGCCGAGCCGGCCGCGGCCGCCGAGACCTCAGCGGAAGGCGGGGCTGGGAGCGCGGGGCCGCGAGCGGTGCGGGCCCCTCGGGAGCGGTGTGTGGCCAGCTTCCCTGGCACCTTTCTGCTGGCGAAAGTCTGTACAGTGCGGGGGCTTGAGCCTTAAAACTTAGCCATAAGGTTGCTGAAGGGGAGGAAAAACTGACAGATCTCTTGGCTTTCCAGAGATGTGTGTGTGTGTGTGTGTGTGTAGGTGTAGGTAAGGCCGTGGCAGTGGCGATATCCTGATTCACCCTCTGCTTCGTAGATGCTTAGCTTTCTAGCCTCAAACGATGAAAACGAATATTTTTGGTATGCCAGGTAACAGAAATTCCTCTCTTTTCCCTCTAGCCCTCTGTCCGCCCTTGTTAGAAACGGGTAGTGCTTAGGGTAAACATGTTCCTGGGTGTTTACACGATTTTAATTCAATAAAACTACAGATGTTGTCAATTAAAATGTTAAATGCCCCACAGAACCTTTATCCTTATACGTGACACTGCCAGTATTTGCTTCAGTAGCGTAGGTATGTGCCTGACTGAGAGGGGACATGTTATGCTCCAAGCAAAGCATCTCTAGGGGACAGGCTTGAAGATAAGGGGTGGAGTTGAGTCAATATATTGTGTTTCTCAAGGTTGACTTAAAATACATATTCCTAGTGCTTCGGAGTATTTACCTTTTCACTGAAAATTTCACATTTAGAAGTATTTTCCCCTTGTGTGTATGCAGGCCAATTCCAAATTCACAGTTATATCTACATAAACCTGCTTATTTTAATATTTTTCTTAGGAGCTTTTGAGTGTTTTTGTAAATCCATTTTCATCACGGTTTCATGTGGAGTGTTTTAATGTTGACTTGATACTGCAAAATAGGTTTGCTTTCCTAGTAGATATTTCTAATAGGAAAAAAGCAAAGTCGAGGTAATTTTGAATATATTTGGTTATTTTTATTCGAAAGAGGGAAAAGAATCTTCATTAAGCATTGATTATGCTCATGGTTCTAGGAATTGTGGTATTTCAATGCAGTAACTACTTTTGTTTCTTTAGAAGGCATTTCTCCTACTCTAAATTGTCTTGGCTTTTATGTGGAAGCTAGTTGGATGATGGTTTAGCATTTTTAAATAATGACGAGTGATAAATTGTGTTTACTTTCTACAGTATTTTGCTTTAGTAGATATATGAAAATTAGGAAATACAGTTAAAAGCTATCATTGGTGACAGGTTAGCAAATTAATTATATTGAAGACTTGATTACTTAGTTGGAAATTTAAGTGATATAAACAGGTGATTGACATGTCAAGTTTGTAATTTAGAAGATATGAACCCATTACTGAGGGGCTCGCGCTGTTGTATAGCAGACACAAGTTCGAGGCCCTGCTGCTCCACTTCCAATCCAGCACTCTGCTATGGCCTGGGAAAGCAGTAGAAGATGGCCCAAATCCTTGGGCCCCTGCACCCGTGTGGGAGATCCAGAAGAAACTCCTGGCTTCGGATCGGCACAGCTCCAACCATTGTGGTCATTAGGGGAGTGAACCAGCGGATGGAAGACTGACTCTTTCTCCCCCACCCCCCCACCCCCGCCTTTCAAATAAATAAGTAAATCTTACAGAAAAAAGAAAGAAAAATATATTACTGAGTCATGGTGGGGTTTAACTGGAAAGAACGGGAAGGAATTTCTTCAGGTGGTAGAAGTATTTTGTTTCATCATTGATTTCATAGGTAAAAATTCATTGCAAATTTGCCAAAAAAGTTTTAAACCAAAACTATGTGAACCTTTGACCAGTATTCCTTTGTACAACAATCTTATTTGAAAAATGAATGTTACTGCTTATAGTGTAAGTTTGTTTTTAAGCCTAGAACCAACATTTTTAGGTTTCCAAACTTTCTTACATTCATACTTTTTAAAAAAGATTTATTTATTTGAAAGGCAGAGTTACAGAGAGAGAGAGAGAGAGAGGGAGAGACACAGAGAGATCTTTCATCTGCTGGTTCATACCCCAAATGGCCCTGCCAGGGCTGAGCCAGGCTGAAACCAGGAGCTTCTTTTGGGTCTCCCTTGTGAGTGCAGGGGAACAAACACTTGGGCCATCTTCCACTGCTTTCCCAGGTGCATTAGCAGGGAGCTGGATCGGAAGTGGAGTAGCTCGGACTCAAATTGTGGCCTATATGGAATGTTGGTGTTGCAGGCGGTGGCTCTACCTTCTGCATCACAATGCCAGCCCCATACTTCTTAAGTGACACTTAAGTGAACAATTTGGCATTAATGTGCAACATATTGTTCCTTTAGACCTTTATTACTACAGTGTAAACATAAAGAGCATGATCAGTTCTATGAAAAACACTTACAAGCTGTTCTTAACTTTTTGATTTTTTTGCTGCTGAAACCCATGTTTTGTTTTTAAAGTTGTAAATATATAATTAAAAACATGTAGTTATTTTAGAAGCTTTAGTGTTGTACATTTATATATTACATGATTTTGAAGGATAACTATCAAAACCTGAAAATAAAAAATATTATATCTCTAAGTTAATCAGCTATTCTTTTGGTCTTATGAAGACTTGGCCACTTACATTAATATCTTAGCACTGCCCTAACTAATTACGCAATCTTGGTGGATTAAATGCTACAGATTTATCTTATGTTTCTTGATCACAGATCTGATCTGACCTTCCTAGGCTAAAATCAAGGTGTGGCAAGACTGTAAAGTGGAGGCTCTAGGGGAGATTCCCTTTTTTTTTTTCCTTTTTTTAGTATTTAGATACTGTTCTTATTCCTTGGTTCATGGCCTTCTTCCTTCATCTTAAAAGCCAGGTTGAATCTCTGACCATTCTTCCCTAATCACCTCCCTCTCACTCTCCTGCTTCTGTCTTGCATTTTAAAGTGTGTTTGTGATCACAGTGAGCCCAAATAATCCAAGATGATCTCAACACCTATTAATATTCATAATTCCATCGGAACCTTAGTTCCTCTTTTCTGTGTAAAATAGTGTAGTCATAGATCCCATGGAATAGGACATGGCTATCTTTAGGATGACATTATTCTGATTGGCATATCATGGTAGCAAACATATTCCTGTACAATATGAAAGTACATAATGCAGTACAGTGAAGACTAAAATTTTACTTTTTCATGCCAGGAGTTTTAGTCATACTACTATCTGGTGTCTTAGGTAATGACTTTAATTGATGGAATTCTTACTAGATTATGTTAGGATAATTTCAGATGTTTTGGTGACTTTTTGAAAAATGAGTTGATAACCCTCTGGGATATCCATACTGGAATTATATTTGGAATTATATTGATCATCAAGAGATTTATCTGAACCCTTTCTATGCAGGAGGCCTGAGATTTGAAGGTAAGATTAGATAAACTATATCATGAGTCTCTGCATGTGGAGTTCTTTTTTTAGACTTTTGCAAAGGTTCTTGTCCAGGCTAGCACAGTAGCATAGCGGGTTAAGGCCCCGGCTACTTCATTTCCCATCTAGCTCCCTGCTGCACCTAGAAAAGTTGCAGAGGATGGCTCAAGTCTAGGTCCCTGCACCCATCTGGGAGACCCTGATGAAGTTCCTGGCTTCGGCCTGGACCAGCATGCAGCCGTTTGTTAAGTGAAGATGGAAGATCTGTCTCCGTTTCTGTCTCTCCCTCTCTCACTGTAACTCTGACTTTCAAATAAGTAAGTACATCTTTAAAAAAAACAAAAAGGTTCTTGTCTTGCATCCATTGGTAAACATTACTATTGCCCTGTGTTTTAAAAAAAAAATTATTCTTATAAGAGACAGCATTCTCATCTGCTGGTATACTCCCAAATACCTATGATGTCCAGGGTGGCCAAGGCTGATCCTGGGGCCACAGTAGGGAGACCAGCTCAATAAGGACCTCTTATGTGGGTGCAGGGACCTAGGTATCTGACCCATCACTGGCTGCTTTCTAAGGTACACATTAGCAGGAATATTGAGTCACGAGTGGAGCTGGGACTTGATCCCAGGTAGTTCAATATGAGATGCCTGCATCTTAATCACTAGGCCAAATGTCTACCCTACCCTAGATTTTGAGAAACTTCTAAAAGATTGAGCATATCATAGAAGGAGAACTGGCAGTTGAGAATTATTGTTTCATAATATTATCACTGAAAAAATTATGCTAATTAAAGAGCAAAAGTCAATTTACTCTTCATTATCTTCCACATCCTATTAGTAATTTATTTATCATCCACCCACACACAGCCACCCATCACCACCTGCCTTTTAACCCTGTCTGAAGTATATTTAAGAAAACATTTCCAGAGATCACTTGGAGAGAAGTAGCCAATCTGAGAAAGCAGATTTTAAATTGTACTGAACTGTGTACTTGCAGCTCAAAGTTATTTAGCAAAATTTGCCTTTAAATAAAACACATTTAGGAATTTTAAAGTGATTTATGCTTAATTTATAAGTTAACTCCTTTTAGTTCTACATATTTCTGTTCAACTTTCTTATTTAAGTTGGCTATTGAGTTGATGGCATTTGATTTCCTTCAGTGTTTGTTCAGATAATTCTCAGGTTGTCTGATACAGTTCTGCAGTATAGATAATGCTAATTTCTGGTCTGTTCACAAAGTGATGATGAATGAAATAAGGATTTTCATTCCATTGATCAATATGATTTTGATAGGTTAACAAATGTAGGGAAAATTGGTTTAGCTGGTAGGTAGAAAGACTTTTATATCAGATTTGAGTACATAGACCATTTTCTCTCATGACTTTATTGTTGTTCTTCCTGAAGAATTGCATATATAGAAAATTGAGTATGTAAACTGCCATAGACCCTTCATAGTTAAGTAGAAATTTTGGGAAAGAGGCATCATTAATATTTCAAAAGTTAAAAAGATGGCAGCCTTTAGTCGTTAGATCATACACTTTTATACTCTTTTGTTTTAGTAGTTCTGCTACTCCTTATGCCATTCTGAAATCCAGATAACTACAGCAACTAAATTTTAATAAATTTATGTATTTAAGTTTTTATTTATTTGAGATGCAAAGAGAATCAGTGCTTCCATTTGCTGGTTCACTCCCAAGGGACTGCAACAGCCCAGAGTGTGCCTGAGCAGAAGGTGGTAATGGAAACTCTGTCCAGGTCTCCCTTGTGAGTAGTAGGAACCCAGTCACTTGAACAAGGCATGATTGTCTCCCAGAGTCGGTGTTACAAGGAAGCTGGAATCAGTAGCAATTAGTACACAAAACTCCTGTTTCTGTTTATAGTTATTAATTTGGAAGCAAACCCTGACTGACTAAACTTTTTTTAAAAAAGATTTATTTTATTTATATGAAAGGTAGAATTAGAGAGGAGGGAAGACAGGTCTTCCATCTGTTGGTTCACTTCCCAAATGGCCACAACGGCCGGGGCTGGGCCAGGCTTAAGCTAGGAGCCAGGTGCTTCATCCAGTCTCTGACGTGGGTGCAGGGGCCCAAGCACTTCAGCCATCATCCACTGTTATCCCAGGCCCATTAGCAGGGAGCTGGATCATAAGTGGAGCAGCTGTGAATCGAACTGGAATCCATATGGGATGTTGGCACTGCAGGCAAAGGCTTAGCCTTCTGTGCCACAGTGCCATCCTCTAAATTTATTTTTTAACAGAACCTAATATGAATTCAATATTTTATCTCAGAAATATTACTGTGCTTAATTTTAGAGTTCTCTAAACCCTACAGTGGTGTTACATATTACACATGAGTTACATTATATTACCATAGTCAAGTACCACATTATAACAGTATTTACTTCAACAAATTTTGAACTCGAAAATATGTCTAGTTTGAAGGGTTTTGGATGAGTGTTTTTTTTTCAAGATTTATTCATTAGAAGTTACAGTTGGGGCCGGCACTGTGGGGTAGCTGGTAAAGCCTCTTCCTGCAGTGCCGGCATCCCATATGGGCACCAGTTCGAGTCCCGGCCAATCCAGCTCTTTGCTAAGGCCTGGGAAAGCAGTAGAAAATGGCTCAAGTCTTTGGGCCCCTGTACCTGCATGAGAGACCTGGTAATTGGGTAATTGGGGAGTGCACCAGCAAATGGAAGTCCTCTCCATCCCTCCCTCCCTCCTCCCCTCTCCCTCCCTCTTCCTCTCTCTGCCTCTCTTTCTCTTTGTAACTCTTTCAAATAAATAAATAAATAAATCTTTAAAAAAATAATAAAAGTTACAGAGAGGGGGAGACAAATAGAGATCTTCAGTTCGCTGGTTCACTCCCCAGATGGCTGCAGCGACCAGCATTGGGCCAGAGCAAAGCCAAGAGCTTCTTTCTGGTTTCCCATGTGAGTGGCAGGGGCCCAAACAATTGGACAATCTTCCCTTGCTTTTCCCAGGCCACTAGCAGAGAGCTGGATAGGAAGTGAAGCAGCCAGGACATGAACCAGCACCCATATGGGATGCTGGTGTCACAGGTGGTGGCTTTACCAGCTATGCTACAATGCCGGCCGGCCCTTTTGATGGATAATTTTTGTTAAAATACAAGTAATGATTTCTCCCTTCCCTTCCCTTCCCTTCCCTCTCCCTTCCCTCTCCCTTCCCTCTCCCTTCCCTCTCCCTTCCCTCTCCCTTCCCTCTCCCTCTCCTCTCTCCCTCTCCTCTCTCCCTCTCCTCTCTCCCTCTCCTCTCTCCCTCTCCTCTCTCCCTCTCCTCTCTCTCTATCCTTTCTCTTTCTCTCTTCCTCTCTCTTTTTCTTCTTCCCTCCCCTCCTTTTTTTTTCTTTTTCTCTCTTTCTTTCTCTCTTTTATTTCTTTCAGATTTATTTTATTTATTTGAAAGGCAGAGTTAGATCTTTAATCTGCTGATTCACTTCTCAAATACCTGCAACAGCCAAGACTGGACCAGGCCAAAGCCAGGAGCCAAGAGCTTCATCCCAGTCTCCCATGTAGACACAGGGGCCCAACAACTTGGGCCATCTTCTGCTGCTTTTCCCAGGTGCATTAGCTGGGAGCTGGTTCAAAAGTGAAGCAGTTGGGACTTGAACTGGTACCCACATGAGACACCTGGCATTGCAGGTCATGGCTTAACCCATTTTGCCACCCCTAATGATTTTTTTATTAATTCATTATATAAGGAATACAAATTTCATAGGTACAACTTTTGGAATATAGATATTCTTCCCACCATACCCATTTATTTATATGATCACTTTAACACTTAATACTGTCTATATGTTCACTTTAACACTTAACATGATCACTTTCACACTTAAGATGACATTTTTATCACCCAGCTTAATGGGATTTGGGGTCCCATGACAAGTTTTTAAACTGTACCTTTAGAAGTTAGTTTTTTGGAATGTATGTATAACTATACAGCTTTACAGTTACAAACTTCCTCCTTTCTCTCTTATTCCCACTCTTATTTCTTACTGAGATCCATCCTCAATTGACTTTATACATATATAATTAACTCTGTTAAGTAATGAGTTCAAGAAATAGTATGAAGAGAAAAAAATGAAAAACACAAAAAAATACTGTTCCTCGATAGTCAAGACAGGGTCAGCTCAGGTCATCTCAAAGTGTCAATTTCACTTCTGTGGGTTTTTTTTTTTTTTTTTTTTTTTTTTTTTTAGGTACTCTGTTTGGTCTCACAGATTGGGAGAACACACAGTGCTTGTCCCTTTGGGACTGCTTTGTAGTATTCCAAAGTGTACATATCCTATAATTTCTTTACCCAGTCTTTGGTTGATGGGCGTTTAGGTTGGTTCCATGTCTTAGCTATTGTGAATTGAGCTGCAATAAACACACCTCTAATGATTTTTAATGGTAAATATATGGTGACAACAAATACTGCTTATTTCATTTGTTTCAAGACTTGACAGTGATCAGATGTCTGCCTAATATTCAAATAGTTTTATTCAATATGGATTTTAGCTAATTTTATTTGATATAAAGTTCCTAATCTGGGGCCTGATGCTCGTGGCGTAGTAGGTTAAGCCTTCATCTGTGGCACCAGCGTCTCATATGGGCACCAGTTTGTATCCTGGCTGCTCCACTTCTGATCCAGCTCTCTGTTAATGGCCTGGGAAAGCAGTGGAAAATCACCCAAGTGCTCTGGCCCCTGCACCCCTGTGGGAGACCCTGAAGAAACTCCTGGCTTCCGATCAGCTCAGCTTCGGCCATTGCAGCCACTTGGGGATTAAACCAGCAGATGGGAGACCTGTCTTTCTGTCTGTGTCTACCTCTCTCTCTGACTCTGTCAAATAAATAAAATCTTAAAAAATAAAAACATCTGTCCCTTTCTCTCTCTCCCTGTAACTCTGCTCTTGAAGTAAGTAAATTTTTCTTAAAAAAATGTTTGTGGAAAAATAGAATTTTGAAACCTGCATGTTGCTGGTTCTTCAGGGTTCATGTAAAATCTTCATCATAAAGGTACATTTGGGGCTGGCGCCATGGCTCACTTGGTTAATCCTCTGCCTGTAGCACCGACATCCCATATGGCCACTGGATTCTAGTCCTGGTTGTTCCTCTTCCAGTCCAGCTTTCTGCTCTGGTCCAGGAAGGCAGTGGAGGATGGCCCAAGTGGTTGGGCCCCTGCACCTGCATGGGAGACCAAGAGGAAGCTCCTGGCTTCGGATCGGTGTAGCTCCGGCTGTAGTGGCCATTTGGGGGTTGAACCAATGGAAGGAAGACCTTTCTCTCTGTCTCTCTCTCTCACTGTCTAACTCTGTCAAATAAATAAAATTTTAAAAAAACTACTATGGATTTGAAAATGTTTTTGCACTAATATTTTTAATTCCATTTTTATGTACTTTTGAAAGTACTCTCAAACAGTGAAATTTGCTTTTTGGACTTATTGGCAAGTAGATTTCAAATTTCACATACAGTATTTCTTCCCTGTCAGTTCAGACCATGTCATCAAAATGGATCTCCATAGAGCTTCTTGAAATTTGAATGAGTAGGAATCAAGTATAGGTATGTACAAATATATGAAGCTGAGCACTTGAAAGACCTGAAATTTCATTTAAACGTTTTTCAAAAAGTACTTGTAATGGTTTACTTTTTATAGTTTGAGCCTTTGTTTTTTTCATTTGTCTAATCATTGAAGAAATTGGTTTAGATCCAGAATGTTTCCTGTTCTGTAATTCCAGAATTGTTAGTACGTTTGATTTGTAATTCTATGGAAGACAGTGCTCATTAACCAAGAGCAAATTTCAGATCTATCCCCAAATCACTTAATTCTGAGTTAATGAGGTTTCCTTTATAGTGTGCCTGTTTTATAAGGGATTGTGCCTTTTTTTAAAATAAGGACCACAATTCTCCTTTGTTAGTAATGTGGTTTCTCTTGAATGATCAGAAGTTGAATTTTTCTGATCAGAGAAATTAAAGGTAGAATAAATAAATATCACAGAATAATACTGGACCTTGAAATGATTCAGTGGATTTTCATGCATTTGCAAGTTTTAGTGAACTATATTTAATACTTTAGTGAAAGTGCTTTATGGTTAAAAATGGAACAAAAGAAATCAAGTAACTAGAAGATCATATTTGTTTCTTTTTTGTCTGAAAATGTGAAATTAGGAAGGGAATACATGGCAATTCTATTTCTGTTTCAGCAGATATATTTGGTAAGCAAGGGAGATATTATGAATAATTTCTTCAGGACTTTTAACTTTATTTTACTAAAATGTTATTGAAAATTTTAAATTAATGATTTCTAAGTTGAGTAAAAATCAAATAATTTTGATTAGTAACAGTGTTTATGAATTTTTTGTTATCTACAATGAAAGCATAGATTTTGGGAATCATCACCTTTAAAAATAAAAGTGAAACAGCTCCTTTAATTGCTGTGACATATGTTCTTTCTGAACCTTTGTTCTTTCCTAGCTCCATTGTTCAAGGCCTCTTGGTTTTTTTTATTTATTTTTTAGATTTATTTCATTTATTTGAAAGAATTAAAGAGAGAGGTAGAGACAGAGAGAGAGGTCTTCCATTGCTGGTTCACTCCCCAGATGGCCGCAACAGCCGGAGCTGCACCGATCTGAAGCCAGGAGCCAGGAGCTTCTTCTGGGTCTCCCACTTGGTTGCATGGGCCCAAGCACTTGAGCCATCTTCTACTGCTATCCCAGGCAACAGCAGAGAGCTGGATCGGAAGAGGAGCAGCTGGGACTAGAAGCAGCATTAATATGCGATGCCGTCGCTTCAGGCCAGAACTTTAACCCCACAGCGCTGGCCCTGAAGCCTCTTTGTTTTTTTTTTTAAGTATTTTTATTGACTTGAAAGGCAGAACAACAGAAGGAGAAAGATGGAAGTCTTCCATCTGCTGGTTCACTCTCCAAATGCTTGCAGCAGTTAGGGCTGGGCCAGGTGGTAGCCAGGAGCCAGGAGCTCTATCAGGGTCTTCCCCCATTGGTGGTAGAGACTCAAGTACTTGAGCAATGGGACCGGCGCTGTGGCCCACTTGGTTAATCTCCACCTGCGGCGCTGGCACCCCATATGGGCGCCGGTCTCTGGTCCCAGTTACTCCTCTTTTAGTCCAGCTCTCTTCTGTGGCCCGGGAAGTCAGTGGAGGATGGCCCAAGACCTTGGGCCCCTGCACCTGCATCGGAGACCAGGAAGAAGCACCTGGCTCCTGGCTTCGGATCAGTGTAGCGTGCCGGCCTTAGTGGCCATTTAGGGGGTGAACCAACAGAAGGAAGACCTTTGTCCCTGTCTGTCTCTCTCTCACTGTCTGTAACTCTGTCAAATAAAAAAAAGTACTTGAGCCATCATATGCTGCCTCTCAGGTGCATTCTCAAGAAGCTGGGACAGAAGCATACGTGGGATTCCATCCCAGGCACTTGATTCTGAGGGATGGCTTAAGCCACTTTGTACCAATGTCCACCCTCAAGTAGTCTTTTTTCTTCTTTTTTAAGATTTACCTTTTAAAAATTTATTTGAAAGGCAGAGTTACAGAGGGAGAGAGAGATTTTCCATCTGCTGGTTCACTCCCCAAATGGCCATAATGTCCCCCACTGTGCTAGGCTGAAGCCAGGAATTTAGAGCTTCTTCTGGGTCTCTCATGTGGTTTCAGGGGCCCAAGGACTTAGGCCAGCATCTTCTGCTGCTCTCCCAGATGCATTAGCAGGGAGCTGGATTAGAAGTAAAGCAGTGGGGTCTTGAACTGGCATCCATATATGATGCCTACATTGCCTCTACTCTTGAGTTGTTATTTCCCCTTCCTTCCTCTTTTTTTTTTTTTTTTTTGTAAGATTTGTTTATTTATTTGAAAGAATTAGAGAGAGATATCTTCCATCTGATGTTTCACTCCCCAATTGGCCGCAATGGCTGGAGCTTCGCCGATCCCAAGCCAGGAGCCAGGAGCTTCTTCTGGGTCTCCCATGCAGGTGTAGGGGCCCAAGTACTTGGGCCATCTTCTACTTTCCCGGGCCATCTTCTACTTTCCCAGGCCATAGCAGAGAGCTGGATTGGAAGTGGAGCAGCTGGGTCTCAAACCAGTGCCCATATGGGATGCTGGCGCTCCAGGCCAGGGTGTTAACCCGCTGTGCCACAGCGCTGGCCCCAAAATAACCCATTCTTAAACTTTTGGAGTGGGGGGTGAAGAATCTGAAACTGGTAGTTATACAAGGGAAATATGTAAATGAAGAGCCTTTGCTTGGAAAGTAGAGTATAATTATAAAGTATCATTTGATGAGGATATTCTCCAAGAGATTAAAGTAATGTCATGTTATTTGAATGTCATGTATTATTTTAGATTGTACTGTGTAATTCATTTTTAACTTCATTGGCAGAGAGTGCACATGTACTTAAATTTTGTTGATCACTTCCCAGATGCCTGCAATAGTCACAACTGGGCCAGACCAAAGTTGTGATCCTGGATTGAATTTGGGTCTCCAATATGGGAGGCAGAGTTAAGTACCTGGGCCATTACCTTTTGCTTCCCAGGATGTGCATTAGCAGGAAACTGGAAACAGAAGCAAAGGTGGGAACCAGTGTTGTGGCCCAGTGGATTAAGCTACCATCTGTGATGCTGGCATCCCATATGGGTGCCGGTTTGCTTTCCAGTTATTTGTCATCTAGCCCCCTGGTTATTTGCCTGGGACAGCAGTGGAAGATGGCCTAAGTGCTTGGGCCCCTACCACCCTGGTGAGAGACCCAGAGGAAGGAAGTTCCTGGCTCCTGGCTTCTGACTGGCCCAGTACTACTGGCTGTTGCAGCCATCTGGAGAGTCAACCAGCAGATGGAAGATCACTTTTGAAAAATACTTATTTATTTGAAAGGCAGAATTAGTGTATATTTTCCATCTGTTGGTTCACTCACCAAATGACCACAATGGGTGGCCAGGGCTAGGCCAGGCTGAATGCTTTAGCTTGGGAATCTACCCAGGTCTCCCATGTGGGTGGCAGGAGTTCAAGCACTTGAGTCATCTTCTTCTGCTTTCTTAGGCACATCACAACGAGCTGGATTGGAAGTGGAGCAGACAGGACTTGAATCAATGCTCATATGGGATGCTTTTCTTGCAGGCTGCAGCTCAACCCACTGTAGTGCAGGGCCAGCTACTGCCATACTGTTTTTTATAGCAGTTGCACCGTTTTATATTTCCAATAATATGTGTGTGGGTTCTAATTTCTCCACATCCTAGCTTATACTTATTGTTGATTTGTTTGAAAATAGCCATCCTAACAGATGTGTGTATATTCACTATTTGTTTATCTTCTCTGAAGAAATATTTGTTTGTGTTTGTTATGTTTGAATCATGTTGATTTTTTTGTTGGGTTTTAGGCATTCTTTTTTCTAGGCATTATCAGATAAATGGTTTGCGAATATAGTCTTCATTTTCTGGGTTGTGTTTTTAAACTTTTAGTAGTGTCTTTTAATGCACATGCATTCTATATTTTGATGTAGTTCAGTTTCTTAATTTTTGTTTTGTTTTTGTTGCTTGTGCTTTTGGAATCCTGGCTGAGAAGTCGTTGCCAAATACAATGTCAAGAAGCTTTTGTCCCTATATCTCCATATTTTTTGTAAGATTTTCATAGTGTTCACTGTTGGTTTAGTTTTCTGATCTGTTTTGAGTTGATTTTTGTGTGTGATTTAGGATTTGACTTTATAATTTTACATATTTATCCAGTTTTTTTTTTTTTTTCAAGATTTATTTATTTGCAAGGTAGAGTTAGAGAGGGGGAGAAACAGAGAACTTTGTTCGCTGGTTCACTCTCCAAACATCCACATCAGCTGGTGCTGTCAGGCCAAAGCCAGGAGCATTTATCCAGGTCTTCCACGTAGGTTCAGAGGCCCAAAGACTTTGGCCATGTGTTGCTGCTTTTCCAGGCACATTAGCAAGGAGGTGGATCAAAAGTAGAGTAGCGGGGACTCAAACCAGTATCTGTGGAATAGCTTTGCAGCCTGTGGCTTAACAT
Organism: Oryctolagus cuniculus; assembly: GCF_964237555.1. Classification (NCBI taxonomy): domain Eukaryota; kingdom Metazoa; phylum Chordata; class Mammalia; order Lagomorpha; family Leporidae; genus Oryctolagus; species Oryctolagus cuniculus. The sequence goes on along the minus strand of NC_091446.1, from coordinate 55,752,058 downwards.
GCTGTTTCATAACACAGGCATCCTAGTTTGTCAGATTTAAAAAAAAGTCTTCAGTTTCAGTTTTAACATCTAAAAGAAAGGTTCATTTTCTTATTTCAAATCAGGTATTCTAGATGAGGCAAATCACTTATGTCTATGACCTTTTAGAAAATCTCTTCTTGTTTTGTTAAAATACTGTACCAGGGGTCCAGGTATTATGGGTTACGCTGTTGCCTGCAACTTTGGCATCCTGTATGGCACCAGTTTGAGTCCCAGGTGCTCTAATTCTGGTCCAGCTCCCTGCTAATGACCTAGGAAAGCAGTGGAATATGGCCCAAGTCCTCCTCTGCACCTGTGCAGGAGATCCAGATGAAGCCCCGGCTGTTGCACCCATTTGGGGAGTGAGCCAAAAGATGGAAGCTCTGTCTCCCCCTCTCATTCTCTTTCTCTAACTCTGCCTTTCAAGTAAATAAAATCTTTAAAAATAATGCTGTCCCTAGGCTTAGTCTGAATTTGCAACAACTGTGTTTTAGTGTATCTATAAATGGTGAACTCTGTTTCTGAAATTAAGCTTTTCATTTGTCTCAAAAAAAAAAAAAAAAAAAAGGATTCTGCAGCCAGCATGTGGTGTAGTGGGTAGAGCTGGTACTTAGGATGCCAGTCTCCCATATGGTTGCTGGTTTGTGTTCCAGCTGCTGTACTTCTGATTCAGTTCCCTGCTAATGGCCTGAAAAAAAAAACAAGCAAACAAAGAAACAAAAAAACCAAAACCCAACAACAACAACAGAAGATGGCCTAAGTATTTGGGCCCTTGCCATCCATGTGGGAGACCCCTATGAAGCTGCTGACTCCTGGCTTCTGCCTGGCCCAATGCTGGCTTGTATCCATCTGAGGAGTTAACCAGCAGATGGAAAATCTCTATCTCTGTCTCTGTTAACTCTTTGAATAAATAAACTTTTTAAAAATGCAAAAATAAGTAAAGGATTCTATAAAACTAAAATTAGTAAAACGTTGATCCTATGATTCTAATAAACAACAAGATAGACATAGTAGAAAGTCTGTAAATATCCCTAGGTTTGTATTCAGAATATTGCAAAAGACAGATCGTATTAGTGAGCTAGGGAAAGCAAATGTTTTAAAATGTAATTCGGGGCTGGAATGGATTTCTTAAATTATACCCAATATCATGACATCAAAAGAAGAAATTTAGGGGCTGGCACTGTGGTGTAGTGGGTAAAGCCGCCATATGGCACTGCATCGAGTCCTGGCTGCTTGACTTCCCATCTAGCTCTCTGCTATGGCCTGGGAAAGCAGTAGAAGATGGTCCAGGTCCTTGGGCCCCTAGACCCCTGCATCCAAGTGGGAGACCCAGAAGAAGCTCTTGGCTCCTGGCTTCAGATTGGGAACAGCTCTGGCTGTTGTGGCCATTTTGGGAGTGAACCAGCAGATAGTTCTCTCTGCCTCTGCCACTCTGTAGCTCTGCCTTTCAAATAAATAAATAAATCTTTAACAACAACAAAAAAACCCACTCTGAAGAAAAGAAATTTACTGATCATAAGTCAAGCAAAATAAAACAGATGTACTATAAATATTATAAATATTTAAAAAGACCTGGCCGGCGCCGCGGCTCAATAGGCTAATCCTCCACCTGCGGCTCTGGCACACCGGGTTCTAGTCCTGGTCGGGGCACCGGATTCTGTCCCGGTTGCCCCTCTTCCAGGCCAGCTCTCTGCTGTGGCCCGGGAAGGCAGTGGAGGATGGCCCAAGTGCTTGGGCCCTGCACCCCATGGGACACCAGGAGAAGCGCCTGGCTCCTGCCTTCGGATCAGCACAGTGCGCCAGCTGCAGCGCGCCGGCCGCAGTGTCCATTGGAGGGTGAACCAATGGTAAAAGGAAGACCTTTGTCTCTCTCACTGTCCACTCTGCCTGTCCAAAAAAAAATATATATATATATATATATATTTAAAAAGACCAAGACATAGGGGAAAATTTGTATTGGAGCCCGGGAAAGTAGTAGCAGATAGCCCAAGTGCTTGGGTCCCTGCACCCGCATGGGAGACCAGGGAGAAGCACCTGTCTCCTGGGTTCAGATTGGCATAGCTTCAGCCGTTGTGGCCATTTGGAGCGTGAACCAATGGAAGGAATACCTTTCTATCTCTCCTTCTCACTGTATGTAACTCTGCCTCTCAAATAAATAAATAAAATCTTTATAAAAATTGTATTATTTTTTACATTATTTGTAAGAAAGGAGTGTTTAACATATAAAAGGAACTTTGAGAGATCAGTAACATAGGAATCAAAATATAAACAGGTGATTTATACTTTAAAAATGTATGAAAATGTACATGAAACCTCAAAATAAATAAGTGAAAGTTGAAGGTAACTTTTTTGGTTAGTTAAACAAAGCATACAGCTGATGGCTTACAATATTTATGAAGGTACCAATATTGAGGAAGGTGAAGGAAAACTGGTGCTCTCATTAATTGCAAGCAAAAGTGTAAACAGGTACAACTTCTGTGGAAATCAGTTTGTTGCTTTAGATATCAAAACTAAAGTTGTGCCTACATTTAATCTGTCTTTAGATAGATATATTCTCTTTTTTTTTTTTTAAGGGAAAGTGTTTATTGGTGGGGAAGCGTGACAGACCAGAGGGAAGGGTCGAAGAAGGAAGAGAGAGGAGAGTGTAAGATCAAGAGCGAGCGAGCGAGAGAGCAAGTGAAAGAGAGAGCTCAAGAAATAGGTCGAGAGAGAGCTATGTGTTCAGGAACAGGTCCTGTTAAACCTTTGCTGGGGAGTGGACAGGAAAGTAGGAACAGTGAATCCCATTCAGGATGGGGGTGGAGCTGACACCCATGGTTGGGGTCATGGGATCAGCTGGCCTCCAGCCATTGCTGAGGGGGCTAGAGCCTAGGATGGTGTCTGGGGCATAGATTGTGCCATAGATAAGATTGCACCATTTTATTAACATTCCCTCCTTTTGTTTTTTCTAAAGCAAGAGTTGTATGGGATTACATTAGCCCCAGAAGTCCAGGAGGGGTGGAGGGATGATGATCTATTTTTAGAGCTACTTCCTGCTAACATGGGGCAATGTCTCAAGCTTGCTGTCTCCTGGGTGGGGAGCCGAGTATATATCCCTGTAGCAGCATTTGATTACTGCCTGGCTGAGAAGGCCTTGGTTCCTTCTGTTATCAACCTCTGTAAACACTTAAACAGACACTGTAGTATAAAAGACAGGGTGAGAATAACAACCAGTGATCCTAAGAGTGGCAATAACCAAGTAATGGAAGGATTTCATAGAGAAGAGGAAATGGGGGAGGTGGTCTCTGGACCCTTGGTAAAGACTGATGGATTTGGTTTAAAGCTGATCTCAACCAAGACTGGGAGAAAGGACATTTGTCCCTTGCAGGTAGAGGGGTTTGTCTGTAGAGAAATTCTGAACAATCATACAGCATTACGTGGGGGAGAGGACCATCAATACTCACAGGTTGGGAGTAGAGGAATGAGGCCCCAAGTGGGCTAGATAGGGTCTAGAACAAAAGACAGAGTGATTATTAGAGGACCTAAGAAAGTTTTTTTTTTTTTTTTTTAAAAAGATGTATTTATTTGAAAGAGTTACACAGAGAAAGGAGAGGCAGAGAGAGAGAGAGAGAGATCTTCCATCTGCTGGTTCGCTCCCCAGATTGCTGCAATGGCCGGAGCTGAGCCGACCCAAAGCCAGAAGCCAGGAGCTGCTTCTGAGTCTCCCACGTGGGTGCAGGGACCCAAGGACTTGGGCCATCTTCCACTACTATCCTAGGCGAAAGAGAGCTGGATCAGAAGAGGAGAAGCTGGGACTAGAACTGGAGCCCATATGGGATGCTGGCGCTTCAGGCCAGGGTGGTAACCTGCTGTGCCACAGCGCCAGCCCCTAAAAATGTATTACTCAGACTTATTTAGCTCATAATTCTAGAAGTGCAAGAGCATGGCACTAGCATGGGTTTCTGCTGAGGGCCTCTTACTGTGTAATAGCATGGTGATGGCATCACAGGGCAGAAGCATATGTGGAAGGGAGAGGTCACATAGGGAGAGATCAGAGAAAGCTGAACCTATTTTATAACAGTCTGCTCTTGATGTAAACAATCTAGTCTCTGAAAATCCAGTCCCCTCCCACAAGGCAGGCATTAATCACTTCTGAGTGTACTGCCTCTCATAATCTCACTGCTTAAAGATTTTACTGCCCCTCTGTACACTACACTGGGGAATAAGCTTCCAGCACATGAATCTTTGGAAGACAAACCATGTCCAAAAAATAGAGGAAGAGTAATAGGAGGACAGGGGATGGTTTGTGAAGGATCTTGTGAGGATTAGCTTTACTTTGAGATGGGAAGGCAAAAGTGAGGTAGTTTTACAAGAATCACTGTATTTTGTTGTTAGTACAAGTTTAGCATTCATATTCCAGAGATCCAAAATCCTTAAAACTTTGGGATTTGGGGGCATTTTATATTTTATGATACGAGTGTTAAGCTGATAAAATCCATTGAGGTTATGATAGCCTAAATTGTGGTAGAGGTGATGAATGCTCAGATTCATATTTACTTCAAACACTGAATTGATATAGTTTCTGAATTGCTTTTGAAGTGGAAGAAAGGAGTTAATAGGTTCTGAGAATTTTGTTGTTCCAGCAACTGTAAAGGTAGAATTGTTATTTTCTCTGATGAGCATTGATTGTGGGAGCAGATTTGGAGAAGGGGATAGTTAGTGCTGAGGATTGGGTATTTTTTTTTTTTGAATTTGGCAAACTTGAGATGTTTATTAGATATTTAAGTGATGTAGTTAATTAAAGTGTCAAATTTGTTAGTTCTAGGGAGAGGTTTGGTCTAGAGAAGATCAGAGTAGTCATTGTATAAATGGCATTTAGAGCTGTGAGACTGGATGAGTTAGTATAGAGAGTGAAGTTGACTTGCTCCATTTTGTGTTGCTGTTAACAAAATACCTGAAGGCCGGCGCCTTGGCTCACTAGGCTAATCCTCTGCCTTGCGGCGCCGGCACACCGGGTTCTAGTCTCTGTCGGGGTGCCAGATTCTGTCCCGGTTGCCCCTCTTCCAGGCCAGCTCTCTGCTATGACCAGGGAGTGCAGTGGAGGATGGCCCAAGTGCTTGGGCCCTGCACCCCATGGGAGACCAGGATAAGTACCTGGCTCCTGGCTTTGGATCAGCCTGGTGCGCCGGCTGCAGCGCGCTGGCCGTGGTGGCCATTGGAGGGTGAACCAACGGCAAAGGAAGACCTTTCTCTCTGTCTCTCTCTCTCTCACTGTCCACTCTGCCTGTCAAAAAATTAAAAAACAACAACAGCAACAAAATACCTGAGATGGTGCACTTTTTTTTTGTTTTGAAGGGAAGTCAATTTTTTTGTTTCTGTGTACTTCTGTAGATTTGAATTTTTCACAATAAATAAGTGTTTGTGGATTATTAATATCAGTTTTGTTTAGAAGGCCTAACTCTTCATTTAAATCATACTTTCCATCCATTTTTACATATTAAGGCTGCTTTTATATCAAAGAGAACTATTTATTTTTTATAAAGAGAAAGGCTGGGGCTGGTCCTGTGATGCAGTGGGTTAATGCCCTGGCCTGAAGCACCAGCATCGCATATGGGAGCCGGTTTGAGACCCGGCTGATCCACTTCCAATCCGGCTCTCTGCTATGGCCTGGAAAAGCAATAGAGGATGGCCCAAGTCCTTGGACCCATGCGCCTGTGTGGGAGACCCAGAAGAAGCTCCTGGCTCCTGACTTTGGATCGGTGCAGCTCCGGCCATTGTGGTCAATTGCGGAGTGACCCATCAGATGGAAGACTTACTTTCTCTCTCTCTCTCTCTCTGTCTCTCTGTCTCTCTGTCTCTCTGTGCCTCTCCTCTATGTGTAACTCTGACGTTCAAATAAATAAGTAAATCTTAAAAAAAAAAAAAAAAAAAAAAAAAGGATATTTGCCTTAAGATTCTTGTGCCTGAAAATACAAATAGCGCATCATTGGCATCTGGCAAGGGCACCCCTATCTGTGTTACAACCTGGTAGAAAAGTGGAAGGAACCTCTTGTAGAAGAGTAGGATAACCTCACTTTGTAAAAGCCAGGCTCTTAGAAGACATAATCCAGTCCTAAAAGACTTAATTCAGTGCCACGAGATGGAGATTAATCCCTTCAGTGTGTGGCATGCCCAGGATCCTATCATTTCCCAGTAGGTTCTACCTCTTAAAAGTTCTACCGCCTTAATACTATTGCTTGGTGTTGTGGTGTAGGGTTAGTACTATTGCTAGGTGTTGTGGTGTGCGATGGTGGCATCCCATGAGTCCTGGCTGCTCCATTTCCAATCCAGCTCTCTGCTGATGCACCTGGAAAAACAATGAAAGATGGCTTGTGCTACTGCCACCCACATGGGAGACCCAGATGGTATTCCAGGCCCCTGGCTTTGGCCTGACTCAGCCCTGGCCTTTGCATCCATTGGAGAGTGAAAAGAGGATGGAAGATTAATATCTCTCTCTCTCTGTCTCTTTCTCCGTCTCTTTTTCTCTCTCTCCCTCCCTCTTTCCCTGTCTCTGTCTCTCTTTTTTAACTCTCCTTTCAAATAAATCTTTAAAAAGAAAACCAAAGACCAGCTAGTATTTGGTGACCAAGTTTCTAGCACATGGTCCACTGGAACACAAACCACATCCAAACTATAGGCTGAGAAAGAATGTTAGAGAAGTAAGAAAAACAAGGAGAAAATTATATTCAGAAAACTAAGTGGAAAAAGTGTTTCAAAGGGGAGGGGTGATTAGTTGTTAGTTTTGTCAGATGTTCAGGTAAGATGAAGGCTGTGATTGTACCCACCAATTTTAAATAAATGGGTCATGAATAACCATGATGATGAGTTTCAGGGTGGTAGTAGGAACAAAGCCTCTTGGAGTGAGTTTAGGAGACAATTGGAGGGAGAAACATTGCAGATAGAGTATAAACAGGCCATTTGGAGAAATGAGATCGCTTTCAGAAAGAGATTGGATTTTGTGAAATGTGGAACAGAGGAGAGGTCTTCCATCTGTGGTTCACTCCCCAAATGGCCACAATGGCCAGGGCTGGGCCAGGTCGAAGCCAGAAGCCATGAACTTCCGGGTCTCCTGCATGGGTGCTGGGGCCCAAGCACTTGGGCCATCTTCAGCTGCTTTTCCAGTCATATTAGCAGGCAGCTGGATTGGAAATGGAATGGCCAGAACTTGAACCGGCACTTATATGGGATCCTGGTATTGCATATGATGGCTTTATCTGCTGTGCCACACTGCTGGCCCCAGTTTTGCTCATTTTAGGTGAATTACCATTTATATAATTCTACTCATTCATCTCTGGTTGTGTTCATTTGTATGGGAACAATCATGAAGTTGTAGAGAGTTGGATTCAGTGATTGGGTTCGTCATGATAGACTTACGATTTTAGGTTAATGAAGCAGAAAATGTGAATGTGAGGAATGAATAATAATTTAAAAGTGTTGGTATTAATAAATTAAGTCAAGGTATGGTTGAAGAAGTGTTGGAGAACTTGAGTGTAAAATGGAAAGACAGAGATATTTAAAATGAGATTTTTTTAGAGATTACTGTTTTGGGCAATGGTAGGGTATGGACCCAAGGTATAGTGCCCTAATTTCTTAAAAGGAGTTCATAGGTCCTTATGGACAAAGTAAAGTTAAAAGTCCTCTGGTTTAGAATATGAACATGGTGGATCAGTGGTTGAGATGGAGTTGCAGACAGAATCATTGATGAAGAAGAAAACAAGGAAATGATAAGTTAAACAATTTGGATAATTATCACTCTGTATGCTGGAATCACCAGGAATTAGAATGAATGTAATACTATTTTATATATGAAATAAATATGGCAAAATATTAAAAATTGCTGAATAATTGTATATCTCCCCAACTCCCCAAAAAGTGATAGATAGGATGTTCAGGGTATGAATGAATAAGATAAATGACTGGATGAGATCAGTGGGTTAGTATAATCTGTATTTGAATTTCAAGGTATTGATTTTTAGAGATGGGGTATAAAAATCTGAGTTCATGGCAGGGGAAGTAGCTATCACTTAAGAAAGCTAGCAGGTAGCTTAAGAGGAATTAGAACTTTGGTGAAAATGATTTTAATTTGGAGAATTTTTATTTATTTACAGAGTTATTGAGAGAGAGAGACAGAGAGAAAGGTCTTCCTTCCGTTGGTTCACTCCCCAAATGACTGCTATGGCCAGTGCACTGGCCAGCGTACTGCGCCGATCCAAAACCAGGAGCCAGGTGCTTCCTCCTGGTCTCCCATGCGGGTGCAGGGGTCCAAGCACTTGGGCCGTCCTCCACTGCCCTCCTGGGCCACAGCAGAGAGCTGGCCTGGAAGAGGAGCAACCAAGACTAGAACCCAGTGCCCATATGGGATGCCAGCGCCACAGACGGAGGATTAACCAAGTGAGCCACGGCACCAGCCCCAATTTGAAGAATTTATGAGCAGGAATTATCAGTTATCTCAGTGTTGCTCCTGTGAAACTGTTAACATTAGCACAGTATAATTAAAGAATTGTTACTCCTGGTGACAGGCATTTGGCACATTGGTTAAGTTACTGCTTGAATCTCCTGGCTGCTGGCTTCTGAGAGGCCCAGCTCCAGCCATTGTGGCCATTTGGAGAGTGAACCTGTGGATGGAAGATCTTCTCTGTCTCTCGCTCTCTCTGTAACTTTGCCTCTCAAGTAAATAAATAAAATCTTCCAAGAATTGTTATTCCTACTGGATATGTATTGTTTAGAGAAATTTGCATTTTATTTAAAACAGCAGAGAATTGTTTATTTTGGCTACTTTATTTGTTGAGAGGCGGTGGGGAGGGAGCTTACATCTGCTGTGTCACTCCCCCAAATGCCTGCAGTAGCAGGGACAAGACTGTGCGGAAGCCAAGAGGTGGGAATTCAATCCAGGTGTTCCAAGTAGGTGGCAGCAACCCAACTAATAGAGCCATCATCACTGTCTGCCAGGATTTGCATTGGTAAGATGCTGGAGTCAGCAGCTGGGGCGAGTTATCAAACCCAGGCACTCCAGTATGGGATGTAGTTGTCTTAATTGGTGTTGTAAGTCATTTTCAGGTTCATGTTTGAGAGCCACCAAGAAAGGAGGTAAAATATTCTGAAGCTTAGAAGTACATATGATGAAAACTCTAAGCAAACTGGGGATGGAAGGAACATTCCTTAATATAATCAAAGCAATCTATGAAAAACCCATGGCCAACATCCTATTGAATGGGGAAAAGTTGGAAGCATTTCCACTGAGATCTGGTACCAGACAGGGATGCCCACTCTCACCACTGCTATTCAATATAGTTCTGGAAGTTCTAGCCAGAGCTATTAGGCAAGAAAAAGAAATTAAAGGGATACAAATTGGGAAGGAAGAACTCAAACTATCCCTCTTTGCAGATGACATGATTCTTTATTTAGGGGACCCAAAGAACTCTAGTAAGAGACTATTGGAACTCATAGAAGAGTTTGGCAAAGTAGCAGGGTATAAAATCAATGCACAAAAATCAACAGCCTTTGTATACTCAGGCAATGCCACGGCTGAGAAAGAACTTCTAAGATCAATCCCATTCACAATAGCTACAAAAACAATCAAATACCTTGGAATAAATTTAACCAAGGACGTTAAGGATCTCTACAATGAAAATTACAAAACCTTAAAGAAAGAAATAGAAGAGGATACCAAGAAATGGAAAAATCTTCCATGCTCATGGATTGGAAGAATCAATATCATCAAAATGTCCATTCTCCCAAAAGCAATTTATAGATTCAGTGCAATACCAATCAAGATACCGAAGACCTTCTTCTCAGATCTGGAAAAAATGATGCTGAAATTCATATGGAGACATAGGAGACCTCGAATAGCTAAAGCAATCTTGTACAACAAAAACAAAGCCAGAGGCATCACAAAACCAGATTTCAGGACATACTACAGGGCAGTTGTAATCAAAACAGCATGGTACTGGTACAGAAACAGATGGATAGACCAATGGAACAGAATTGAAACACCAGAAATCAACCCAAACATCTACAGCCAACTCATATTTGATCAAGGATCCAAAACCAATCCCTGGAGTAAGGACAGTCTATTCAATAAATGGTGCTGGGAAAATTGGATTTCCACATGCAGAATCATGAAGCAAGACCCCTACCTTTCACCTTACACAAAAATTCACTCAACATGGATTAAAGACTTAAATCTACGTCCTGACACCATCAAATTATTAGAGAGCATTGGAGAAACCCTGCAAGATATAGGTACTGGCAATGATTTCTTGGAAAACACCCCAGAAACACAGGCAGTCAAAGCCAAAATTAACATTTGGGATTGCATCAAACTGAGAAGTTTCTGTACTTCAAAAGAAACAGGAAAGTGAAGAGGCAACCAACAGAATGGGAAAATATATTTGCAAACTATGCAACTGATAAAGGGTTGATAACCCGAATCTACAAAGAAATCAAGAAACTCCACAACATCAAATCAAACAACCCACTTAAGAGATGGGCCAAGGACCTCAATAGACATTTTTCAAAAGAGGAAATCCAAATGGCCAACAGACACATGAAAAAATGTTCAAGATCACTAGCAATCAGGGAAATACAAATCAAAACCACAATGAGGTTTCCCCTCACCTCGGTTAGAATGGCTCACATTCAGAAATCTACCAACAGTAGATACTGGAGAGGATGTGGGGAAAAAGGGACACTCACCCACTGTTGGTGGGAATGCAAACTGGTCAAGCCACTATAGAAGTCAGTCTGGAGATTCCTCAGAAACCTGAATATAACCCTACCATTCAACCCAGCCATCCCACTCCTTGGAATTTACCCAAAGGAAATGAAATTGGCAAACAAGCTAGCTGTGTGCACATTAATGTTTATTGCAGCTCAATTCACAATAGCTAAGACCTGGAACCAACCCAAATGCCCATCAACAGTAGACTGGATAAAGAAATTATGGGACATGTACTCTATTGAATACTATACAGCAGTCAAAAACAACGAAACCCGGTCATTTGCAACAAGATGGAGGAATTTGGAAAACATCATGCTGAGTGAATTAAGCCAGTTCCAAAGGGACAAATATCATATGTTCTCCCTGATTGGCGACAACTAACTGAGCACCAAAGGGGAAACTTGTTGAAGTGAAATGGACACTATGAGAAACAGTGACTTGATCAGCTCTTGTCCTCACGGTTGATGTACAATGTAATACTTTATCCATTTTAGTATTTTTTTTGTTCTAGTACCATTGGTTGAACTCTGTAATTAACACACAATTATTCTTAGATGTTTAAATTTTAACTGAAAAGTGATCCCTGTTAGGGATTTGGAAAACATTATGCTGAGTGAAATAAGCCAATCCCAAAGGGACAAATACCACTTGTTCTCCCTGATAGATGACAACTAACTGAGCACCAAAAAGGAAACCTGTTAAAGTGAAATGAACACTATGAGAAAGGGTGACTTGATCAGCCCTTGCCCTGACTGTTGATGAGCAACTTAACATCCCTTTTAGTATTTTTGTTTGTTCTACTTAATACTTCTGGTTGAATACTGTAATCAATACACAATTATTCCTAAGTGCTGAAACTTAACTGAAAAGTGATCGCTGTTAAATATAAGAGTGGGAATAAGAGGGAAGAGATGTGCAATTCGGGACATGCTCAAGCTGACTTACCTCAAACGGTAGAGTTAGAAACATACCAGGGGATTCCAATTCAATCCCATCAAGGTGGCATGTACCAGTGCCATCTCACTAGTCCCAGTGATCAATTTCCGTTCACAATTGATCATAATGATAGGACTGAGAACCAAAGGGATCACATAAACAAGACTAGTGTCTGCAAATACTAGCTGATAGAATAAAAAAGGGAGAGAACGATCCAACATGGGAAGCGAGATACACAGCAGACCCATAGAATGGCAAATGTCCTAAACAGCACTCTGGCCTCAGAATCAGCCCTTAAGGCATGCGGATCCAGCTGAAAAGCCCATGAGAGTATTTCAGGCATGGAAAGCAAAGACACTCTGGGGGGAAAAAAAAAAACTAAATGAAAGATCTCTGCGAGTGAGATCCCAGTGGAAAGAACGGGGCCATCAAAGAAGGAGGTACCTTTCTCTGAAGGGAGGAGAGAACTTCCATTTTGACCATGGCCTTGTCTAAATATGATCAGAGTCGGTGAACTCAGGGGGCTTCCATAGCCTTGGCAGCTCATGACAAGAGCCTAGGGTGATTACTGATGCCATAAACAAGAGTGTCAATTTGTTAAGTCAACAACAGGAGTCACTGTGCACTTACTCCTCATGTAGGATCTTTGTCCTTAGTGTGCTGTACATTGAGATTTAATGCTATAACTAGTACTCAAACAGTATTTTTCACTTTATGTTTCTGTGTGGGAGCAAATTGTTGAAATCTTTACTTAAGGTATGCTACACTGATCTTCTGTATATAAAGAGAATCAAAAATGAATCTTTTTTTTTTTATCTTTTATTTAATGAATATAAATTTCCAAAGTACGACTCATGGGTTACAATGGCTTCCCCTCCCCATACCGTCCCTCCCACCCACAACCCTCCCCTTTCCCACTCCCTCTTCCCTTCCATTCACATCAAGATTCATTTTCGATTATCTTAATATGCAGAAGATCAGCTTAGTATACCTTAAGTAAGGATTTCAACAGTTTGCTCCCACACAGAAACATAAAGTGAAAAATAATAGATGATTTTTTTAAATGATGATGAAATCAGATCAGACCTATTGTCATGTTTAATCCCAGTGAGAGTCAAGTTGGGAATTGATAATTTCTTTTTTTTTTTTTTTTTTTTTACAGAAGATCAGTTTAGTGTACATTAAGTAAAGATTTCAATCGTTTGCACCCCCATAGAAACACAAAGTGAAATACACTGTTTGAGTACTCGTTATAGCATTAAGCCTCAGTGTACAGCACATTAAGGACAGAGATCCTACATAAGGAGTAAATGCACAGTGACTCCTGTTGTTGACTTTACCAATTGACACTCCTGTTTATGGCATCAGTAATCTCCCTATGCACCAGTCATGAGTTTCCAAGGCTATGGAAGCCCCTTGAGTTCTCCAACTCTTATCTTGTTTAGACACGGTCATAGTCAAAGTGGAGGTTCTCTCCTCCCTTCAGAGAAAGGCACCTCCCTCTTTGAAGACCTGTTCTTTCCACTGGGATCTCACTCACAGAGATCTTTTGCCAGAGTGTCTTGGCTTTCCATGCCTGAAATACTCTCATGGGCTTTTCAGCCAGATCCGAGTGCCTTTAGGGCTGATTCTGAGGCCAGAGTGCTATTTAGGACATCCACCATTCTATGAGTCTGCTGAGTATCTCACTTCCCATGTTGGATCACTCTCCCCTTTATTTATTCTATCGGTTGGTGTTAGCAGATACTAGACTTGTTTATGTGCTCCCTTTGACTCTTAGTCCTTTCATTATGATCAATTGTGAACTGAAATTGATCACTTGGAATAGTGAGATGGCATTGGTACATGCCACCTTGATGGGATTGAATTGGAATCCCCTGGTATGTTTCCAACTCTACCAATTGGGGCAAGTCAGCCCGAGCATGCCCCAAATTATAAATCTCTTCCCTCTCTTATTCCCACTCTTACGTTTAACAGGGATCACATTTCAGTTAATTTTCAACACTTAAGAATAACTGTGTGATAATTACAGAATTAAACCAGTCATATTAAGTAGAACAGACAAAAAAAAATACTAAGAGGGATAATGTATTAAGTTGTCCATTAGCAGTCAGGGCTATGCTGATCAAGTCTCAAAAATGAATCTTGATGTGAATGGAAGGGGAGAGGGAGTGGGAAAGGGGAGGGTAGCGGGTGGGAGGGACGTTATGGGGGGGAAGCCATTGTAATCCATAAGCTGTACTTTGGAAATTTATATTCATTAAATAAAAGTTAAAAAAAAAAAAAGAAGTACATATGAATTATCAGGAATTAGAAATTTTTTCAGGTTTTTTTCTCAATTTTTTTAACTTTCATAGATTTATTATAACTCTGGTTTATAACCTTTCCACATTAAAGATTAATTTTGTCTCTATTCTACTTTATTTAGTCATTTCTTCCTAATCTTTAGTTTTACCTGCCGTTGGAAGTGTGACTATTTCTTTTTGGCAAAACCAAATCAGAGCTAGCAACCATTGAAGCATGGAATTTTATTTATTTTGCTTAATGAAAATGAACCTGACTAGAAGAGCCATGTGTTTACTTCTTGGCATTTATTTAGAAAACAGCAAGTAAGTATGTAAAGCCTGCCATCGATAGGAATTACAAATTGTAGCTTCAGTTGAGTGATTAAAGATAATTTATATGAGAAGATGACATAGTTTAAGAAATGATTAATGCCATATGCAAATACTTGAACCAGGTATTCAGTATGCTTTATTTGACTGTTTCACAGAGATTGTGAGATTTTTTTTAACTTATCCACTGATGTCTATCACCTTCATCATGAACTACAAATTCTTTTTTATTTATTTATTTATTTTTAATTTTTGACAGGCAGAGTGGACAGTGAGAGAGAGAGAGACAGAGAGAAGGGTCTTCCTTTTGCCGTTGGTTAACCCTCCAATGGCCGCTGCGGCCAGCACATCGAGCTGATCCGAAGCCAGGAGCCAGGTGCTTCTCCTGGTCTCCCATGTGGGTGCAGGGCCCAAGCACTTGGGCCATCCTCCACTGCACTCCCGGGCCATAGCAGAGAACTGGCCTGGAAGAGGGGCAATCTGGACAGAATCCGGCACCCCGACTGGGACTAGAACCCGGTGTGCCGGCGCCGCAAGGCGGAGGATTAGCCTATTGAGCCATGGCGCCAGGCAGATTGTGAGATTTTTAATTAGCATAGGAAGGATATTCTGTTGGCATGGGGAACTGTATGGCTAGAGTGTGTTAGGCATAAGGTATATGAGATCCTGGTGTAGAAGTAAGAGTGAGAAATGCCCGTTTTTAAGAGTAAAATAAATGACTTGGTATAAATGGAAAGTTGGTCAAGGGGTTGTCTTGTTGTAAAGATATAATCAGTGATTTTATGGATAGTCTTGGATGCTAATCTAAGTAATTTAGCTTGATTGGAAATGTAGAAGCATCAAAGATTGATTGGAGATCAGTAATTAGTATAGTGATGATTTAGGAAAATCACTCTGGAGATGTTGAGTTTGAGAGTACAAAATTGTAACAAAACTGTTACATTGTAGCCTAGATTGCTTAAAAAAATCAGAAGAGCTTTTCTGATAGTATTCATTGTGATTCTGTTAGAGTATCAGTGAGTTTTTTGTTACTATAATGAAATACTCTAATTTATAAAGAAAAGGTGTTTATTTTGGCAGAGCAATGTGGTCCAAGTTCAGGATTCCTATTTTGCGCTGGTCTTGTGGCTGAGGGAATCATGTGGCAAATGAGAATGTGTATGTTTGTTTTTCTAATCTCTCTCCCTTCTTTTTATTAAGCCACTAGATTTGATGCTCTTATATTGTAGAATAGTAGAACATAACAGGAAAGCAATAGTTGTACAGCAGTGTATTACACATATTATGAAAAATTAAAAGAGAGGTGCCCAGAGGCTCTAAACATAATGAGATCACAAGGAGATGGAAATGCTAATTATCCTGATTTGATCATTATAAATTAAATGTATTATATGCTGTATCCCATAAATAAGTGTATTATTACATGTTTATGACAAAGGAAAAAAAATCACTATTCAGTCATGAGGACTACAGCATGATGACCTTATCTGATTGTAATTACTTCCTGAAGAGCCTAACTCTAAACATCATACTTGAATGAAGTTTCCACCCTCTTAATATTTCACAGTGGTTATTAAATTTTAACACACGAACCCTTGGGAATATGTTAAAACCATATTAAAGCCATGACACATGGTTTACTTGAGTTTGAAGGGGTATTTGTGTTTGTATTTTAGTATTTCCTCTTTCTGATATTGTCTGTTAGGATTTCAATTCCCTCAAATGCTAGTTTTTGTTATTTTTTGTCAGTGTGAATATGCATTAAAGCAACTGTTTTCTCTTACACTGCCTGTTTTCTTCAGAGATAACATATTCCCAAGTATGTTTTCTTCATACTTCTTTAAGATTTTATTTAATTTATTTGAGAGAGTTACAGACAGAGAGAGGGAGAGACAGAGAGAGAAAGGTCTTCCACCTGCTGGTTAACTCCCCAGATGGCCACAGTGGCCAGAGCTGAGCCAATCCGAAGTCAGGAGCCACGAGCTTCTTCGGCTCTTCCATGTGGGCACAGGGGCCCAAGCATTTGGGCCATCTTCCACTGCTTTCCCAGGTCTTAGCAGAGAGCTACATAGGAAGAGCAGCCGAAATTTGAACCAGCGCCTGTTTGGTATTCCAGCTCCATAGGTGGAGGCTTAGCCCACTATACCACAGCACCAGCCCTTCATGCTTCTTTAATTAAGTCCATTTTCCTGTTAATATTTTGTCATCAAGTGATGAAAAATACCTACTTGAATATAAGATAAATCATTAATAAAAACATTGATTTTTATGAAAAGTGATCAATTTCATAAGGAAAATTTTTGGTTCGTGTTTTTTAATGGCTTCATTGAGAAATAAAGGTACTTCAAAAAGTTCATGGAAAAATATAATTAAAAGACAAATGTATTTTGATGCAAAGATACTGAATATATTCATATTTTTTCATAATGTGCATTTCCACAAACTTTTTGAAGATTACATACAGCTGACATGTAGCACATTGCACATATTTATATGATGTGTAGACACATTAAACCATCAGTAAAATTAAGCCAGTATCGTAAATCCATACTTTCCTTTATAATCTGTTATTCTCATCATCCTCAAGTGAAAACTAATCTGCTTTCTTTCACTAGAGATCAGTTGGCATTTTTTCCTAGAATTTTATGTAATCTTATAGTATATGCTCTTTTTTTTTTTTTTTTTTTTTTTTTGTCCTGGCTTCTTTGACTTAACACAAGTTATTTTGAGGTACAAGTATATTACCACATACATCAATAGTTCATTCCTTTTTTAGCTGAGTATTAGTACGCTGTATGGATTATCATATATCATTATTACATATGTGTTCATCTGTTGGTAGACAGCTACATTGTTTCCATTTTTCTGCTGTTAAAAATAAAACTGATATGAATATGATTTAATTTCTCTTGGAATTTGCCTAATATTGGAATGGCTAGGTCATAAGGTAGTTTGTTTAGCTTTGTGAGAAAATGCCATTATTTTTCAAACTGCTTCTAATTTTGCTTTCCCACCAGCATTATATGAGAGTTGTTCCACATCCTCACCAACATTTGGCATAGCTAACCATCTTAGTTTTAGACATTCTTACAGGTGAGTAGTGGTATCTCATTAGGATTTAAATTCATGCTTTTCTTTATGATTAATTATATTGAGCATCATCATATGTATCTGCCTTTCATGTCTTTGTTCAGATATCTACTTTTGCTCATTTTTTATGATTGAGTTTTGAGAACTCTATATTGTGTACGATTAGAATGTGCTTTATACATACCTTCAGTCAGCAGTTTATCTTTTCATGTGTTTTAAGATTTATTTATTTATTTGAAAGGCAGAATTACAGAGAGGCAGAGGCAGAGAGAGAGAATCTTCCATCCCCTGATTCACTTCACAAATGGCACTAATGGCAGGGGCTGGGCCAGATGGAAGCCAGGAATCAGGAGCTTCTTCCAGGTCTTTCATAAGGATGCTGGGTCCCAAGCACTTGGGCCATCTTCCGCTGCTTTTCCAGGAGCATTAGCAGGAAGCTGGATCAGAACTGGAGTAGCTGGGACTTGAACTGGCGCCCATATGGGATGCTGGCACTGCAGGCGGTGGCTTTATGCCCCTTAATGTACTTTTTTTTTTTTTTTTTTTTTTAACAGGCAGAGTGGACAGTGTGAGAGAGAGACAGAGAGAAAGGTCTTCCTTTGCCATTGGTTCACCCTCCAATAGCCGCTGCGGCTGGCGTATCATGCTGATCCGAAGCTAGGAGCCAGGTGCTTCTCCTGGTCTCCCATGGGGTGCAGGGCCCAAGCACTTGGGCCATCCTCCACTGTACTCCCTGGCCACAGCAGAGAGAGCTGGCCTGGAAGAGGGGCAACCGGGACAGTATCCGGCACCCCGACCAGGACTAGAACCCGGTGTGCTGGCGCTGCAAGGCGGAGGATTAGCCTAGTGAGCTGCGGCGCCGGCCTCCTTAATGTACTTTTAAATGAGCAACAAGATTTCTATGTTCATAAAAGTGCTTTAAAAAAAAAAAGCTTCAGATGGGCCGGTGCCAAGGCTCAATAGGCTAATCCTTCGCCTGCAGTGCCGGCACACTCGGTTCTAGTCCTGGTCGGGGTGCCGGATTCTGTCCTGGTTGCCCCTCTTCCAGGCCAGCTCTCTGCTATGCCCCGGGAGTGCAGTGGAGGATGGGCCAGGTTCTTGGGCACTGCATCTCCATGGGAGACCAGGAGAAGCACCTGGCTCCTGGCTTCGGATCAGTGTGGTGCGCCGGCTACAGTGCGCTGGCTGCGGTGGCCATTGGAGCATGAACCAACAGCAAAAGGAAGACCTTTCTCTCTGTCTCTCTCTCTCACTGTCCACTCTGCCTGTCAAAAAAAATAAAAATAAAAAAATAAAAAGCTCCAGATAGTCACTTAACCACTCAGATTTTGCACACTGTTTTTCTGAGGGCTGTTTAGCAAAGTGTTTTAATCCAGGATTTAAAAGCTTTAATTTATAATTGGTCAGGTTTATATAAAGAGGCATATTCAAAAGTTTATCCTAATTTTCTATAACCATAATTATCAGTTTTATAACTATAATACAAAAACTTCAAGTAGTTGTAATATTTAACCACAGTGGTGGTACTTTGAAGGGAAAGGTATTTAATTTTCAAATTTAACTATAATATCTCTGGGCTTAAAAAAGACCCAATAAGGTGTCATAGCAAGTTATAGTACCACCTTTAATGCCAGCATCCCATATGAGCACTAGGTGGAATCCCAGATGGTCTACTTCCCATCTAGGTACTTAAGCATTTGGGCTCCTGCACCCATGTGGGAGACCCAGGTGAAGTACCAGGCTTCTGGCTTTGGCCTGGCCATTACAACCATTTTGGGTGTAAACCAATGAATAGAAGATTCCCCCGTTCCCCCAACTACCTTTCCAGTTGTTTTCAGTTACTCATTTAAACCTGAGTTGTAAAACAAATAATTCTTTTAAGCTGATTTTGGGAAAAACTTTTTACAAAGTAGGTGACATCAGTTATTTTTGATCACAGAAAAATCTGAATGTTCTTATGATAGATTTTGTTTTAACAGTGTAGCTTCTTAGAAACTCAGTGTGAATGTGATTTATTTCCAAAATGAATCTCTCTCAGTGAATTTAAGTGACTTTCCTACTTTTACTATTTTCGGACTTGCAGAAAAATAGTACCCAGCCTTAAAATTTCATGTAGACACGTAACATTTTTCATGTGTGAAGTTAAAAACCAAATTATATGGTTTTTATCAAATGTGAGGTAGAGTTTTATATACATATTTAGTGAGCATAATAAACATAATTTTAGGTTAAATTTCAAATGGAATTGTATAAGCATACTTTGTGTGAATTCTATGATAAGAGACTTAGTAGAATGCTACAATTCATTACAAAGCCAAGTTATGTTTCATTACTTAGGTAAAATGGTGTTCTTTGTTTAGGTTCTTAGAGTGTTAGGAGAATTGTGTAGTTCTATTGATTGATTCCATGCAATGGAAATCTGACCTTTAGCAGATGTTTGAGAAATTGCCAGCACAGCATGATCAGCCAACTAGACAGTTTTCCCCTTGTTATTTATTTGACAAAATTTAATGGTTTAAGCATATACCAAAGAAATGTTTAAACACTTTTTCATAATATCAAAAGTTTTCTAAAATATTAAGAACAAATTGTAAAGACTGGTAACATGAAGTAGATTTTCTTCCCAAACCATGGATTACAGTTTAATTATTAAATTTTTGTATTTATGAAAACCTGAGAAAATTTTGATTGAATAATACTTTGTTTAAAATATTCTTAACTATGAAATTGTTATTAAGGTTTGATGTATGTTATTTTCTTCCTTAGTTATATTTTTCTTGTATAATTTAAATGTTACTGTAGGCTTCTACTTTTTTGTTATTCTTTCATTGTAAGCTCCTTTTAAAATAGATTTTTGAAAAACAGGGTTAAATATACTACAGAGCAGTTACCCTTCAGCTTCTGAGTAGCAGTAAGGCTTTGCTTGAATCCACGTTAAAGCCCGTTCTCTAAAGGACAGTATTTTTTAGATGATCTAATGAGTCAGCTGTGTAGTGGTGGGAGTTCAGAAAGAACACTGTATGCTCTGTTTTCTTCAGTTTCATCGACTGAGTATACAGGAAGGGAAGGAAGGACTGGCTTAATGTTTGAGAACTAAGTGATGAATTGTTAGTACCAATGATTGCCAGACTGGATCTTTTCCTGCAGGTGCTGTTTTTCCATAGGACATTGCAGTTGCATTTCATTGTGTTAGATAGGGAAAGAAAGATTTTAAGGAAAGTCTGAGGAACATTATTTTACACAGTTTTATTTGACAATTTTGTAATCATTTTGTTTGTCTTAAATTTATATATGGAATTACTTTTCCCGAAGGATTACAATTTAAGTGTTGGTAGACATGTATATATCAACCTTAAAAAAAGAAAAGATATTTGTCATCATGCTGAGTGAAATAAGCCAGTCCCAAAGGGACAAATACCATATGTTCTCCCTGATCGGTGACGACTGACTGAACACCAAGAGGGAAACTTGTTGGAGTGAGGTGGACACTATGGGAAATGGTGGCTTGATCAGCATAGCCCTGACTGTTAATGAACAACTTAATACATTATCCCTCTTAGTAGTTTTTTTTATCTGTTCTACTTAATATGACTGGTTTAGATCTGTAATTGATGCACAGTTATTCTTAAGTGTTGAAAATTAACTGAAATGTGATCCCTGTTGAACATGGTGGTGGGAATGGGAGAGGGAAGAGATGTATAATTTGGGACATGCTCAGGCTGACTTGCCCCAAGTGGTGGAGTTGGAAGCATACCAGGGGATTCCAATTCAATCCCATCGAGGTGGCATGTACCAATGCCATCTCACTGTTCCAGGTGATCAGCTTCAGTTCACAGTTGGTCATGGTGAAGGGACTGGGAGTCAAAGGGAACACATAGACAAGTCTAGTACCTGCTAACGCTAACCGATGGAGTAAATAAAGGGGAGAGTGATCCAACATGGGAAGTGAGATACTCAGCAGACTCATAGAATGGCAGATGTACTAAATAGCACTCTGGCCTCAGAATCAGCCCTAAAGGCATTCGGAGCTGGCTGAAAAGCTCATGAGAGTATTTCAGGCATGGAAAGCCAAGACACTCTGGCAAAAGATCTCTGCGAGTGAGATCCCAGTGGAAAGAACAGGTCATCAAAGAAGGAGGTACCTTTCTCTGAAGGGAGGAGAGAACCTCCACTTTGACTATGACCTTGTCTAAACAAGATAAGAGTCGGAGAACTCAGAGGGCTTCCATAGCCTTGGAAACTCATGACTGGAGCATAGGGAGATTACTGATGCCATAGACAGGAGTGTCAATTGGTAAAGTCAACAACAGGAGTCACTGTGCACTTACTCCTCATGTAGGATCTCTATCCTTAATGTGCTGTACATTGAGATTTAATGCTATAACGAGTACTCAAACAATATATTTCACTTTGTGTTTCTATGGGGGTGCAAACTGTTGAAATCCTTACTTAATGCATACTAAACTGATCCTCTGTAAAAAAAAAAGAAAAGAAAAAGAAAAAAAAAAAAAAAAAGAACTTATCAATTCCCAACTTGACTCTCACTGGGATTAAACATGACAATAGGTCTGCTCTGATTTCATCATCATTTAAAAAAATCATCTATTATTTTTCACTTTATGTTTCTGTGTGGGAGCAAACTGTTGAAATCCATACTGGATGTATACTAAGCTGATCTTCTGTATATTAAGATAATCGAAAATGAATCATGATGTGAATGGAAGGGGAGAGGGAGTGGGAAAGGGGAGGGTTGTGGGTGGGAGGGATGGTATGGGGGGGAAGCCATTGTAATCCATAAGTCGTACTTTGGAAAATTATATGCATTAAATAAAAGTTTAAAAAAAATAGGCAAAAAAAAATAAAAAATAAAAAAAAAAAAAAAAAAGAAAAGATATTTGTTTTAAAGACATGCCTCAGTATCAGAAGTTCCACGAATAATTGTGCTAAACCATAACTAAAAATCAAATACCTATGATACAGTTTTACTGAATCCAAATGAACCAAGCCAATAGCTGGTATCAGTTCTTATGAGTGTAAACCAGTTGCATATGTTCTTATATGAGAAGACTTTAAAAATTAACGAAAAAATTAAAATATAAACTTTATTTCTCAACATAAGCTTCATCAAGTCCAGGATACTTTTATAAGTGATGATTCCAGTCATTTAGTCCTGAAAAACTGAGAGTCCTGAGAATTTAACTGTATCATTGAAGAGAAATTGGTGCCTTTTTAAAAAAATTTTTTTAAGATTGGAAACAGAAGTCAGAAGGAGCCAAATCAGAACTCTAAGGTAGATGCCTAATCATTTCCCATCTAGTCTCTCAAAAACTTACCCTTGTTTGATGAGAAGAATGAGTGGGTGCATTGAGTGGTGAAGGACTCTCTCTGGTGAAGCTTTCCTGGGCATTTTTCTGCTAAAGGTTTGGCTAACTTTCTGAAAAATCTCCTAATAAGCTAATGTAATCATTCTTTGGCTCTCCAGAATCCACTTATGTATTTAGTTGTTTTCAAAGCCATTTTTGGAGTGGAGTTGTCTCTTTTTTTTTTTTTTTTAAGATTTATTTATTTATTTGAAAGATTACACAGAGAGAGAAGGAGAGGCAGAGAGGGAGGTCTTCATCCTCTGGTTCACTCCCCAATTGGCCACAAAGGCTGGAGCTGCGCCGATCCAAACCCAGGAGTCGGGAGCTTCTTCTGGATCTCCCACATGGGTGCAGGGACCCAAGGAATTGGGCCATCTTCTACTGCTTTCTCAGGCCATAGCAGAGAGTTAGATCAGAAGTGGAGCAGCTGGGACTCAAAGTGGCATCCATATGGGATGCTGGCACTGCAGCCGGTGGCCTTACTCACTACACCACAGCACTGGCCCCTGGAGTCATATCTTAAGACAGGGTATTATATTCAACAGCTCACAAGCTGGAGAAATACGTAATTCTATTCACTTTTTTATTTTAAAGATTTATTTATTTGTTTGAATGAGTTAGACACAGAGTCATTTTCTGTCTGCTGTTTTACTCCTCAAATGGCCACAATGGCCAGGGTTAGGCCTGAAGCCAGGAGTCAAGAACTCCATCCAGGTTTCCCATTTGGGTGGCAGGGGCTCAAGCACTTGGACCATCTTCAGCTGCTTTCTCAACAGCATTAGCAGGTAACTGGATATGATGCAGAGCAGCCAGGACTTGGAACATTGGATGCCTATGTCTCCAATGTCAGTTTAAGCTGTAGCATCACAATGCTTGGCCCCTCAGTTCACTCTAAAGGCCTTGTTTGGAAATCAGTGTGTTTGTGAATTCATCTAACATAATTTTTTCTGTGTGTGTGATGGAATATTTTTTTAAAAATATATTCTGATGGACCGATTTTCTAATATTTATAGTCTTCTTGTATATATATAAATAAATACTGAAATCAACACTCATCTTCTGGGCAGAGTGCTTGCATTTTGAAAGTCATGAAGAATCTGAGACAACTGCTTTACAGTGATTTGGTTATACTTGATAAATTTTTTTAAAATAGCATTAAAAAGATTTATTTATTTGTTTATTTGAAAACAGAGTTAATGTGGGGGTGTGGGGTGGGGAGGGACGGGGATGAAATAGATCTTCTATTGATTGGCAGGGTTACTCCTCAAATGGTCACAATAGCCAGGGCTGATCAAATCCAAAGTCAGGAACCTGGAACTCTCTCTGGGTCTCTCCCATGTGTGGCAGGGGCCCATGCTCGTGGACCATCTTCTGCTGCCTTTCCAGATGCATTAACAGGGACCTGAATTGGAGGTAGAACAACCTGGACTTGAGCCAGTGCTCATATAGGATGCCAGCATTGCAAGCAGTGACTTCTAGTCTGTGTCACAATGCTGGCCCCTTTATTCCTAATTATAAAATTATATTGATTTTAGTTTACTCCCTTTGTAGGGGTCCTTCAAGTATTCTTGATGTAAGTTCTTGACAGCAGAATTTAGAATACAATGAGGCAAGTAGAATCTACATTAAAGTAGACATCCACTCTTAATTCTCTCAGGATTGTGTTTTTGCAAAGCATCTCTGCAACTCTCTAATTCAAGACTGTGACTTTTACCTCATTAGAAACTCCATCATATCTAAAATGGCATCTTACTCTTCTTACATCTTAGACACTTGTATGTCATTTAATATTACTATCAACAACTGACATGTGTGCTTATTTTTGGTCTGTTGGCCCTCCAAAATAAATAAATAAATAAGAATTCATGAAAACAGGGACTTGATTTTTGTTTTTGTTACACCTGTTAACCCACTTTTCAGTGCAATGTATGGCACGTAATAAAGCCTTAAGAAATGTTTGACTATTATTAAAAATAGGAAAACATGGCAAAAAAGATTGTACTTAAAAAAATAGGGAAATTGAAAAGAGCAAGTATCCAAATAAAGATGAGTTCCATTTTAGATATGCTGAATATATGAAGTAGTACGGATAATCCCTTGAGTTAGGTTAGAACCGGAAAACATTCTCTGCACAAGACCAAATAGCAAACAGTTTATGCTTTTCAGGCCTTATCACATTTGGTTAGTTTTAATATTGAAATGAGAAAGCATCCATTGATAATATATAAATGAAAGAATGTGACAATGTTTGAGTAAAATTTTTGTAGCAAAAATAAGTGATTGACTTGTGGGCCATGATATATTGACCCCAGGACTTGAAAATGAAAGTGATAAATGCAAGACTTAGGAGTTTAATCTCTATGCAGAAGATATGTTTTTACATTAATAAAGTGAGATGAAGAAGGAGATAGTATGTAGTCTAAGAAAATTAGTCTGGCTGTAGCAGATAAGCTGGAGAAAAATAATGGAGGTTGAGGCTAGTGTTGTGGTATAGCAGGTTAACCTGCCACCTGTGATGCTGGCATCCCATATGGGTGCTGCCGCTGGTTTGAGTCCTGGCTGCTCCACTTCAATCCAGCTTCCTGCTTATTTGTCTGGGAAAGCTGCAAAAGATGGCCCAAATGCTTGGGCCCCTGCCACTCATGCGAGAGTCCTGGATGAAGCTCCTGGCTTTGATCTGGCCAAGCCCTAGCCATGCAACCATCTAGGGAATGAACTGGCTGTTGGAAGATTTCTCTGTCTCCTCCTCTGAAACTCTACCTTTGAAATAAATAAGAACCCCCCCCCCCTTTTTTTTAAATGTGGGCTTATCTAGAGCTGCTTATATTTGAGACACTGAATACTTTACACATACAAAATCATATAATCCTTTCCAAAACAACCTGTGCATGTAGGTATCGTTATGCTTTCTTTTTCACTGATAAGAAAGTGAAGCACAGAAAAGTTAGTTTTCCTAAGACCACAGAATTGTCAAGTAGTGTAACCATATCTGGTTCTCAGTCTGTACTGTTTTAGCATATCTCATGAGGCAGTTAGGAGCTCAGTGAGGATATTGACCATTAAAGGCTGGGACAGTAATGAGAAATGTGAAGTATGGTCTGAGTGTGAAGACAGGGATTGCATCAAGAATAGTGGAAAGATTCTTTGTAATACTTAAGGAATGTAAGAAAGGGAGCTCTTTGGGGGAAGGATAATGTGTTTTGTTTTTTGTTTGTTTTTGACAGAGTGGACAGTGAGAGAGAGAGAGACAGAGATAAAGGTCTTCCTTTGCCATTGGTTCACCCTCCAATAGCCGCCACGGCCGGCACGCTGTGGCCGGCGCACCGCGCTGATCCAATGGCAGGAGCCAGGTACTTCTACTGGTCTCCCATGGGGTGTAGGGCCCAAGGACTTGGGCCATCCTCCACTGCACTCCCTGGCCACAGCAGAGAGCTGGCCTGAAAGAGGGCAACCAGAACAGAATCCGGCGTCCCAACTGGGACTAGAACCCGGTGTGCCGGCGCTGCAAGGCGGAGGATTAGCCTAGTGAGCCGCAGCGCTGGCCCGTGTTTTGTATGTTGTTGGAGATGATAACACCATTACGTGAAATTGTATAATTATGAATGAAAAAATGAAATTTGGTTGAGAATTATGTCTGGAAATAGAAATCTGGGAGTCAGCATTACTTTAATATGTTTTTATTATTTGCTTTATACAAGACTTCAGGAAGTGACAGAATAAAAATTTAGTGAATATGAGAGGATGATTTCTAGTTTAGGAGCTTAGTCCAAAACAATGACCTCCCTTAAATTTAAACAATTTTAATACCAGAAATAACTTCTATAAATAGGACATAGAGTTAATAACAACATTTCCTCGTTTTTTCCTATGGGTTTGTTTGGTTTTTTTTTTTTTTTTTTTTTTTTTTTGGAAAGATTTATTTATTCATTTGAAGGGCAGAGTTAGAGTGAGATCTTCCATCCACTGGTTCACTCCCCAGATGGCTGCAATGGCTGGAGCTGGGCCAGACCACAGCCAGGAGGCAGGACTTCTTTTAGGTCTCCCACATGGGCACAGGGACCCAATTATTTGAGCCATCCTCTGCTGCATTTCCAGGCATACATTGGCAGGGAGCTAGATAGGAAAGGGAGCAGCCTGGACTAGAACTGTTGTCCACATAGGATG
The DNA here is from genome assembly GCF_964237555.1 of Oryctolagus cuniculus. Taxonomy (NCBI): domain Eukaryota; kingdom Metazoa; phylum Chordata; class Mammalia; order Lagomorpha; family Leporidae; genus Oryctolagus; species Oryctolagus cuniculus. The sequence continues at coordinate 55,725,134 of NC_091446.1, read as the reverse complement.
CTGGCACCACAGGAGGAGGCTTTACCTGCTGTGGCATTGTGCCAACCCTTCCCTAATGGATTTTAATCTGGTGATTGAGCTATTTATTTAGCCTGTCTGGCTGAGAGTTGACTATCTTCAGATCTGAAGTGGAACTCTTTGATATTGGAAGACATGGCTTGCTTTATCCTCTCGGACTCTGATATTCTTGGGCCTGGAAAGACATTATATGGTGTAGTCAGTGTATTTTGGAGTGAGTACTGTGGAAACCAAAATAGGCAAAGTATCATAACAATATAAAAATAATATTTAGTGAACTTTGACATGGATGTTGTGATACAGCCTGTTAGGCTACTGCCTACAATGCCTGCATCCTATATCGAGAGTGCCTGGGATCAAGTCTTGCCTCTCCTTTCCATCCAGCTTCCTGTACACTGTAGTAGGCAGCAAATGCTTCAAGTGTTTGGATCTCTACCATTCATGTGGGAGACCTAAATGGTGTTCCTGGCTCCTCGATTTGGCCTGGACCATTTCTGGTTCTGCCTTTCCTATAAATAGAAGTAAATAAACTTAAAAAAGGTAGGACCAGTGCCATGGCATAGCAGGTAAAGCTGCAGCCTGCATCCCATCGAGGCACTGGTTTGAGTTCTGGCTGTTCCACTTCTGATCCAGCTCCTTAATAATGGCCTGGGAAAGCAGCAGCAGATGACACAAATGCTTGGGCCTCTGCGCCCAAGTGGGAGACCCAGCATGGAGCTCCTGGCTCCTGGCAACCTGTGTCATGTTTGTAGTGGGGTAAAACTGCTGCCTACAATGCTGGCATCCCATATGGGCACTGGTTAATGTTCTGGCTACTCTACTTCTGATCCAGCTCACTGCTAATGCCCTGGGAAAAGCATTGGAAGATGACCCACATATCTGGGCCCCTACATCCATGTGGGAGACCTGGATGAAGCTCCTGCTTCCTGGCTTTTAGCCTGGCTCAGCCCTGGCTGTTGGGGCACTTGGTGGAGTGAACCAGTGGATGGAAGAAAAGTATATAAACATGAATAATATGTGCATGGTTGTGCTGTGGTTAAGCTGCCTCTTGGAATACCTTCAACCCATGTCAGAGTGCCCGAGTTCATGTTCTGGCTTCATTTCCAATTCAGGTTCTTGTCAGTTTATGTTCCAGGAGGCAGCGGGTGATAGCTCAGGTACTTGGGACCTTCTGCTCTCATGGGCAACCTAGATTGAGTTTCAGGCTCCTGGCTTTGGCCTGGTCCAGACTTGGCAGTTACGGACATTTGGGTGGCAAACCAGAAAATAACAGATTGTTCTCTGTCTCTGCATGAATAAATAAAAATTATAAAAAGAAGTTGCTAATTCAAGGAATGGATTAGTTTGGAAAAATTAGTTGCTTAGAAATAAATACATTCCTACTCTAGGCTGTTAGTAACTAATTTTGTGTCTTCAGATCCTTAAAGGGAATATTTTTGCAGTTTGTTTTGTGGCACCTTGATATTCTCAGTGATTCTGAAGTTTACAAATAATACTCCTTTCTTTTGTGTCTTCAGTTACTATTCATTTCTTCTACCAACAGTAACAAATTTTTTTGTTGTTGTTACCTCTTTTTACTTTAACAATACTAATTTATATTACACTAATTAGAAATCACAAAAAACATTGTTTTAAGAGGTGCAGGGGGTTGGCGCCCTGGCCGGAAGCTCCAACATCCCATATGGGCGCCAGTTCTGGTCCCGGCTGCCCCACTTCTGATCCGGCTCTCTGCTGTGACCTGGGAGGGCAGTGGAGGATGGCTCAAGTGCTTGGGCCCCTGCACCCACATGGGAGACCAGGAGGAGGCTCCTGGCTCCTGGCTTCAGATCAGTGCAATCCCGGCCGTTGCGGCCAACTGGCGAGTGAACCATCGGATGGAAGACCTTTTTCTCTCTCTCCCCCTCTCCCCCTTTCCCCCTCTCCCTTCCTCTCTCTCTCTCTCCCTCCCCCTCCCTCTCTCTCTTCCTCTCCCTCTCCTCTCCACCTCTTCCTCCCCTCCCCCTCCCTCTCTCTCTTCCTCTTCCTCTGCTCTGACTCTCAAGTAAAAAAAAAAAAAAATTCTATGTGGGGGGCTTTGTTGTTCAACAGTTCTTTCACCAGCTGAGTAATTTCCTCTGCCCATGAGCCATGAAGTCCATGGGATTAAATTTTTGCCATTGTAAAATATATACTGTTCGGGGCCAGTGTTGTGGCGTAGAGGGTAAAGCCGCTGTTTGCAGTACCAGCATCCCGTATGGGCGCCAGTTCAAGTCCCAGCTGCTCCTCTTCTGACCCAGCTCCCTGCTATGCCCTGGGAAAGCAGAAGATGGCCCAAGTCCTTGGGCCCCTGCCCACATGTGGGAGACCCAGAGGAAGCTCCTGGCTCCTGGCTTCAGATTGGCGCAGCTCTGGCCATTGCAGCCATTTGGGGAGTGAACCGGCGGATGGAAGACCTCTCACTTTCTCTGCCTCTCCTTCTCTGTGTAACTCTTTCAAATACATAAATAATATTAAAAATATATATACTGTTCAATGCCATGACTTTCTTGTTTCTTGTGATTGGTTTAAGTATTTTAGATTAGAAATACCTAGAGTCTGTTGATCATTGGTTTCTCTGATACTTCATGGTACTTTTAGGCATTTAGGGTGGAAATGTAAGACCTTTTAACATTTCCATGGAATACAGTTCATTATTTTTTATTTTTATTACCTACTATGTGCCAAGGATTATGTGACTGAACAGACCAGACATAATTACATCCCTGCTAGAGTTTTCTGTTAGTGGAAATTTTTTTTTCTGTGTAATAAGGCTTCAGTTATAAGTGGTTCCTAATGACCTTGCTTTTGCAGTAGTAATCATAATTTTTATTAAACTTTAGTAATTTGTAAAATTTAAATAGTTTTGGAGGGGAGAACGTTAAAACATTTTAAAATTAAATTCCTGAATTATCAAACTAGATAAAAATGTAAAAACTAAACTTACATTCCATCATACTTAAGCTATTTACAATTTTGGTAATGTGGATACTTGATGTTTAGCTAATTGTGACTATGTAAACACTGCTTTGGGATAGATACTTGAAATATGTTGATTTTTAATTCTGTTTTTCTTGGAGTCAATAATAGCCTTTTATTTCCTCCTTTATTTAGCTTTCTATGTTCTTGTCACTGAATTAATCAGCTATTCTCCCAAGTTTTGTGTATCTTTTCAGTGCATTCAGGTATGTACATTAGGTATACATTTTGTCGTCTTTCTGATATTTTTCCTGGGTTTTTATATCTGGACTAGCTCTCTAGACCTCTGCTGATCTTCTTTCACCATCATCCTGTAATTTCTTTTTTTTTTTTCCCCAAGATTGATTTATTTATTTCAAAGGCAGAGTTACAGAGAGGCAGAGACGGAGGGAGGGAGGGAGGGAGAAAGAGAGAGAGAGAAGGAGAGAAAGATGTCTTCCTTCCACTGGTTCACTCACCAGATGGCCGCAATGGCAGGAGCTACGCCGTTCCGAAGCTAGAAGCCTGGAGCTTCTTCTGGGTCTCTTACGCAAGTGCAGTGGCCCCAGGACTTGGCTATTTTCAACTGCTTTCCCAGGCTATAGCAGAGAACCGGATCAAAAGTGGAGTAGCTGGGACTTGAACCAGTGCCCATCTGGGATGCCAGCACTGCAGGTGGTGGCTTTACCTGCTGTGTCACAGCACTGGACCCTGGTAATTTTTTTTGCTTCCCTCTTGTTGGATTCTTTTCCTAGATCCATGTTTTGATTTATTCTCTTGTATTGGTGAAGTGTATCCTCATGTAGTTTGTTCTAACAGTAGTCCTTTTTAAAGGTAAACTTTTTTGATAGCTTGTAAGTTTATTTGAAAAGATGTTTTTTTTTTTCTGCTTTGAAATTTGACTAAAACCTGACTAGATACAGAATTCTGGATTAAAGGTTGGAAAAAATTTGGAAAGAATTAATTGGTGTCTTCCAGATTCTGGTGTTGAAAAAGTCTTATGCATGCTTTTTTTTTTTTTTTTTTTTTTTTTTGACAGGCAGAGTGGACAGTGAGAGAGAGAGACAGAGAGAAAGGTCTTCCTTTGCCGTTGGTTCACCCTCCAATGGCTGCCATGGCCGGCGCACTGCACCGCACTGATCCGAAGGCAGGAGCCAGGCGCTTCTCCTGGTCTCCCATGGGGTGCAGGGCCCAAGTACTTGGGCCATCCTCCACTGCACTCCCGGGCCACAGCAGAGAGCTGGCCTGGAGGAGGGGCAACCGGGACAGAATGCAGCGCCCCGACCAGGACTAGAACCAAGCGTGCTGGCGCCACAAGGCGGAGGATTAGCCTAGTGAGCCGCGGCACCGGCCAGCTATGCATGCTTTTAAAAGAAGGAAGCTTGTGCAATCTTTTCTTCTGTTTGTGCTTAGGAATTTAAAAATGATGTTCCTAGGCATTTGTTGATTTTCATCATATGTGCTTTAGTTCTTGGGAATTTCTTTTCTTTTTTTTTTAAACTTTTATTTAGTAAATACAAATTTCCAAAGTACAGTTTATGGATTACATAACTTCCCTCCAACCCGCAACCCTCCCATCTCCCGCTCTCTCTCCCATTCCATTCACATCAAGATTCCTTTTCAATTATCTTTATATACAGAAGATCAGTTTAGTATATATTAAGTAAAGACTTCATCAGTTTGCACCCACACAGAACATAAAGTGTAAAATACTGTTTGAGTACTCGTTATAGCATTACTTCACATTGGACAACACATTAAGGACAGAGATCCTACATGAGGAGTAAGTACACAGTGATTCCTGTTGTTGACTTAACAATTTGACACTCTTGTTTATGGCATCAGTAATCTCCCTAGGCTCTAGTCATGAGTTGCCAAGGCTATGGAAGCCTTTTGAGTTCACTGACTTTGATCTTATTCCGACAAGGTCATAGTTAGAGTGAAAGTTCTCTCCTCTCTTCAGAGAAAGGTACCTCCTTCTTTGATAGCCCCGTTCTTTCCACTGGGATCTCACTCGCAGAGATCTTTCATTTAGGGTTTTCTTTTCTTTTTCTTTTTTTTCTTTTTTCTTTTTTTTTTTTTTTTTTGCCAGAGAGTGTCTTGGCTTTCCATGCCTAAAATACTCTCATGGGCTCTTCAGCTGGATCCGAATGCCTTAAGGGCTGATTCTGAGGCCAGAGTGCTGTTTAGGATATCTACCATTCTACGAGTCTGCTGTGTATCCTGCTTCCCATGTTGGATCGTTCTCTCTCTTTTTGATTTTATCAGCTAGTATTAGCAGACACTAGTCTTGTTTATGTGATCCCTTTGACTCTTAGACCTATCAGTGTGATCAATTGTGAACTGAAATTGATCACTGGGACTAGTGAGATGGCATTGGTACATGCCACCTTGATGGGATTGTATTGGAATCTCCTGGCACGATTCTATCTCCACCATTTGGGGCAAGTCCGATTGAGCATGTCCCAAATTGCACATCTCCTCCCTCTCTTAGGGAAATTCTTTTCACTTTGGAAATTTTTGAGTTTCAATTCTGAACAGTTTTCTTGAATTGTTTCTAAGATTACCTTTTCTGTGTTCTTTCCCTCTTATCTGAAGCCTGTATTTGGATACTGAACCATTCTGACCTTTTATTTTCTTTTATCATTTTATGTCCTATATTTTTGTTCTAGATTCTGGGGAAAATTTCCATCTTCTTTTTCTATACTTTCTATGATGTTTTCATTTCTGCTATTCTAGTTTAATATCGTAAAGCTCTGTTTTCTCAAAATGGTCATTTTCTGTCAGTATTCTTTTTCTGTCTTTTGAGTATGTCTTTTTTCTATAACATCATTGTGAGTATTGTTATTATTGCTTTTTCTTCTCCCTTCAGAGTCTTTGTTTTGTGTTTTTTCCTCTGTGTTTTAGTATGTATGTTTTATGTTCTCATGTGAAATATCTCACAGTTTTTTCTGACTTCATGTTTTATAGGATAACACTTAACAAAAGCACAGCAGGAGCTTTGACCATGTGGGTGGGGTGTACTGAGTGTAACATTACCTATTTGGAGATCAGGCATTTTCCTTTCAGGGGATATCTAATATCTGTGAGTTTAGGTCTTTTGTTTAAAGTTGGTTAGATTTATCAGAGAAATTACCAGTGTTTTGCCTGGCTTTCACAGTTATAAGGGAAAGAGGCTGAGAGTGGGGTGTGGCATCAGCCCTGGGCATCTTTCATTATGTACACTTTCATTTAATCCTGCTATTTCTGTAGTAATCCATGCCCTCAATTAATACGTTTCCTGATCCAGAGACACTGCTGATAACCTTCTGCAGGGAATGAACCTTCTCTTTTTCCAAAATGGGAGAGGAGGCAATTGCTAGGCTAGAATCAAGGAGAGTTTATGAGATAGTTGCTGTTTAAATGTACTACAGTCTGCCAAAAATATTTAAACTTTTGGGAGCTTAGCTGTTTTAAATTGGGGTATTTGTCAACTTTCTGCAATTGTGGTTTTAGATTAAGCTTCAAATTTCTTTATTTTACTAAGTAAGTTGCCACTGCTTTTGCTGTTATTGTGGTATTAGTTGATTCTCCTCACTTTTTTGAACCATTAAAATCTTGGAACCCCTCAACTTGTCATCCAACATGTGAATTATTTTTCTTCACTTTAATTTTTTTTGGATTTGTTTTATTTATTTGAAAGAGAGAGAGGGAGAGATAGAGAACTTGCATTTGCTGGTTCTCTCCCCAAATAGCTGCAGTGAATCCAGGAGCCAGGAGCCTCATTCAGATGAACCTGGTATGATTTAATCCATTATGCCACAATGCCAGCCCATACTACACTGTTTTCACAATCTGACTTTTGTATCATTTGATTATTTTGGCAGAGTACAAGGACAGTGTTCCTTGGGCTATGTGTGAAGACATTCTATTAGTTTTGCTAAAGTTGTTAGTTAATATTCTTAGTTATTATTGGTTATCAAGCTGTGAGTGAGTACCATGTATATTGTATTTTTACTGGACTTGTATTTTATCATTATACTCTTAAAATATTTTCATGATTTTTTCCTACATTGTTTGTGTAAAATATATAGTATTTTATATTTATAAATAGTTCATTTATATTTATTATACCAGCCAATCCCCAAAAAATTTATTGGGGCTGGCATTTGGGGATGGTGGATTAACAACTCTAGCTTTCCATGTTGGAGTGCTGGTTCCATTCTCAGTTGCTGTGTGCTGATCTAGCTTGCTGCTAATTCACCTGGGAAGGCAGCAGATGACAGCCCACATGCAGGACCCCTGCCAGCAATGTAGGAGACCTGCATGGAGTTCCTGGCTCCTGGCTTTGGCCTGGCCTAGCCTTGGCTGTTGATGCTATCTGTGGAGTGAACTAGCAGATGGAAGATTCATTTTCTTTTTCTCTGACTCTCCCTGTCGTTCAAAAAAATAAGTAAGTAAATCTTAGAAGAAGTTTATTGGTATTAAAAAAGTTTAGTGTCATTTGTAGTGAAATAAAATGGCTTTTGGTAAAACTTTTTTTTAATGCTTTCAAGTCATCCTGCAAATAGTAAGTTTTGGACTTGACAGAGTTTGTTTCTTTTTTGATTTTTTTCTTCTGTAAAACATTTTTTTCTCCACTTAGAAAAATAGTTCATTTGGAAAATTTCTTTTTTCCATGTTCTATACACATTGGAGATACGTATCTAATTCAGGCTGGTGATTATTTAGATCTTTAGACAAAAACTACTTTTAAACATGGCTAGGTGTTCTCTTACTGTCTTCTTACCTCATTTCAACTTCATTTACTTTTTAACTATGTTTCTTCTACCTTTTCCAGTTTTCTACTCAATTCTCCTTGGTGGAGAAGATGGATGCAAAGCAGGAGGTGTGAGTAGTTCTTTATTCTCTCTGCATCTGTTAATATTACATCATCTTTCTCATGTAATATTCTTGTTTCTTCTTAGTTCATTCTCTATTTATGTAGTTGAGAGGCCTGTTTTTTTTTTATTTATAAAATTTAGTTTATTCTGATATTCTTAGAGGATTTATAGTATAAGGTTTTGAACATTTTTATGTATATTTCCTTCTTTCTCTTATTTATGTCCTTTTAAAATCTGAAAGCAGAAAACTTGTAGCCCCCTTATTTTGTTCACTAATCCTCTTCATTTATTCAGTCTGCTGATAACTAAGTTCCTAATGTGTGCCAGGCTCTGCAGAATCAAATATTGATACTTTTACTATGAGAGTTCATACTTTTTTTTTTAAAGATTTATTTATTTATTTGAAAATCAGAGTTACAGCAGAGAGAGAGAGTCTTCCATCCGATGGTTCACTCCCCAAATGGTTCACTCTGGAGCTGTGCTGATCCAAAGCCAGGAGCCAGCAGCTTCCTCCAGATCTCCCACATGGGTGCAGGGACCCGAGGACTTGGGCCATCTATACTGCTTTCCCAGGCCGTAGCAGAGAGCTGGATCAGAAGAGGAGCAACTGGGACTAGAACTGGTGCCCATATGGGATACCGGTGTTTCAGGCCAGGGTGTTAACCCACTGTGCCACAGCACCGACCCCGAGAGTTCATTCTTTCAAGAGGAATATCTCCTCTCATTTGTGGTTAGAATTTACATTTAAATAATTAAGAGCTAAGTTTTGGCTTTTTGGTTTCTCATTGATATTGTTGGTAGTATTTCCTTTTGGAGATACATGTGGTATTAGTAGCATCAGGTTTGAGTTCTGGCCATGTGTTTATAATGCTGGATAAATCTCTTAGTCTTTCTGGGTCTTAAAATTTTCAGCTATAAAACATTTTTTTTAAGATTTGATTTACTTATTTGAGAGGTAGAATTACAGACAATGAGAGGGAGAGACAGAAAGGACTTCTATCTGCTGGTTTACTTCCTTAATGGCCACAATGTCCAGAGCTGTGCCCATCTGAAGCCAGGAGCTTCTTCTAGGTCTCAAACACGGGTGCAGAAGCCCAAGTGCTTGGGCCTTCTTCCACTGCTTTCCCAGGCCATAGCAGAGAGCTGGATTGGAAGAGGAGCAGCCAGTTCTAGAACAAGTGTCCATAGGGGATGCCAGTGCCACAGGCAGAGGATTAACCTGCATCACAGTGCCAGCCCCTATAAAATATTTAATAGGGTAGATGTTGTGGCACAGCAGATTAAACTGCTGCCTGCAGTGCTGGAATCCCTTATGGGTAGCTATTCAAGGTCCTGCCTGTTCCACTGCTGATCCAGCTCCATGATAACATGCCTAAGAAAGCAGCAGCAGATGAACCAAGTCCTTGAGGCCCCTACACTCACCTGGCAGACCCAGGTGGGATTCCCGGCTCCTGGCTTCAACCTGGCCCAGCCCTGACCATTGGTAACCTTTGGGGAGTGAACCAACAAATACAAGATTGGTTTTTCTCTCTCTCTCTTTCTCCCCACCCCATCTCTCCTTCTCTGTGTAACTCTGCCTTTGAAATAAATAAATCTTAAAAATAAACTCAGATCAGCAAAAAAAATTTACCCTCTACTTTATCAGATTGAACTGAGAATTGATATGCTAGAAAGGAAATGAGAGAATGTGCATCCATATTTTGTAAAGCTTGTTAAATACATGACGGTAGTACTTATTTTATAAGGATTATAAGAACTGTTTCATAATGATACTTAACTGTTGCAACTGGTAAATATCGAGGACTCTTACTTTTTGGAAGAAGTAAATCACATGGAGCCCAGTAGTATGTAAATTGAGGAGATAAAGCTGGGAGTATAGGGAGGCCAAGGCTCTAGAGTCCTAGGATATAGTACCTGAGAAGAACAAACTACCAAGAAAGAGAAAGATCTCCAGAGGGAGCTTCCTCTAGGCACTGATCTAAGGACTGACCTTCTCAGGTGGGGTAAGAAAATGGAAATTTCCAAAGATCACCAGAGTTTAGAATAGTTCCTGTTCTCTTAATAGAGTGACTACCTCAACATGATAGGACATTGAGAGAATACTAAGAAGGATTTGTGATTGGAAAAATTAGTCTTAGACTAAAATTTGTGTGCTCACACCTGAAACAAAACAAACAAAACCCTCAAAAACAAGATTCAAAAGGGCCAAACTGTTTTCAAGTAGCTGTGTCCCAGCAGAACTCAAGTTTTTATACACACAGACACACACACACACACATATGCAAGTTGAGACCTAAAAGAAGTGTTTAAAAATTAAAGGCAAATTGAAATTCTAGAGGTGAAAACTGTAGTGTGTAAAATAAAAAATATACTAGATGGGACTCAGAACACATAAGATTACTTAAGTTCCCCTCTTTCCCCTTACCTGCAATGGATATGTTCCAAGATTTCTTGTAGATGCCTGAAACCATGGATGCTCTAGAATCCTATATAGAAACACTCCAGTACCACATTGGTTGATCTGATAACCAGCATGGCTGCTAAGTGACAAATGGGTGGGTGGCCTACACAGCCTGCAATTGCTGGATGAAAGGATGAGTCACATCCTTTGTAGAACAGAGTGAGACAGTGCAAGACTTCATATTGTTACTCTGCATAGCATTTAATTTCAAATTTATGTATAATTTATTTCTGAAATTTTCCATTTAATATTTTCAGATTATAGTAACTCAGGTGACTGAAACCACAGAAAACAAAAGACAGATAAGTGTGGCTGCTGTATTTTGATTTAAATGAAGCATATTTAAAAATTTTTTAACGTGGCTACTGGAACATTTAAAATTACACAAATTGGGGCTGGCATTGTGGTGTGGTGGGTAAAGCTGCCACCTGCAGTGTTGGCACCCCATATGGGCACTGGTTCAAGTCCCTGCTGCTCAGTTCCGATCCAGTTCCCTGGTAATAGCCTGGGAAAAGCACTGGAAGATGCCCTTAGTAGTTACCAATGTCTTGCAGAGTTTCCCCAATGTTTTCCTCTTGTAATTTGATGGTATCAGGTTGTGGATTTAGATCCTTAATCCACTGTGAGTTGATTTTTTTGGTAAGGTATAAGGTAGGGTCTTTTTTCATACTTTTAGATGTTGAGATCCAATTTTCCCAGCACCATTTGTTAAAAAGATGTCATTTCTCCAGGGATTGATTTTAGCTCCTTTGTCAAAGATTATTTGGTTGTAGTTGCATGGATTGATTTCTGGGGCTTCTAGTCTGTTCTCTTGGTTTACATGTCTATTTTTGTGCCCGTACCAGGCTGTTTTGATTATGACTGCCATATAGTATGTCTTGAAATCTGGTATTAAGATGCCTCCAAGTTTTGTTTTTGTTGTTTAAGATTGCTTTATCTGTTCGGGGTCTTCTGTTTTCCATATAGATTTTAGCATCTTTTTTTCTAGATCTGAGAATAATACTGCTGGTATTTTGATTGGGATTGTATTGAATCCATAAATTGCTTTTAGTAGTATGACATTTTGGTGGTATTAATTCTTCCAATCCATGAACATGGAAGATTTTTTTCATTTTTTCAGGTCTTCATTTGTTTTCTCTCTTTAATGTTTTGTAGTTTACATTTTACACCTCCTTCAAATTTTAACTCCCTGGTTAAATTTATTCCAAGATATTTACTTTTTTTTTTATAGTTGTGAATGGGACTGATCTTACAAGTTCTTTTCTCAGCTGTGATATTGTCTGTGTATACAGAGGCTATTGATTTTTTTTTTTTTTTTTTTTAAGATTTGGTTATTTGAGAAGTAAAGCTACAGACAGAGAGAGGGAAAGACAGAGAGGAAAGCGTTCATCCTTTCTTTCGGTAACTCCCAAAAATGGCCACAATGGCCAGAGCTGAGCTGAGCAGATCCAAAGTCAGGGGCCAGGAGCTTCTTCTAGGTCTCCCACACGGGTGTAGGAGCCCAAGTACTTGGGTCATTTTCCACTGTTTTCCCAGCCCATCAGCAGAGAGCTGTATCAGAAGTGGAGCAGCCAGGACACAAACCAGCACCCATCTGGGATGCCGACGCCGCAGGTGGAGGCTTACCCTACTACGCCATAGCACCAGCCCCATGTATTGATTTTACATCCTGCAACTTTACCAAATACTCTTAAGAAATCCAATAGTCTCTAGCGGAGTCTTTAGGTTCCCCTATGTATAGAAACATGTCATCTGCAAGCAGAGATAATTTGACTTTGTCCTTTCTACTTTGTATCCCTTTGATTTCTTTTTTTCCCTAATGGCTCTGGCTAAAATTTCCAGAACCATATTGAATAGCAGTTGTGAAAGTTGGGCATCCTTGTCTGTTTCTGGATCTTAGAGAAAATGCTTCCAAATTTTCCCCATTCAATATGATTGATGCTGACTGCGGGTTTGTTGTATATTGCCTTGATTATGTTGAGGAATGTTCCTTCTGTAGCCAATTTGCTTAAAGTTTGATCATGAAAGGATATTGTATTTTATCAAATGCTTTCTCTGCAGCTATTGAGATAATCATACAGTTTTATTCTTAAGTTTATTAATGTGATGTGTCACATTTATTGATTTGCGAATGTTGAACCACCCCTGCATACCAAGGATAAATTCCACTTTGAGTGAATGATCTTTCTGATGTGTTGTTGGTTTTGATTAGCTAATATCTTTTTTTAAAGATTTGTTACAGTGAGAGGTAGAGATAGAGAGATAGAGAGGTGTAGAGAGAGAGAGAGAGAGAGGAGAGAGAGGTAGAGGTAGAGAGAGAGAGGAGAGAGAGAGATGTCTTCCATCCACTGGTTCACTCCCCAGATGGCCGCAAGGGCTGGAGATGCACAGATCAGAAGCCAGGAGCTTCTTCCGAGTCTCCCATGTGGGTGCAGGGGCCCAAGGATTTGGGCCTTCTACTACTTTTCCAGGCCATAGCAGAGAGTTGGATGGGAAGAGGGGCAGCCAGGACTAGAACCTGAGCCCATATGAGATGCTGGTGCTTCAGGCCAGGGCTTTAACCCACTGCGCCACAGCGCCGGCCCCTCGATTAGCTAATATTTTGTTGAGGATTTTTGTATCCATGTTCATCAGTGATAATGGTAAATAGTTCTCTTTCTATGTTGCATGTTTTTTCTGGTTTGAGAATTAAGCTGATGCTGGCTTCATAGAAGATGTTTGGGAAGATTCCCGCTCTCAGTTGTTTTGAATAGTTTCAGAAGGATTGGGATTAGTTCATCTTTAAAAAGTCTGGTAGATTTTTGCAGTGGGAGAGTGTTTATTACTGATTCGATCTCCATCTTGGTTATTTGTCTGTTTACATTTTCTGTGTTTTTGTGATTCAGTTTTGGTAGATTGTATGTCTTAAGAATCTTTCCATTTCTTGTAAATTTTCCAGTTTGTTGGTGTATAGCTATTTGTAGCTTCCCCCCTCCCCCTTTCTTTGGTTGGGCCAATGATGTATCAATTTTATTTATTTTTTCAAAATACCAGCTCTTCTCTTCACTAGTCTTTTATGTCAGTATTCTCTAATTTTAATTATTTCTTTCCTCCTACTAATTTGGGGTTTGGTTTGTTGTTTTTCTAGGTCCTTGAGATGCATTGATTGTGTATTTATTTGATGGCTTTCCATTTTCTTGATGTAGGCACTAATTGCTGTAAACTCCCCTTTTAATGCTTCTACTGATCCCATAAGCTTTGATACATTGCATTGTCATCTTCATTGGTTTCTAGGAATGTTTTGGTTTCCCTGTTCATGTCTTTTATGACCCACTGTTCATTCAGGAGCATGTTCTTTCGTCTCCATATGTTTTCATGTTTTCTAGAGAATCTTCAGCTTTTTTTTTTTTTTTTTTTTTTTTTTTTTTTTTTTTTTGACAGGCAGAGTGGAGAGTGAGAGAGAGAGACAGAGAAAAAGGTCTTCCTTTGCCGTTGGTTCACCCTCCAATGGCCGCCACGGCTGGCACGCTGTGGCCAGTGCACCGCGCTGATCCGAAGGCAGGAGCCAGGTACTTATCCTGGTCTCCCATGGGGTGCAGGGCCCAAGTACTTGGGCCATCCTCCACTGCCTTCCCGGGCCACAGAAGAGAGCTGGCCTGGAAGAGGGGCAACCGGGACAGAATCTGGCGACCCGATTGGGACTAGAACCTGGTGTGCTGGCGCCGCAAGGCGGAGGATTAGCCTATTGAGCCACGACGCTGGCCTAGAGATTCTTAAGTTGTTAATTTCCAGCTTTATTCCATTGTGGTCAGAAAAGATACATGATTTGATTTTCATTTTTTTTAAATTTGCTAATACTTGCTTTAAGTCTTTATGATGTAGAAGACATTCTAAAAGTCAAAATGTCTCCAACTAGAAATGATAAGTGAAGTGAGAAATTATGGGAAGGCAATAGACTTTTTTTAATGTGTCCTTTTATTGGGAGTATGGTGCTGAAACACTTTTATTCATATTGCCTTTTTTTTTTTTTTGGACAGTAAGAGAGAGAGACAGAGAGAAAGGTCTTCCTTTGCCGTTGGTTCACCCTCCAATGGCCGCCGCGGCTGGGGCGCTGCGGCCGGCGCATCACGCTGATCCGAAGGCAGGAGCCAGGTGCTTTTCCTGGTTTCCCATGGGGTGCAGGGCCCAAACACCTGGGCCATCCTCCACTGCCTTCCCGGGCCACAGCAGAGAGCTGGCCTGGAAGAGGGGCAACCGGGACAGAATGCGGTGCCCCGACCGGGACTAGAACCCGGTGTGCTGGCGCCACAAGGCGGAGGATTAGCCTAGTGAGCCACGGCGCTGGCCCATATTGCTTTGATTGCCCTTAGGTTATTACAAGAAGACTAATACTTTGGGATTTTTATTTTAATAAAAAGGAGCCAGTGCTATGGTGCAGCCCATTAAGCTGCCATCTGCAGTGCTGACATCCTATATGGTTTGAGTCCTGGCTGTTCTGTTTCTGTTCCTGCTCCCTGCTAATGTGCCTGGGAAAGCAGTAGAAGATGGCTTGAGTCCTTGGACCCCTGTACCCATGTGGGAGACCTGAAAGAAGCTCCTAGCTTCTGCCTGGCCTGACCTGGCCTGGCCCTTACTGTTGACACTCATTTGGGCAGTAAACCAGCAGATAGAAGATCTCTGTTTTCCTTCTCTCTCTGTGTGTGTGTATGTAATTCTGCCTTTCAAATGAATAACTTCTTTAAAAAAATTAAATAAGGGGGCCGGCACTGTGGCGCAGTAGGTTAATCCTCCTCTTGCAGTGCCGGCATCCCATATGGGTGCCAGTTCTAGTCCTGGCTGCTCTGCTAATCCAGCTCTCTCGTATGGCCTGGGAAAGCAGTGGAAGATGGCCCAGGTCCTTGGGCCCCTGCACCTGCATGGGAGATCAGGAGGAAGCACCTGGCTCCTGGCTTTGGATCAGTGCAGCTTCAGCCATTGTGGCCATTTGGGGAGTGAACCAACGGAAGGAAGACCTTTCTCTCTGACTCTCTCTCTCACTGTCCGTAACTCTCCCTCTCAAATAAATAAAATCTTAAAAAAAAAAAAATTAGGAATACTGACTCCATCAATCAGAAGGTATTAAACAAGTTTTTTGGAGCAGCCTACAAGATGCTTGTATCTTGGAGCGGTAGGTGTAACTCTACCTCTCAAATAAATAGAAAATCTGATCTGAAAAAAAATAAAAATAAAAATTTAAATAAAAAACTGAGGGTTCTATCTTAGGAAAGAAAAAGAACAAATTAAACAAATTGAGACAAAGGCAGGAAATGAAGACAAGAGTAGTTGTCAGTTAAATATAAAATAAAAGGGAAGAAGTGAACCAAACTAGTTTGAAGTAACAGTTTTCACCTATCAAGTAGTAACCTGCTTGGCTCCCCTTTTTTGCTCCAAGGGACAACCCACTGGTCTAATGAGCCTTTGGAGGAGCCCTTGCAGGATTTTTTTTACTGAAATGCAAAATGGTGTAATATTCTGCATTTGGGAGTTGTTAATATTAAATACAACTGTATCTTTTGATCTAGGGAATCTTACTGCAAGAAATATATCCCAAAAATAGAAATAAAAAATGACATATTTGTGAGGCTGTGTTCTTTGCAGCACCACTTCTCAGTGTAGGTCGAATACAAAATGGTTTGTGTGTCAAATGGGCAGTCACATAGGTGAAAAACAAAAACAAAGTGTCTTATGTGCCTTGATAATAATCATGCGTAACTTGTCAGTGTGGATAGGATCTGACTCAGTAGGTGATTTCATCATTAAACAGTATACTTAAGCCAAAACTGCTATGATGTCACCAGGTCATACATTCTCGGGACCATTGTCATGACTAGTATATGCAGTCTGTTGATAAAAACATTATGTGACTCATGAACATCACAAACTATTGAGTAAAAATAATACCAGTGGATAAAGTATGCTAGTTTTAACATGTGAATGTGTAGGTATGTGTTCATTTTACTTCTGCTTTTCAAAAACTTGGAATTAACAAACTAACCCTTGATAGGGTAGAAGGAGAAAAGTGATAGCTAAACTTCTCTGAACTTAATCTTGTTTTCTAGTTGTGGCTTTGAAATTACGTAAATGTTTTATGTAATTCTGAAATCTAAAATGGATTATTTTCATTAACCTCTCTTCTCCTATCTTAACATTTAAAGTAAATTGAAACAAAGAAGCCTAAGTAGCATAATCATAGGACTATTTTAAGTAACTTTAAAACAGAAATTTGGGCTAGCATTATGATGTATGGGATTGGGCTGCTGCCCAGTGTGGTGCTGGCATCCCATATAGGTGTAGGTTCATGTCCCAACTGCTCAATTTCCTTATTTTATTTTTTAAAGATTTATTTATTTGAAAAGCAGCGTTGCAGAGAGGTAGAAGCAGAGAGAGAGTAAGAAAGAGGTCTTCCATCTCCTGGTTCACTCTCCAGATGGCCACAACAGCTGGAGCTGGGCCAATCTGAAGTCAGGTGCCAGGAACTTCTTCCTTGTCTCCCATGCAGGTTCAGGGGCCCAAGGACTTGGGCCATCTTCTCCTGCTTTCCCAGGCCATAGCAGAGAGCTGAATCAGAAGTACAGCAGCTGGGACTTGAACTGGAGCCTGTATGGGATGCCAGCACTGCAGACAGCAGCTTTACTTGCTACTCCGTAGTGCTACTGTGCCCCTACCCCTCATCCCCCCACACCCTGCTGCTCCACTTCTGATCCAGCTCCCTGCTGCTGCCCCTGGGAGGGCAGCTGGGGGTGGCCTAAGAGCTTGGGTGCCTGCACCCACTTGGGAGACCCAGAAGAAGCTCCTGGCTTCTGACTTTGGCCTAGCACAAGCCCTGACTGTTGTGGGCATTTGGGGGGTAAGCCAGCAGATGGAAGATTCCTCCCACCACCACCATCCTTCTCTCTATCCCCCCTTCCCTTCTCCTCTTTTCTGTGACTCTCCCTGTCAAATAAATAAATAATTTTTTTAGAAGTATAGGAATTTAATTGTGTACGCTTTAGGGGATTATTCCCTGAGGACAAAGAATGGAACAAAAACCTTAAATGGTTTTCAGTAATCATAATCTTGGTGTGACAAAGCAAATGAATTTAATTTTGTTGGTATCATTGTATAACAATTTTCAGTATGAGAGAAATGATACAGAAATAAAATATCAATGAAATTGAAAGTTGCATAGAATTTTATTTAAGTATTGGTATATATGGCCGGCGCCGCGGCTCACTAGGCTAATCCTCCGCCTAGCGGCGCCGGCACACCGGGTTCTAGTCCCGGTCGGGGCGCCGGATTCTGTCCCGGTTGCCCCTCTTCCAGGCCAGCCCTCTGCTGTGGCCAGGGAGTGCAGTGGAGGATGGCCCAGGTGCTTGGGCCCTGCACCCCATGGGAGACCAGGAAAAGCACCTGGCTCCTGGCTCCTGCCATCGGATCAGCGCGGTGCGCCGGCCGCGGCGGCCATTGGAGGGTGAACCAACGGCAAAGGAAGACCTTTCTGTCTCTCTCTCTCACTGTCCACTCTGCCTGTCAAAATAAAATTAAAAAAAAAAAAAAAAGTATTGGTATATAAAGTCAGGCTAACTCTAATGACCAACTATAAAAATGTCTAGAAAAAGTTACCAGCTCAAGAGTAATATCACTCCAAGCATTCAGATTGTTGTCTCCGAATGCTGTTTCCCACCAAAAAGTACCACAGTTCCTTAGATGTATGTAAGCAGGAAATGGATAAGGTAATCGAGGGATGTTTTATTATTCCTGAAGCAAGGAAGATATTAAATGATTACTCAAATCTTGTCTGAAGAACTTTCTCACTAGCCAAATACTGGAAAAATTGCCAGTAATTAGGATAATAATGGCAATGATTTGAAACATACCATGTTTAAATTCGGAGAGTTTATAATGATTCCAAAAAGGCACTCATTGTGACCATTCTGGGAAGTTAGCATACCAATTCATTATCTCTAAAACTCAGAATCAAACAAGTTACTTGCCTTTCCTAAAGAAGCACTGTCATTGAAATCAAAGATTTGATGAGAGGAGTTTTCACTTAATAGACTTATTCCAGACAGTAGATGATAAAGAATTGTATAACAAGAATCTCACTATTTTGCAGCTCTCAGTGAAATACTTGATTTAGATAGTAATCCTTAACTGCTGTTACCACACAAAGATATGCACATACAATACATTAATGTCTCTTTAATAAGGAACACAGTGTTATTTAAGTGGTAGCCTCCTCTGTTAGTCCTGAATTTGATTAAGACTAGATTCAATAAACCATTACAGGAAATACAAATTCAAGGGACTGTGTTTTAAAATGACATAGGGGAATAGCTAACAAATGGATAGTTGAAGGATAATTGAAGGCTGGATAAGACGGATGACTTAATTTCATTTTTAAAAAATTTGTAAACAGAATCAAGAAGGTAGAAAGTACAAATAAAAACAGATTTAAAAGTCATGAGAACCACTTGCAATATGTAGAGTTTATTTGGGTCTTAATTTGAAAAACACACACACACACCTGTAATACCCAACCTAGACACTTGAATGTTGGCAGAAAATGGTATTAGAGAACTTTTTTTTTAAAGGCCATGAGTTGAAAAATCTTGAAATTGGATGATGAGTTTATAGGAGTCTATTATGTTTTTGTCTCTATAGTGAAAATTTGAAAAAAGGTAGATATTTTCAAAATATCTTTTAAATGTTTAAAATCGGCCAGTAATCTAGCATACTGAATAGCTGAAGAATTATTGATGGTTTTAAATATTTTTTAGTTTTCAGTCTTCTAGTGAAGAGCCATAATAGCTATTTTCATTTGAAGACTATGCTATTTCTTAAATTCAAGCATTGTAGGTAAACTCATGAGAATAAAGAAATAAAGAAAAATCTCAATAGAGTTTGATAATAGGGAAAATTAATTCTATGAATTTGATTTTTGAAATGGAATGTTCCTGAAAAAAAAAAAAGCATGTACATTTATGTAGAATTTTTAAAAAATCTTCAAATGAAAATTTCTATTAAACTGACATAGTATGTATGCCAGTTATTTTCTGATGTTTACTGACCTCTTGAAAGTCCATAGGTGTATCATAAGATATACCTAGTACTGTGTTCCAGTGCCCCCTTGTGCCTATTGTGAAATGGCATAATTAGTTTCTGTTCTCTAAAAAGTGATACAGCCTAAGGTTTTCCTGGGAACATTTTTGCACTTGTAACTAGGTTCCATTTCTTTTTTTTTTTTTTTTAATTTTTTTTTTAAATTTTTTTTTTATTTTTGACAGGCAGAGTGGACAGTGAGAGAGAGAGACAGAGAGAGAAAGGTCTTCCTTTGCCGTTGGTTCACCCTCCAATGGCCGCCGCTGCAGCCGGCGCACCGCGCTGATCCGATGGCAGGAGCCAGGATCCAGGTGCTTTTCCTGGTCTCCCATGGGGTGCAGGGCCCAAGCACCTGGGCCATCCTCCACTGCACTCCCTGGCCATAGCAGAGAGCTGGCCTGGAAGAGGGGCAACCGGGACAGAATCCGGCGCCCCAACCGGGACTAGAACCCGGTGTGCTGGCGCCGCAAGGTGGAGGATTAGCCTGTTGAGCCACGGCGCCGGCTTGTTTCCATTTCTTAAACCTCCTGGGACCATGTTGTTTTAAGGCGTTCAGTAATGCTTTCTCTTTACACCAAATTTTCTCTCTTGTTGTGTGTGTGTGTCTGTGTGTGTTAGAACATACAGGTGCAGATATGTTTTTAATCTCAGATGTGGGCATTTCCATAGCTTTATCAGTGCCACCTCTACTGCTATATTTGTGTTTGCAAAGCAGAAAAGGAGGAAGGGTAGAGGTGAACTAATAGTGTTCTTCCTTCTCTCTCAAGAAAATAGAATCCTTGGATCAGTTTTTACCATGACACATGGTGTAATTGGAATATTTTTCATGTATCTTTTCAGTTACATTCTCTATGATACATTTTGTTTGCTTTTAGAATTAAATTTATTTTAGTGAATAACTGAGATAAGACAGAATTCATAATATAGACCAGTTCAGTCATTCCCCTACAAAATTTTATTTTGCTTCCCACTGTACCCTTATATTAAACCATTAAGCACTCTTCCCCCTCCTAATCCGGGATAACAGGGCAATGAAGTATCTAGTCTCAGTCCTTTTTATTTTGTCTTTTCCTAAATGTCATATGAATAAAAGCACACACTACGTAGCTATTTGAGTCAGACTTCTTTCAGTTATTCTAAACCTTTGAAGTATGTATTGTTGGGCATATCAGTAGTTTGTTCTTGGTTTATGAGAAATAAATGGTCTATTATATGGATCTATTATAGTTTATCTGTTCTTCCATTGGGAGATACTTGGTTTCTTTTTAGCCTATGTTGGTTAAAACTGCCACAGACAAGTCCGTCCATATTGTTGTGTAGATGCAGGTTTTCCTTGCATGCAGGTGAATACTTAGATGTGGAGTTGCTGGGAGGTGGTAATTAGATATTTTACTTTGGAATAAACTTCTGGGATGCGTATGTATAGAGGGTAAAGTTGCTTTCTGCCATGCTGGCATCCCATATGGGCACTGGTTCCTGTCCTAGCTGCTTTGCTTCTGGTCCACCTCCCTGTGGTGGGGAAAAAGCAGAAGATGGTTCCTGCTACTAAGGCCTCTGCTTCCCATGGGAAGCAACTCCTGGCTCCTGGCTTGGGATTTGCCCAGCCATGGCCATCTTGGGAGTGAACCAGAGGATGGAAGATCTTTCTTTCTGTGTTGTCTGTCTGTCTCTCTCTGTAACTCAGATAAATAAATAACTCTTTTAAAAAGCTGCCAAATTTGTCTTAAGTGGTTTACTTATTTACATTCCCTTGGTTTAGTTTTGCATCCTTCCCACTTTTGGTTTAGTCAATTTTAAAAATTTTAGTCATTCTAATGTATGTGTAGTGGTACCATTGTGGTTTTCTGTTTGCATTTCTCTAGTTATTAATGATTTTAAACATGAATTTTAATGTGCTTGTCTTGCTGTTGCACATATATATGTATTTTAAAGATTTCTATTTATTTATTTGAGAGGTAGAGTTACAGACAGTGAGAGGGAGAGAAAGAAAGGTCTTCCTTTCACTGGTTCACTCTGCAAATGACCGCAACGGCCAGAGCTGCGCTGATAGGAAGCCAGGAGCCAGGAGCTTCTTCCAGGTCTCTTATGTGGGTGTAGGGGCCCAAGGACTTGGACCATCTTCTACTGCTTCCCCGGGACATAGCAGAGAGCTGGATTGGAAAAGGAGCAGCTGGGACTAGAACCAGTAACCCATATGGGATGCCAGCACTGCAGGTGGAGGATTGACCTGTGCCATGGTGCTGGCCCCTGCATATATTCTTTATTGAAGTGCCTGGTCACAGCTTTTGTCCATAATTTTAAAAGGAAGTTCTGAGTTTTTTTTTTTTTTTTTTTTTTAAGATTATTTATTTGAGAGCCGGCGCTGTGGCTCAATAGGCTAATCCTCCACCTTGCGGCGCCGGCACACCAGGTTCTAGTCCCGGTCGGGGCGCCGGATTCTGTCCCGGTTGCCCCTCTTCCAGGCCAGCTCTCTGCTATGGCCAGGGAGTGCAGTGGAGGATGGCCCAGGTGCTTGGGCCCTGCACCCCATGGGAGACCAGGAAAAGCACCTGGATCCTGGCTCCTGCCATCGGATCAGCGCGGTGCGCCGGCTGCAGCGGCGGCCATTGGAGGGTGAACCAACGGCAAAGGAAGACCTTTCTCTCTGTCTCTCTCTCTCACTGTCCACTCTGCCTGTCAAAAAAGAAAAAAAAAAAAGATTATTTATTTGAGAGGCAGTGTTAACAGACAGAGAGAGGGAGAGACAGAACGAAGTCTTCTATCCACTGGTTCACTCTCCAAATGGCTGCAGTGGCCAGAGCTGGGCTGATCCAAAGCCAGGAGCCAGGAGCTACTTCCAGGTCCCACAGTGATGCAGGAGCCCAAAACATTGGGCCATTTTGCACTGCTTTCCCAGGCCATAGCAGAGAGCTGGATTGGAAGAGGAGCAGTCAAGACTCAAACTGGCACCCATATGGGATGCCGGTGCCACAGGTGGAGGCCTTGCCGACTATACCACAGTACTGTCCCCATTAATTTTTTATGCTGTTTTTAAAGATTATTAATATACTGTGGATAGAAGTCTTTTGTAAAATACATAATTTGTAAGTATTTCCTTCTAGTCCATGGCTTGTCTTCATTTTATTAACATTGCCTTTGACAGAATAAAAACTTATATTTGGTGATGTAACACATTTTTTTTCTTTTATAGTTTGCTTTTGATATTTCTGAGATGATATCAAAACTAAGTTAAGTTCACAAAGATTTTTTTTTTTTTTAATTTTTTGACAGAGTGGACAGTGAGAGAGACAGAGAGAAAGGCCTTCCTTTGCCGTTGGTTAACCCTCCAATGGACGCCACGGCCGGCCGCACTGATCCGATGGCAGGAGCCAGGTGCTTCTCCTGGTCTCCCATGGGGTGCAGGGCCCAAGGACTTGGGCCATCCTCCACTGCACTCCCTGGCCACAGCAGAGAGCTGGCCTGGAAGAGGGGCAACCGGGACAGAATCCGGCGCCCCTACAGGGACTAGAACCCGGTGTGCTGGCGCCGCAAGGCGGAGGATTAGCCTAGTGAGCTGCGGCACCGGCCAGATTTTGTTTTCATCAAGAAATTTTACCTTATACATTTAAGTCTGATTTTATTTAGGTCTAACATTATATATTATGTGAAGATTATATGGCTGTTCCCTTTTTTGCCTGTGGGTGTCCAGTTACACTAAACTTCATTTTTTAAAAACACTGCCCATTCTCCTGGGAATTGCTTTTGTATATTTAAGGTCTACTTTTTCTGTTAACACCCAGTTCTCTATGTTACCAGCTATATGTGGTCTGGCCTTTATTCTCTTACTGATGTGTATGTGATTATTTTTGGCAATATCATAATCTCTGAGTACTACACATTTACATTGAGTCTTTCAGTATGGTGTGAGTCATCAGCTGTTTTCTTTTTCATAATTGTTTTGGCTATTCATTCAGTTTCTTTTCTTCTGTCCATGTAAATTTTACAGTCTACAAAATTTCCTGCTGGGATTTTGGAATGAAATTGAATCTAAAAATCAGTTTAGGGAAGAATTTATTTCTTAATAATTTTGAATCTTTCAGTTCCTGAATTTGGCATATCCACTTATTTAAGCTTTTAATTTCTTTTCAGTGTTTTATAGTATTCACTATATGTATCCTAAATATATTTTTTTAGATTTCTCCTTTGTGTTCTTAGAGTATTGCTTGGGGCCTACATTATATTGCAGTCAGCTAGGCTGTTATCTGCAAACCAGGGGTCCCCTGGTGGGGAGTACTGGTTGCTCCATTTCCCATTTATCTCTCTGCTAATCTGTCTGGTGAGGCAGCAGAAGCTGGACTCCTGCCATGAATGTGGGAGACCTGCATAAGGCTCCACTTTCCTGGCTTTGGCCTTTACAAGCCTCTGCTGTTGAATCCATTTGGGGGATGAACCAGCAAATGCAAGAGCTTACTCTCACTCACTCTACCTTTCAAATAAAATGAATAAATCTTTAAGAAAAAAAATTGCTTACTGTTTGAACTAGAACCTGTACTATGTAAGTTTATACAAGGATACTTCAAAAAGTTTTTGGAAAAAATGTAATTGAAAGGTAAGTTTATTTTGGTGCCAAAAGATTTGAAATTCATGCATAGTTGTTTAATAATATGCTTTTTCCTTTAAGTGTTTGAATACCCCTTGTATGCATGGATTTCAATTTTTTTAAAAGATTTATTTATTTATTTGAAAGTCAGAGAGGGAGGGAAGGAGGGATGGATGTCTTCTATCTGCTGGTTCACTCCCCAGTTGGCCACAATGGCTAGAGCTACACCAATCTGGAGCCTGGAGCTTCTTCCAGATCTCCCACATGGGTGCAGGGGTCCAAGGACTTGGGTCATCTTCTCCTGCTTTCCCAGGCCGTAGCAGAGAGCTGGATTGGAAGTAGAGCAGCAGGGACTCAAACCGGCACCCATATGGGATGCCAGCATTGCAGGTGGTGGCTTTGCTTGCTATGCCATGGTGCCGGCCCCTGAAATTTTTTTCTACAAAAGTAAACTGTAATCTTCCTATAATCTCTTAATCAGATAATTTTCATTATTGCTTTTCTACATAAACAATCATATTTCAGGCAGCTTTTTTTCTCCCTAATCTGTATATCTTTTATTTCTTTTTCTTTTATTTATTAGCTAGGATTTCTAGTATAGCTTTCAACAGTGGTGACTAGAAGAAACTTATTTATGACCTTAAAGGTAAAGACTCTAGTTACTTATCGCTCAGTAAGATGTTAGCTACTGGCTCTTTGTAGATATTCTTTATCAAATCGAGAATGTCTCCTGTATTCCAAGTTTGCTGAGAGTGTTTTTTAAAATCTGAATGGATTTTGTCAAATGCTTTTTTTGCATTTATTGATTTTGATCATATGATTTTCATTTAGCATACTAGCTGATATATTGTATTCATTGGTTGGTTTATATCTGTGGTAAATCCCAGTTGATTTTGTTCTAAAATTTTTTTGATAGATACATTAGATTTTAATTAGTTAGAATAGTTGATATTTTGTTGAAGATTTGTTCATTTATGGGCATGAGAGATATCCATGATCTATAGTTTTCCTTTGTTAGATTGTCTTTGTCTAGTATGAATATAATGCTAACATCATAAAAATGAGTTAGAAGGTACTACTTTTCCATCTGTTTTGTAGAAGTAATTATAGAGAATGGCTACCATTTTTTTCTTTAAATATTTGTCATAATATACCACTGGGACTTCTGGGTGCCATTCTTGATAAAGCTGAATATTGTTTCTTTACGATTTATATGTGACTTTTCTAGGATATATTTTGCAAAAATACTGTTTTTTAAATGATTTTCATATTGTTTTTGTATAGCATTATTTCATCATTCTCAGAAGTATAATCTTTTATCATTGTATGTGGTGTAGAAGAAGATGAAAGTGAAAAAAGCTTAGGGTCTGGATTCATTACCTGTAGCTTTACCATCCTTCTACCTTTCACTTGAGATTTAATTCAGAGGAAGTGTAATTATAGCCATCAGGATTTAGGAGTGAGGAGCCTGCCTTGTGGTGCAGCTGGTTAAGCTGCTGCATGTGATCCTGGCATCCAGTGCCAAGTCCTGGCTGCTCTGCTTCCATCCAGCTTGCTGCTAATGTGCCTGGAGAATTGCACATGAAGGTCCAAGTCCTTGGATCCCTGCTACCCACACGGGAGACATGGATGGAATCATGCTCTTGTCTTCAACCTTGCCCAGCCCTGACTGTTAACAGGCATTTAGGAAGTGAACCAACAGATAGAAGCTTTCTCGCTGGCTCTCACTGCCTTTCAAATAAATAAATCTTAAAATAAAGAAAACACATTCAGTGATTATATTCCCAGATGTTGGAATTTTATTGAATATCCAGATGATGGTTACACTGTTATGAGTGATGATCAGTTTCTTAAACTAACCTGTATATCCAAACTGTAGTTCTACAAATACCTAGTGGTATTGATAAGGTAATTTTTTTTAAAAGAGATTTATTTATTTTACTTGAAAGTCAGAGTTACACAGAAAGGAGAAGCAGAGAGAGAGAGGTCTTCCATCTGCTGGTTCACCCCCAACTGGCCACAACGGCCAGAGCTGTGCCAATCCAAAGCCAAGTGCCAGGAGCTTCTTCTGGGTCTCCCACGTGGGTGCAGGTGCCCAAGGACGGGGGCCATTTTCTGCTGCTTCCCCCGGTCATAACAGAGAACTGGATAGGAAGTGGAGCAGCCGGGACTCCAACCGGCACCCATATGGGATACTGGCACTACAGGCAGCGGCTTTAGCTGCTACGCCACAGTGCCAGCCCTGATAAGATAAATTTTTGTATATCCTCCTTGGACAATCGGCATCTTTGTCTTGGGGAGGTCCAAATATGAGTAGTTACCCCATGGAAATTGCATTTAAACATTTACCAGTCATACAGAGTTAACTTGGGGGGGAGTCTTGTTCCTCTGAGTTTTCTTTTTCTTTCTTTTTTTTCTTTTCGTCTTGTAAAGATTGTCTGTCTACCTGAGAGACAGAAAAAGGGAGAGACAGGGAGAAAGAGAAATCGATTGGTCTTTCATCCATTGGCCCTTTCCCCAGATGGCTGCAACAGTGAGGACTGGGCCAGGCTGAAGCCAGGGGCTTCCTCCATGGAGCTTAGCAGGCTTCAGGGGTCCAAACACACAGGCCATCTTCCTCTGCTTTTCCCAGGCCATAAGCAGGTAGTTGGATCAGAACTGGAGCAGCCAGAACATGAACTGGCAACCACATAGAATGCCAACATCAAAGATGGTAGCCTCACCCACTAAGCCACAATGGTGCCCCCCCCCGCCAAGTTTTCTAATACAAAAGTGAATTACTTTACCATTGTGAAACTATTTTCAGCATTGAATGAAATTAAACTGTGATCTTGTCACCTTTGCCATACCTTACTAAATGCCTCATTGATATAACCATAACTAATCCATGGAGTTTATCAGTGGTATGTTAAGTAGCTTGGCAGCTTGGCATAGGAGCTTCCTTCACCAGAATAATAATGAGTCACTGAAATAATTGACCGTCTTGTTGGGGAGTTTGAAAGCAGAGCAGGTTCAAAGAGACACAAGTAAGCACAGGAGAAAGTAACTGCTTTATTAGCATCCTGAAATAATTTTGGATCAATAAGATAATATAGTCACCAAATCATGAACTGATTTAGAGTGACCTTTAGATTCTTGAACAATAAATCCTTTATTCAGGTAACTTGAGTACAACCAAAATAATCATAAAAAGGAATAAAAAGCAAAGCACATAAGAGGGAGTTCTGTTAATATACCCAAAGAATATAATATTAATAAAAAGACACATGAATATAAATTGTTTTTTATGAGTTCATAATTTCAGAAAAGTTAACCCTGAATGGTTGAATTTTTCCTCATAATAACTTTTCCTTTGGAAATACTGCGTCTACTTTTTGAAGGCATATAGCCAAGTCTTCACAAGTATGACCTCTAAAGCTGTGTATTGTGAGTTTAAATCCAAGACTTTAAGCCAACACATGTTGTGGGACCTGGGGCAAGGTTCAAAAAGGAGACTCAGAAACACTCCTCTTCCGTTTTTGCTCTGTCTTCTGCTCTATCAGCACTTTGAAGAACGAACCTTGGTTGTATGTCCAAACACTAATCACAACCTTCCCCTCCCAACCTTTGGATATATCTTAGGCCTTGTGATGCATATGTTAGTTTCAAAGTTCTCTTGAGGAGTACAGATTGGAAGAGACCTATACAAGGCCCTGGATTGCAGCTTAAGTCAGTTTAGGTGCAGGTTTTAGGAGGCTCGAGTACTGTAAGCTTGGTGTAGACCAGGGGGTGACAAGCCTAGAACAGGTTGCATGGTGTGCTACTCTATCTATATGTAAATACTGATACAGCATTGTCATATATATATATTTAGAATTGTCATATATATATATTTAGAATTCTGTGGGGAGCAACTGAGACTAGACTAAGTTACTGGAATTAAGACTAACACTATGCATCTGATCTCCCACAATATGGCGCTGAGAGACAGCAAACAGCTCCTACGCAGCTGCCTCACCAATTTGACTGATAAGCTGCAGGAGCTGATCCTGCTCCTGATTGGAGGAGAGCAGCGTGCTCGGCATGAGGGTAGCAGAGTTGGGATTGGTGGAAGAGGACTATAAAGGAGGAGAGAGACAGCATGCACCGGGGAACATCTGAGCAGCCCCTGAGAGAGCCTGCTGGCGGTGTGCCGCTCCTCTTCGGAAGCAGGGAAAGTGGCAGGGGGTGCCGCCCCTCCGTGGAGGCGGGGGGGGGGGGGGGGGGGGACAGCTAACCCAGGACGGCTTCGTTCCTCCGGGAGTGAGGGACCGGCAGCAAACCCGGGAAGGGTTGGGCAAAGAGAACAGCGCAGGGTCCAGGGTCCAGTGTCGTTCCTCCGCGAATGGGGGAGTAACAGAATTCAGTATATTTTTCCTGAAATATATTTGTTTCTGATTTAAAAATATTTTGACAAATAGTTTTTCTCATTAATAAAACAGCATTTTCCTCTGTCACAAGTAATTGTTTAATTAGCATACATTTGGACAGTTAGATCAATCAATAGAATTGTTTTCATTTTGCTAATCTGTTTCCTATACTAAGTGCTAAGTACTTTATAATTACTATAAAGAGCATTAGTACTTCTTTACATTGTTATAGCAAGACTTTATTCCTGTTCAGAGTTTCTAAAAAATAATCTATTGCAAAAGGTAATTGGAGAGAAAAGTACAAAAAAGGGTAAAATAAAACAGTAGTAGTTTTTTGACACATGAAACTAAAGAACATAAATACTCCCCCCCCCTTTTTTTTTTGACAGGCAGTGGACAGTGAGAGAGAGAGAGACAGAGAGAAAGGTCTTCCTTTTGCCGTTGGTACCCTCCAATGGATGCCGCGGTGGGCGCGCTGTGACCAGCGCATCCTGCTGATCCAAAGCCAGGAGCCAGGTGCTTCTCCTGGTCTCCCATGCGGGTGCAAGGCCCAAGCACTTGGACCATCCTCCACTGCACTCTCGGGCCATAGCAGAGAGCTGGCCTGGAAGAGGGTCAACCGGGACAGAATCCGGCGCCCTGACCGGGACTAGAACCCGGTGTGCTGGTGCTGCAAGGCGGAGGATTAGCCTAGTGAGCCACGGCGCCAATCAAGAACATAAATACTTCTTCATGCGAAAGAAAAAGGTTTACCTTTGGCCAACTCTGAATTACATACTTAACTTGGAATACCAAATCTGTAAAGAATATGAATTATGATAATAAACTGCTCCAGTTATGGTAAGATTCTAACAGGATTTGACTCCCAAAACGTATGTAGCTCTTTAAACTCCAGAGTCTTATGTTAACAATTAATAGTTTGATGTTAATGGTTGATGAATTAAGGTTTGGAGACTTAATCTAATTATGGCATCTGGCAGGTGATCCTAATGGGAGGTCTTGAGGTCATTGCAGGCTTGACTTCCAAAGGTAGTTTGGAAGGTAGAGTTGGTTATATAAGCATTGTGTTTTTCTTATGACCCTTTGCTTTCTGGCTTATTGTGTAATTGTTCCTGTTCCACCTTTCAGCCTCATCAAATGCATAAACCAGTGGGACCACCCAGCCTTGGGCTTATGAACCTCCAAAACTATAAACCAGAATGAATCTTCTTCCTAAGTTGTTCCTCTCAACTGTGTTAGCTAAAATAATGAAAACTGAATAATACAAGCTATCTGATGGATTAAGTGTCCAGTGAAAGACTGTATCATTATAAATGAGAACATAATGTACTCCTTGTTTCTATACAATGGAAAGAAGTTCTATTTATTGATAAAGTCTTAGGCGGAAAAAGCAGAATTTTTTTTTTTTTTCCTAATATGACATTATATATAGAAATCCTACTAATACAGAGGAAGTAGATGAATGTGTTCATCCTTAATACATCCTTGGCACTGATTTTATTTTCTATCACGTGATAGTAACATGGCATTTTCATTGTTCATTCCAGTGGATTTACTGATTTTTTTTTTTTTTTTTGCAGCCTTTGACAGTACTAAGCATTTTTGCATATAACTTACCCTCTTGATTGCTTGGAATAATATCCTTGCTTGATACTTACCTCTTTTTTTTTTTTTCCTCAATTCATTTGTTTCTTTTCCTTTGGTATTTATAAATTTTGAGGATTCTTGTGCTTTTATTCTCTTTCCTATGGACTACATTTCATACAATCCCATATTTGTGATTTGAATCCTATATATTTACATTGGAATATTCTGAGTGCTTTACTCTCATGCCCTCTAAGCATATTCCTCTTGAAGAAATTCCTCTTGAAGAAATTCCTCTCTGTGAAATCCTGTTTGTTTATTCAAATCCTATTTTAATGTCATTTTCTTCATGTAGCTTTCCCCAGCTTTTATAGGCTAAATTTCCTACTTTCTCCTCTACTAGTAAAATAATAGTCTATATTTGTTTTACCTCATATATTGCATTGATTTATCATTATTGAATATCTGTATCTGTACTTGATTTTGTTATAAATGATTCTGTACTCAGTGTGTGACCTTTCTTATGGCTGAAGCATAGTAGACACTCAAATAATTTTGCAAGCATTGCAAACATGTGCTTGAATGATTGCATGAAAGGAGTTAAAATAACATAAGAATGTAGCTGAGGAGAAATTCAATATTATCGGTACAGTGTATATTTTTATATGTTAGTGTCTGTTTTTATTACATATATGAAAACAAGTGCTCATTAAGTCAATTGATAAATTGTGTGCACATGATTGGAATCCTAAATATTGAAAAACATCTCCTAGATAAGAAGAATTTAACATCACAACTATTTATATTGGTAAAAAAGAAAGAAAACTTATGATTTTTGCTGCACCACAGCACTGGGCCCCAAGTCACTTATGTATTAACTGACTATAGTTATTCTGTAGAGAATGATGTTTTAGATACAGCTATATTCTCAGATCAGCAAACCTAAAGCGCATTGATCCTATAGAGTAAGTGGACAGTAATACTGAAATTACATGTTTATTCTTCTACACTTGTAATAATTGTTTTGTTATGATTATAATTTCTCTGTCATTTCATTCCCCTTCTCAGTTCTTTTATAAGGACTAAAGTCTGAAAAGGTTGATTGGGTTTGGAGTTGGGGCACTAATTGTGACAGATAGTTTGAGGGTAGTTGCCAGTTCAGTGATTGGAAGTAGAAGTTATCTCATATAAACTTTAAAAATTGTAGAGATCTAGGACTAAGTTTTACAGCCTCATAATCAATTTCTAAGGGCAAAAAATCAAAAGCTAGAGTGCACTTAAAAGGAGTTTAATACATTGTCTTGAAAGATTTCTATCTTATATAAAGAACTCCTAGGAATTGGAAATACATATTAAGGAAGTGTCTTCATTTGACTTATTTTCTATAAAAGAACAGACAAATACAATCTCTAATCATGCCTCAGAAAACCAAAACCAGAATTCAAGAATTTTTCTAAATAAAGTATATTGGTGAGTTATTAAACATTTGTGATTTTTGAGACTTTGCATTTAACATGAGATTTTCTTGAGATTTTTTAGTTGCTGACCCTTCCTTCAAATTGTTTAGGTATTTAATTTCTTTAATCTTTTTTTTTTTTTTAAGATTTAGTTATTTGAAAGGCAGAGTTACAGACAGAAAGTTCTTCCATCTGCCTGTTCACTCCCCAAATCGCTGCAACAGCCCCTTCGAAGCCAGAAGCTTTTCCAGATCTGCCACATGGGTGCAAGGGCCCAAGCACCTGGGCCATCTTCCTCTGCTTTCCCAGGCCTTAAGCAGAGAGCTAGATCAGAAGAGGAACAGCCAAGTACATGATCTGGTGTCCATATGGGATGCCGGCGCTACAGGTGGGTTAGGGTTAGGGTTATGCCACAGTGCTGGCCCCCTCTTAAGTCTTTAACAGGCTACCTATATTACTTTAGGGCTTGAGTCTCCTCTTTTTTGATCCATGTTTTTAAAACAAAAACAACGACAACAAAAAAACTGGGGCTGGTGTTACAGTGTAGTGGGCTAAACTCTACCTGTGGCGCCAGCATCCCATATGGGTGCCCATTCTAGTCCTAGCTGCCCTTCTCCTGAGCCAGCTCTCTGCTTATGGCCTGGGAAAGCAGTGAAGATGGTCCAGGTGTTTGGGCCCCTGTGCCCCTGTGGGAAACCTGGAAGAAGTTCCTGGCTTCAGATCTGCCGAGCTATGGCCATTGGCAGCCATTTGGGGAATAAACCAGCGGATGGAAGATCTTTCTATCTTCCCTTCTCTCTGTTGGTAAATCTACCTTTCAAATAAATAAATAAAAATATTCTTAAAAAATCCTTTTTATTGTTTCGTTTTGGTGCTTTAAAAGCCTTTCTAGAATTTGTATTTTTGATACGCTTTTTCTTCCTTGTTTGGTCAGGCTGTTTGCCTCTTTCTCTCATCTTTTTTTTTTTTTTTTTTTTTTTTTTTTTTGGACAGGCAGAGTGGACAGTGAGAGAGAGGGACAGAGAGAAAGGTCTTCCTTTTTTGCCGTTGGTTCACCCTCCAATGGCCGCCGCGGCTGCGCTCTGCGACCGGCGCACCGCGCTGATCCTATGGCAGGAGCCAGGAGCCAGGTGCTTTTCCTGGTCTCCCATGGGGTGCAGGGCCCAAGCACCTGGGCCATCCTCCACTGCACTCCCTGGCTACAGCAGAGAGCTGGCCTGGAAGAGGGGCAACCGGGACTAGAACCCGGTGTGCCGGCGCCACTAGGCGGAGGATTAGTCTAGTGAGCCACGGCGCCGGCCTCTCTCATCTTTTAAAATGTCTAGAAATTACAGTGGTCATTGAAGCCTCATTCTAAAACAGAACTGAACTGATAGTTTTTATCCTTTTTAGTTTGTTCCATGATGCTACCTTTTATATCTTAGTTTTCTTGTCTATAAAGCATTGCCCTGCACATTGTAAGTTCTCAAATTTTAGCTGTTGTTGCTACCATCATTGTTCTGGACTGGATGTTTGTGTCTCCCCTCTGCCCCCCTGCCAAACGAATATATTGAAATCCTAACTTCTAATGTGGTGGCATTTGGAGATGTAGTGTTGTAGTTTAGATGTCCCCCAAATGTCCAAGTGTTAAAGGCTTGAGCCCCAAATTCTTTTAAATTTTTTAAAAAATTTATCTATTTATTTGAAGAGAAGAGTTAGGCAGAGAAAGAGACCTTCCATCTGCCAGTTCACTTCCCAATGGCCACAATGGCTGAATAGGACAGGGTGAGGTGAAACCAGTAGCCTAGAAATACATCCACTGTTCTCCCATGTGGGTGGCAGGGATCGAAGCATTTAGACAATCTTCCATTGCTTTCCCAGGTGTACTAGCAGGAATCTGGGTCAAAAGTGAAGCAGCCGGGACTAGAATAAACACTAATGGGCTGCCAGAGTCCCAAGTGTTACAGGAAGTGACATGACATACTGCACCTAATGTCTTTCCTCTAAAAGATATAGTAGTCGGGCTGGCGCTGTTGCCTCTCTCTGCCTCTCCCTCTCTCTATGGGTAACTCTGACTTTCAAATAAATGAATAAATCTTAAAAAAAAAAAAAGACATAGTAGTCTGTAAGGTTTGTTGAATATTATAATAAAGAACTTAGGTAACATAACAGGTTCCCAATTGAAACTTAAGCATTGAATATTTTGCTCTTGATACATCTTGTCATTCACTAGATAGTCTTGTAAAAAGATGAGTTAGGTAAGTAAAAAGAGAGGTAAGAATAAGCAATATTGATGTAGAAAACAAGCTTTGTATCTTTTATTTTACTATGTATAATGTTCAGTTGACCTTTGTATTCCTTCCCTCCTTTGATTAAACTTGCAGATTCAATGTGGAAGATCATAAGGCCATTTTAAGTGTGTGATCTTTGATCTTGAAGCCATCTAAAAGTGAGCTGTTCAGAACACATCTGTCTGTGGGGTCACTTACACTGTGCATGTCAGCTTGTAGAGCTGATGCTGCTTTGGCTTTTAGGCATCTTATGAGCTGTTGTTTTTGTTTTTTGTTTGTTTGTTTTTGTTTTTTTGACAGGCAGAGTGGACAGTGAGAGAGACAAAGAAAAAGGTCTTCCTTTACTGTTGGTTCACCCTCCAATGGCCGCTGCTGCCGGCGCACTGCACTGATCTGATGGCAGGAGCCAGGTGCTTCTCCTGGTCTCCCATGCGGGTGCAGGGCCCAAGCACTTGAGCCATCCTCCACTGCACTCCTGGGCCACAGCAGAGAGCTGGCCTGGAAGAGGGGCAACCAGGACAGAATCCGTTGCCCCGACTGGGACTAGAACCCAGTGTGCCAGCGCCGCAGGCGGAGGATTAGCCTATAAACTGCGGCGCCAGCCTTCTTATAAATTGTTTTAACATTTTCATTGATACCATCATTTACTAGTTGCTTGATTTTGGGCAAATTATTTAATGCCCTCATTTGAGATAGTTGATATTGAGGGTACCTAGCTTATAGCTTTACTTTAATGACCATCAGGCTTAAAACGTACTTGATACATAACAGACACTATTTAAAGTGTTAGTTGTTTCCATAGGTAGTACTTTGTAAATGAGGAAAGGAGGGGTTAAATGAATGATATGAGTTCAGAAAAGCCACATTCAGTTTTCCTGATTTTAACATCCTTGAATGTTTTCAGTCTTAGAGGAAAATTTTCAGCTTTTCACCCTAGGTATGATATTAGCTATGGGTTTATCGTGTATGACCTTTACTACATTGAGGCTGTTTCTGTTCCTATTTTGTTGAGTATTTTTAATAAATGAAATGGTGTTAAGTTTTCCAGATGATTTTTCTGTGTCATTAAAGAGGATTATTTTTTGTTTAGATTATTAATGTAGCCTATTAGATTGATTCTCATACGTTGAACTATCCTTGTCCCATCTCCTGCCTTTTAAGTGTGTGTGTGTGTGTGTGTGTGTGTTTTGACAGGCAGAGTGGACGGTGAGAGACAGAGAGAAAGGTCTTCCTTTTTTGCCGTTGGTTCACCCTCCAATGGCCGCCGCGGCCGGCGCGCTGCGGCCGGCGCACAGCGCTGATCCGATGGCACGAGCCAGGTACTTCTCCTGGTCTCCCATGGGGTGCAGGGCCCAAGTACTTGGGCCATCCTCCACTGCACTCCCTGGCCACAGCAGAGAGCTGGCCTGGAAGAGGGGCAACCGGGACAGAATCTGGTGCCCCGACCGGGACTAGAACCCGGTGTGCCGGTGCCGCAAGGCGGAGGATTAGCCTAGTGAGCCACGGCACCAGAGTAAGTGTGTTTTATCTGAGTAAGACCAAGTGCAGTTGTTGTGTGTTGTCTGTAGCTGGTTTAACATTACAGAGATAGAAATAAGTACAATGTGGTTTGCAAAGCCGAAAATATTGACTTATTTACAACTAAAACATGTTTCTGAGCCTCTGCTTCTATAATCCTCAGTATAAACATAGTGTGTAAGTAGGACATATGGAGTAATCTGTACTAATTAACATTCAGGTAATTTTTTTTTAATAAAGGTACGGTTTATTTCCTTGTCATAGAAATTCATAGGAAGTAGTTTGTTAAATTAATCTAAGAAAAATGTTAAATGATGAATTTATTAATGTCTTATTCAGCATTGTATTTTTATTTTGAAATATCCCATCCCTGTGTTACTTACAGATTTTTATTTTTTTCCCCATAGGTATATGTGGAATTTGATGATCTTGAATGGGATAAACGAGAGTGGGTTAAAGTTTATGAAGATTTTTCAACTTTCTTGGTGGAATACCACTTAATCTGGGCCAAAAGGAATGACCCTAGTCAGACTCAGGGATCAAAGAGCAAACAGATTCAGTGGCCTGCATTGGTAAGATCTGTTTTTGGTTTTTTTAATTATTTTCAGTTATTTTAAAAGGACAAAAATTGAATCTAAGTTTAGATTTATATTGCAGATTGTGAATTAGTATTCCTGACATCTGTGAAGTATCTGGCAGAATTTTCAAAACACTTTTCAAGCAGCTTTATGTGACTGTTAGTATTCTTTCAACATACGTGGTCCACAGTTTTTTCTGTCCAATCAGATGAAAGCATAAATTGGATTAAAGATTGCTAGGAGATGGTTGACTAGTTTCTATGCAATGTGGAGTAGCTTTGCTGTGAATGGAACTTACGTATTCAGTAACACATCTTTTTGGTTTGTTAGTGAATCTTTGTGGATGACAACAGCTGTTAAATATGTAATTACGTATTCAGGTAATGAATAAAGTTACTTCATATCAAATTTTCCACTTAAGAAAATATAGATTTGAATAAATTCTTGGTAATTTTGAAGAGTTTTATAAAAGAAAAATACCGACTTAAAATATCATTAAATTATGGTAGAGAGCCACAATGCATTTCTGTATATAGAATATCAGTTTAATATATTTATTTCTGTGTCTTTAAATAAAATACCTGGGGAGGTACATAATTTAAAACAACAGGGAGAGGGGGAATGGAGTGACTTGAACCATGGCATGTTTTCTTTAATAGAAAACAATTTTTTTTTTTTTTTTTTTTGGCAGGCAGAGTGGACAGTGAGAGAGAGAGACAGAGAGAAAGGTCTTCCTTTTGCAGTTGGTTCACCCTCCAATGGCCGCCGCGGCTGGGGCGCTGCGGCCGGCGCATCACGCTGATCCGAAGCCAGGAGCCAGGTGCTTCTCCTGGTCTCCCATGGGGTGCAGGGCCCAAGCACTTGGGCCATCCTCCACTGCACTCCCGGGCCACAGCAGAGAGCTGGCCTGGAAGAGGGGCAACCGGGACAGAATCCGGTGTCCTGACCGGGACTAGAACTTGGTGTGCCGGTGCTGCAAGGCAGAGGATTAGCCTAGTGAGCCGCAGCGCCGGCTTAGAAAACAAAATATTAAAGAAGAAAATGATACCAGGAGCTATAGACTTGACAGGAATCTTTGGATAGAAAAATTAAGTTGATGTTTTATCTGTCCATGATAAGCTTTACAAAATAGTCATTGAGTATGTGGAATTTTTAGTAGAAAAGATTTTAAACTGTTAAGAGCATGGTTTTTTATTTTACAGATCTTAACCTGAAAACTTGGGTAAAACTTATAATATGTATGTATGAAAAGTCTCAAAAGTAGAAAGAATTCTTGCTCCAGTTTCATAGTTAAAGAATAAACAGGGCTTGAAAATATTTACCCTTTTTGGAATTAAGATATTGATGAATTCCTGGTTTATATCAATAAATTGTTCATTTCAGAGAATATTTAAGGAAATACTGTTTAATAATTTTTGCCATAATTTTAGGAAGCTATTTCTCTTGACAGCCATTCAGATTCAAAATTCAGACTTTTTAATTACTAACCTTCTTTATTAAATTCAACATTTTTATATAAAAAAGTGTATACACAATGAGTAATTTGGAAAATACTAAGTGGCATAAAGTAGAAAATCATCATTTTAGCTCCATCACTAGCAGTAGACACCTTAATTCTTGTATGTGGTATATAAAATTTATCTGACTTTTTTCCTGCTTGTAGAAGTTTCTAAAATTTTAAATTTTGATAAAATATACTTAATGTAAAATTTGCCAAAGTAACCATTTTTAAATAATATAGTTCAGTGACATTAAGTGCATTCTTATACAGCTGTCACCGCTGTTCATCTACAGAACTTTATCCACCTTGCAAAACCAAAATTCTACCCACTGAGCAATAGTTCTCAGCCTCCTCCTCTCCCTGGTAACCACCATTCTACTTTCTTTCTATAAATTTAACCATTCTGAGTGCTTTATGTAAGTAGAATCATGCAGAATTTGTCTCTTTGTAACTGGCTTGCTTCACTTAGCTTTATGCATGTTGTAGCATGTGCCAGAATTTCCTTTTTTTTTTTTTTTTTTTGGTAGAGTTTCCTTCCTTTTTAAGGTTATTACTCCATTGTGTGTATATATTACATTTTGTTTGAGTTGCATCTACCTTTGGCTATTGTGAATAATGCTGCTGTTAGTATGACTATGTAAATATCTTCAAGTCTGTGCTTTCAGTTCTTATGGTTACATACCCAGAAATGGAATTACTAGATTGTATATGATAAATCTATTTTAAAATATTTGAGATAATACGATACCATTTTCCATAGTGGATCTATCATACTACATTCCTGCTGGCAGTATAGAAGGTTGCAGTTTGTCCCCATCCTTGGCAACACCTAATTTCTGTTTTTTGTTTGTTGGTTCATTGGTTTTTTTGGTTTGGGAGGTGAGGTGGTAGTAACTGTCCTATGAGGTATGAAATGGAATCTTACTGTGGTTTTGATTCTTATTTCTCTAGTGAATGCGATAGTAAACATCGTTCATATGCTTATTTGTCCGTTGGTGTGTTTTCTTTGCAGAAATATCTGTTCATGTTCTTTGTCCATTTTTCAAACTGGTTGTTTAGTTTTTAGTTGTTAAGTTTTTTTTTTTTTTTTTTTTTTTTGACAGAGTGGACAGTGAGAGAGAGAGACAGAGAGAAAGGTCTTCCTTTGCCATTGGTTCACCCTCCAATGGCCGCCGCGGCCGGCACACCTCGCTGATCTGATGGCAGGAGCCAGGAGCCAGGTGCTTTTCCTGGTCTCCCATGGGGTGCAGGGCCCAAGCACCTGGGCCATCCTCCACTGCACTCCCTGGCTACAGCAGAGAGCTGGCCTGGAAGAGGGGCAACCTGGACAGAATCCGGCGCCCCGACCGGGACTAGAACCCGGTGTGCCGGCGCCGCTAGGTGGAGGATTAGCCTAGTGAGCCGCGGCGCCGGCTAGTTGTTAAGTTTTAAGAGTTCTCTATTCTAGGTATCAATCCTTTACCACATATGTAATTTGATAACTTTGCCTGTTTCATAGCTTGTATTTTTATTCTGTCCATGGTGTCCTTTGATGCACCAAAAACAAAACAAAACAAAACAAAACCACTTAATTCTGATGGAATCAAACAAATCTAGTTTTTACTCTTGCCTGTGTCTTTGTCATGGTATCCAAAAAGCAATTGTCGTATCCAGTATCATGGAGCATTCTCCCCGTGTTTTCTTTTAAAGCTGTAGGTCATGCATTTTGAGTGCTTTATTCATTATTTTTTCTTGTATTCATTTTGAGTTTTTATATATGATGTAAGAGTCCAGCTTCATTTCTTTTCTTTTTTTTTTTTCCTTGTTGATATCCATTTCCTCTGGTACTGTCTGTTGAAAGTATTGTCCTTGCCCCCAGTGAATGGTTTTGGTATGTGAGGGTTTGTTTCTGGATCTCTAACCTGTTCTACTAGTTTATGTGTCTGGGGGTCCCCCCCCCCCCCAATACTATACTCTGAATACTGTTGCTTTGTAATAAGATTTGAAATCAGAAAGTGTTTGTCCTAAAAATTTGTTCTTTTTCTAGATTGATTGGCTCTGCAGGATCCCTTGATATTCCATGTCAATTTAAGAAGGAGGTTTCCAGCTGATTTCATTTAGAACTTGATAGGGATTGTGTTCAATCCATAGATAGCTTTGGGCATTGAGTGTCTTAATAGTACTAAGTCTTCTAATCCTTGAATATGGGATATCTTTGCATTCATTTATGTTCATTTGGACTCAAAATTTTATAATTTTCAGTGCATAAATCTTTCATTTCTGTGATTAAGTTAATTTCTTAGTAACTTATTCTTTGGTAGATTAGTTTTTGTTGATTTCATTTTAGACTGTTATTAGCGAATGGAAATTAGTCTGATTTTTGCATGCTGATTTTGTATCCAGTTACTCAGCTACTAACATCATGATCTGTGGTGAAAGACTGAAAGTTTTTCCTGTAATTTAAGGAACAAAGCAAGGATGCTCATTTTTGCTAGTGTAGTATACACTGTATATACAGTGTAGTATTGGAAATCTTTGTCAGAAAATAACATGAGAAAAAGACCTGGAAGACATCTAAATCTCAAAGAAAGAAGTAAATTATCTCCATTCCCTGATACTAAAATGTAGAAAACATTGAAGATTCCATAGTAAAACCTGTTAAAACTAATAAAGTAGCAGGTTGTAAAATCTACTTTTAAAGAAAATACTTTTAGCTAAGACTGCATTAAAATTGTAGATCCTGCTGTTTTTTACGTAAGACTTTATCTTAAACATATTCTTCATGACTAAATAAGATAATTCTTAATGGCTGCATAATATTTAATTTTATAACTATCCATTTCCCTAATGTATAGAATTACAGTTTTTTCCAATTAGTGGGGTTAGGGGGAGGTTATATTTAACTGGGATTAATACTATGCTATGTAAATTTCTCTGCATCTCTGATTATTTTTTGAACTTAGATATACCTAGTAGTAGAATTACTGGTTAAAGGGTATGAACTTGAAAACCACAAAAATCTAAGTCATATTCTCCACTAATTGTTTAAATGTTACACTGACTACCATTGTTCTCAGCCAGTGTATAAGTGTTTTTTTTTTAATCTCACCACATTTTTGGAAGCATTTATTTATTTTCCCCACATCTTATTTTAAAACCCAAACAAACATAAAATCAAGAGTTATTTTTTATCTTAAAGGAATGTAGCATTGAATGTTATCATTTCTGCCTTTGCTAATTGGGTATTTAAAATATTTTTCATTGTTTTAATTCACATTCCTTTAGTAAACTGAATATTTTTTCATGTTTATTAGTAGCTTGTATTTTTTGTGAATTGTTATTCAATATTTGCTAGGGTTTTGTATATCATATTTGTTATGAGATTTCTTTATATTAATAGATTTTATAACATTTTCATCATGTTTGTTTCATAGTTTGCCCAGCTAATTGATAGCAGGTCTTTTTGAATTGTAAGTCTGCTTTTTAAAGAAAGTTCTATATAATGAAGTATCTTGATTAGGCTAGCCAAGATGTGCCTGATGGCCTGCCTACTCTCTTTCCCTCCCTCCCTCCCTCACTTTTTCTTCCTTGTTTCCTTCCTTCCTTTGTTGAAGAAGGTTGTAAAAAATAATAGAAAAAAGTGAAGTGAGAATGCTTGTCATATTTAATAATCAATTGAAGTTTCATAAGCATTTTACAAACATGACTGAGTTTCTGTTGTTTCCCTTTCTGTTCATAAAAGTGACACTTCTTTAAGAATGCCTATAAGCAGCAGTAATGAAATTCTGAATTTTTAAATTCCTGTAACAAAATGAAATACGTTTTCTGTAAATCTGAGAAATTTTGAGGAATCTGTACGTTAGATGGCTATATACTGAAACACGAATACTTTGATTTTTTAAAAATTTAATGTTTCTAATTCTGTGCACATAATAGCATTCTGTGTGTTTTTTTGTACTTAAACATATGTTTGTATTTATTACCCTTTTCCTAGTTTGACTCCTCGTGTGGTACCTGTTAACTATTACATATTAGTTATGTTATTTTGTCTACCTTTTATTTCTAGCAGTCAGTGCAAACTGGCAGTGTACCTGCTCGTTCTTGAAATCATGGCAGGATAAAAAATTCTTTTGTCTCATTAGCCTATTCTAAAGTTTAATTTTAAAATTTAGAAGTAATTACATCTTCAACAAAATATATATAGTATAATACCCAGGTTATTTCTCTGGAACTGTGTACATAATTGTTGAGCACCACATATAACATACTGTAGTGGTGTCAGTTTTTTTCTTGGTCCTGTATTATCAGGGTACCACGTGAGGCAATTCTAACGATGTAGGCTGATGTTGTTAAATCTCATTTACTTTTTAATAAAGTAAATTACTTGTGAAAGCATATTTATCTGCACCAGGGAAAGAAAGTGTTGACATTCATAATTGAAATCAACGAATCAGCCACCTAACTGGGTTAGGGCCCTGGCTCCATCTCCTTTAGGAAAACCTTCTGTGGGGAGTGGGGCTTCGACCCTAACCCAGCTGGGCTGTAATACTGCTGCATTTTCTAAGGGACAGAATTTTCTACTTTTCTGCTGGCCCAGCCTTCCAGATCACCCCAACCAGAATTAATCTCACCATCCTGTGGTCCTATAGAACTTTGTACCTCTGTTTTTAACAACTTAGCATATTCTGCTTTGTATTATACCTGTTTGCTTGTGTGTCTTTCCTCTACTAGATTGTAAGTTCTTTGAGGACAGGGACAACTTAGTTATCTTTGAATGGTTCCTACGAGTCCAGCACAATGCCTTACCCATCTTAGACAGAAAATAAATGCTTATTTTAAAGTGATGAATGAACTATATCACAGCTATTGAAACCCTAATGAGAGTTACAGCAAGTTTCCTGGTTATCCATTTATGCTAAGATCAGAGGGCAGGACAGCAAACTCAGCCTGTTGTGGTTAAACTGTGTGACTCCAGTTTTAAACATGACAATATAGTAGAAAACAAATACTAAAAGAGTTTATAAAGTCCTCATTCTAAATAAAATACAAATTTGGTTCCTTACGTGGTTAGTGGGGAAATGTGAAATTGCTTGAAATGGGTTATTAAAAACATGAAAAGAAGGAATAGATGTTCTGAAGAGTCAAGCAGATTTTTTTTTTTTTTTGACAAGCAGAGTGGACAATGAGAGAGAGAGACAGAGAGGAAGGTCTTCCTTTGCCGTTGGTTCACCCTCCAATGGCCGCCGTGGCCGGCGCGCTGCGGCCAGCGCACCACACTGATCCAATGGCAGGATCCAGGTACTTATCCTGGTCTCCCATGGGGTGTAGGGCCCAAGCACTTGGGCCATCCTCCACTGCACTCCCTGGCCACAGCAGAGAGCTGGCCTGGAAGAGGGGCAACCGGGACAGAATCCAGAGCCCCGACCGGGACTAGAACCCGGTGTGCCGGCGCTGCAAGGCGGAGGATTAGCCTAGTGAGCTACAGTGCCGGCGAGTCAACCAGATTTGATAATTTACCTGAATTTCTGGAGTGATTTTTAAGAAATTCAGACTACTTCCCAGTATAACTTTGCCTTCACAGACAAGATAATTTCGGTTTGTCAAGAATTACGTTCATTTGTGAGGGTTTATTAATTTCTTTTAGATTTTTTTCCTATTGAGACATTTTTTTCTGTTGCAAAAGAAATCCTCTAAAGGGGGGAATATAGTTTATTGCTCTTTGGAATAAGATTGCTGTTATGCTGACGGCAATATTGTATTGCCAAAATTGGTTTAAATTACAGCCTCAGTAAAATTTTACAAAAATACAAAGATATGCTAAATTTCAAATTAGAAATGATTTCTGAAATAGAGATTTCAAAAGATTTTATGTGCCATTAATTATTTCTGGTATTACACAATCCTTTTACTTTAATAGACTAATTTGAAACCTTCAGGATTATTACTTCCCTGCGAGGTATTTTCAAGAAAGCAAAATACATATAATGAAGTATTATTCTTTCTAGATGACAAAATCATAATGACAAGTGTTGTGATGGATGAGTACATAAATTTCTGTGGGTCATAAAATGACATTATTTGGGGGGAAATAATTATATTGTAAGAACCGTAAAGAAGTTCATACTCTTTAATTCAGTAATTCTACTCTTAGGAAATTATCCTTTAAAAATCATTATTTTAAAAAGGGATTCATTGCAGGAAAGAAAAAGAAAACAACTTGCATGTCCATCAGTTTGTGAACATTGTTAAATTGGTGTTTTGGAATATTATGCAGCTTTAAATATGTTAATTAGGTATACTTGGGAAAATAGAAATTTTAAAAACAGAATTATATTAGAAATTTGAAATAATGAAAGGCAGTTTTGAAGGAATTTTACTTGACCAAAATTTGTCTTTTCGGTGAAAAGAAACTATTTCCAAGCAAACTGAGAATTTTGGTTTAATAATGTTGTCTGACATTGTTTATTTTGGAAATAGTTTTCCTCAAATTTGTTAGTGGATTTTCTTTAGGTTTCTGTTTATATTTTCATGTTTTTATTTTTGTATTTTGATAATATAGTATTTTTAGTATTTTTTTTAGTATTTATTTAGTATTATTTCCTAAGACAAGTATAATACAAAGAAGTAAAACTTTACAATAACAATGTCAATTTATGATGTAAAATATAATGAAGATTTAAAAATTTTTTAAGTCTATCTGAATTACTTGTTTGCTTTCAGCTGTGCATGGCTTAATGTATGCTTAGCGATGTTTTAGTCATAGAATCAGAGAATGTTGGAGTTGAAAAGAAAGCACTCATTTAGGATTACATTGGAGTATATTAAAAACATAAGCCTCATGTCAGATTTCTGTTATTAACTGTTATTCTGTTATTAACTGTTATTATTGGGTGAAATTAACAGAGTTATGAAGATAAAGCAAGAAAATATAAATAAAAACCTCAAATGAGTTCAGGCAGGGATATGCTATTGTAAGGATAATTTCATAAGACCATCCTTATTTCTGGCACAAATTTCAAGTCTGAAGAGTTTTCCAAACTACCTGCAAGTTTGACAGTTCACTAGAAGGCCTCAGATTGCATAGGAAGCTGTTACACTCATGCCTACAGTTTATTGCAGAGCACATATACAAATTAAAATTAGCTAAGGGAAGAGATGCATACAGTACAGTCTAGGAGTGATCCAAATTGATACTTTTTGTCATTCTTTCCCTTTGGACTTATGGGCAGCATTACTTGCTTCTGTTCACAATATATATGTATTTTCATCTGGCAAAACTCAGCTGAGCTTTTGCTAGCTGCAAATAATTTTTTATTGGGACTTAATCACATACCATCTGCACTGCTTACCTCTTCGCTGTTCTTGCTTAAGATCAAAATTCAGAAGCACTTCTTTTGAATTTGAAACAGCAACTAAGAGCTCCAAAACTACCATTTTAAATTGTTCAGAGTATTCAGGGGCCAAAGCCCTTGG
The DNA here is from genome assembly GCF_964237555.1 of Oryctolagus cuniculus. Classification (NCBI taxonomy): domain Eukaryota; kingdom Metazoa; phylum Chordata; class Mammalia; order Lagomorpha; family Leporidae; genus Oryctolagus; species Oryctolagus cuniculus. Next base: position 55,680,394 of record NC_091446.1, on the reverse strand, counting down.
GCAAATAGAGACGTTCTTATTAAGCAGGACATTCCAGAGGCCTAGAGATCTCCAGTTATGTGTCTGGACATCTACATACTTAAGAATAGTATTTATATGACCATCAGGAATAGTACCAGTGTAAATACAGTTGTCCCTTGGTATCCACAGATAATAGCTTCCTGGACTCCTGTGGCTACCAAAATCCTACTGTTCCCAATCTCTTGTTGAAAATGATGTAGTATTTTCATACAACCTATGCATACCCTCCTGTATACTTCAAAACATTTATGAATTACCTGTTATATCTAGGGTAACTTAAGTGTTATAAATACTTGTTATACTGTATTGTTTAGGCAATAATGACAAGAAAAAAATCTGTAAATGTTCAGTATACATGCAATATCATTTTTCACTGAATATTTTCAGTCTGAACCCACAGTTGCAGAACACACAGATAGGGAGGGTTGACTGTATACCTAGCATTTAGACATATGATCCAGTGTGGATGGAAAAGGGATGAACTGTAGGGAAACAGCTAATTTTACTCAAGACAAGCCATTGCATGCATTTCCATTTTTTTGTACTATTTGCTGATTTCCTTCCTTGATCTACTTCTGTTTACACCTCATGATAAACTTATACAGAATTAGCTGATAGTTGGCTAATATTTCCTTAGATTATTCTTTAAGTATTGTATCTCAAGGAGGCTTTAACTAAATCTCCTGACATATTTGATTGTCAGTGTCAATATTATTATCAGACTTTAATAAGGTGATTCACTCTCACTGACAGTGTTTGTGTTATGCCCTATTGTTTATAGTTGTTGTATAATTGGGTTTAATTACAGAACAAATCAGAAAGAATTGCAGAGGAATTTACTATACCTCCTCAACAAAAATGACCCATGCCTATATAGTGTATATTGTTACTGATGCTCATAGTTGTGACTCTTGTTCCATTACTTCCTTGGTTCCAGATTAGTTTGGAACAACCAGTCACCCTCAGATCTTAGGAGTAGTGAGGACTACTGTCTAATAGGTTCTACGTGCTCATAAATATGATCTGTTCTCTTGGTAATATGTTCCTGCAGAAACCAACCTCATTTTGTTATGAAACTCTTCTGGGTACTCCCCATTAGAATGTAGAACGTGTTTCCAGTATTATGCAGGATAGTACACATATTTCTGGATATTTTATATCCTTTGATTATTGCGGCTGTGTCAGTTCCTGATGATAAACTAATTTTCCTTCAAATGGAAATTTTCTGGTTCAAAATCTTGGTGGTGGCTGCTGGTAGATGATTATAGGCTTCTGCTATAAGCTTCAGTCTGAATTCCACACAGGCCACTGTACGAGAATTTGTCTTGCATTTTGTGAAATTTGAAATTAACTTATTTGAGCATGGATATTTTTCTTGGTTCCCATTTTTCAGGTCCAATCAGTATTGTCTGAAAGGAAGATTTATATACATTCTGTTTTACTAAGTAGGGGAAACATTCTTCAGTCAGGTGTAATTCAGGTAAAGTAGATAAAACTGCTTTAACTAAAGTTTGTTTGCACATTCTGCTTTTCATCCAAACTTTTATCTTAGATCTACAAACTCATGTTCTTGTGTCATCCCAATCTAACTTAGGAATTAACAACTAGATTTCTAACTTCTGTGCATAGAGTTCCCATGGTAAGGAGTCCCAGAAACATCTTTAGTGCTATTTTTAACAACTTAGACGCATTTGACCTTGAATCCTTAGTTGGGCATTGGCAGAATACCTACTTTAGGTCTTAATTGATTAGATATGGGAACATCAGCTTGGGCAAGTTGAGGTTAGATGTATCTCATAGTTATCTTTATCTTCAAGGTTTTTTGTTTTTGTTTTTAAGATTTATTTATTTGAAAGTCAGAATTACAGGGGCAGCGGGTGGGGCAGAGAGAGAGCCAGGTGGGAGCAGAGAGAGAGCGAGCGAGCATGCTCGATTGATCTGTCTTCCATCTGCTGATTCACTCCCCAAATGGCTGCAACAGCCAGAGCTGGGCCAGGCTGAAGCCAGGAGCTTCTTCTGGGTCTCCCATGTGTGTGCAGGTTTCCAAGGACCTGGGCCATCTGCTGCTGTTTTCGCAGGCATGTTAGCAGAAAGCTGGATCGGAAGTGGAGCAGCTAGGACTCAAACCAGTGCTCACATGGGATGCCAGCACTGCAGACAGCTGCTTAACCTGCTCCGCCACAGTGCCAAGGCCCTGCCTTGCAATTTTTTTTAATTTTCTCCAAACTAGGATGAATAAAGATTTGTTTAGGACCCTTTTTAAAGCAAGAAGATCAGCTGGGCCTCTTGAGAGTGCTGCAGTATAACCTTTGTTTTGACTCCTTCAATGCCTGCTTTATTCATCCCCTTTCTTAGTAACTGTTTAAAGATTTCTACTCAGGTAGGACAAGTTTTTGACCCTTCCCACTTGTTCCCATTCTTTTTATGATTCTTTATATTGTTATAATAGCATAAATTTTCCTTATGGAAATGAATCTTTAGCTGATGACTATAGGGTAGAACTGGCCAAAACCCAAGCTTTGGCTGACATCAGGATTCACCCTCAACATATTTTCACTTCAGCTATTACAGATGATAGTAATGAAGCGACTGTAAAATTAACTCTGGTTACATTAATTTCCTTATATAGCCAGTGAGCCAAATCCCTGACTTGATCCGTTCTAAGTTCCATTGATAATTTTTGGCTGTAGTGATGATTGTACCACAGCTGGAGTTGAATCTATCATTTCTAAATCTCACTGATAACTTTTAATTACCAGCAATTGATTGCAGCATAGCTGAACTTCAATACCATGTGTGGCATCATTCTTGTGATCCAACTTCTGATACCACCTGCAAGTATTTAAGACTGCTTTCACTTCTGAATCATGCACATTATCTTCTTTTGGCCATGGTATGTGACATTATTTACAAAGTGTTGTCTAACAAGGAAGCTCAGCTGAACTGAACTGTAGGTGGTGTTTTTCTTTCTCTTGGGGTTTGATCATTGTCCATGTGGCTGACCTTTAGTCTCCCAGCTTATCCCAGGGCACCCAGCTAACATCTTTAGTTATCATTTCCTCTAGAGGTCACAGATATTACTGTGTAAAGCCCTCATCAGAAATCACATTGTTAGACTGTACAGTGGCCAAAGCCCCCAGGCAAACTAAAACATTCCTTTCAAGCAGGATATTGTAGAGGCCTAGCAATTGCTTACCAGAAGCTGAGAACAGAAACCAAAAAGATTTATTTTATTTATTTGGAAGCCAGAGTTACAGAGAGATCAGTCTTCTTTTTTTAAAATTTTTTTTTAGATTTTTAAAAATATATTTATTTGACAGGTAGAGTTACAGACAGTGAGAGAGACAGACAGAGAGAAAGGTCTTCCCTCTGTTGGTTCACTCCCCAAATGGCAGCAATGGCTGGAGCTGTGCAGATCCGAAGCCAGGAGCCAGGAGCCTCCTCCTTGTCTCCCATGTGGGTGCAGGGGCCCAAGCACTTGAGCCATCCTCCACTGCTTTCCCAGGCCATAGAAGAGAGCTGGACCGGAAGAGAAGCAACCGGGACCAGAACCGGTGCCCACGTGGGATGCTGGTGCTGCAGGCAGAGGATTAACCTAGTGCACCACGGCGCCAGCCCCAAGAGAGATCAATCTTCTATTCCTTGGTTCACTCCCTAACTGGCTAAACAGCTGGGACTAGGCCAGGCCGAAGCTAGGATCCATGAGCTGCTGAGTGTCCCATGTGGTTGCAGGGGCCCAAGCACTTAGGCCATCTTCTGCTGCTTTCCCAGGTACATTAGCAGGGAGCTGGATCAGAAGTGGAGCAGCCAGAACTTGAACTGGCACTTACATGGGATGCTGGCATTGAAGGCAATGGCTTAACCCATTAGGCCATGATATTGGCTCTGCCAGATGTTTTGATAATTGTCGCTATACTAGCATATATCACATAGTTAGCAGTTTATAAAAAAGCTTCTAGTTATGACATTATTGACATAATCCAGTTTAATACCCTTCCTTTTATATAACTAAGCTAATTATGTTAGTTGACTTGTTAACACTGATGTTCAGTTTTATCAGTGGAGAAATACAACACATCTCCTGTTTTCAGCATAATACTTTTTCTGCAGTAGTTGAAGTTATACCTTATCAGTTATTGACATACCTAGAAAAATTCTGGAAGAAAATTTCTATTTTTCAGTCAGCTTCTTTCAGGAAAAGTTGCAGAGAGACAATTTAATTTCATTTCATGTTTTTTTTTTTTTTTTTAATTCCTGATCATGTAATTTAAGACTTTGTATGAGAATAAATAAAATCTCTGTGTTCAGGAAATCTAGGGAATAAGGAGAGAAAGACAAAGGTAGGAAATGAAATAACCAATTATATAATAAAATTTTATAAAAAATGGGATAAATGGAGGAATGTCTGACTTGGCAGAGGAGCTAAGGTTGAGGTGTGCTATGATTTTAAGTGCCGAATTAGCTCTTTCCATGGGAGCAATTTAGAAGGCATTTTTTGAAAAAACATATCTTGATTGGGAAATCTCAGGGTCTAGAACCAAGATAGAATGTAGTATAACTGAGATTGAGTGGCAGAAGACACAGTAGAAAGAGTAAGCCTACACCAAATCATAAAGGATCTTGTGTTTAAATAGCATTTTGTACATTTTCCTCCTGTGGGCAATGGAAGGCTGTTGAACCACAGTCATAGGATTTAAATCATCGAGAGTAGACTTCTGAATCTCTGTCAACCAGTCTGCTAACTCCTCCCACTATTTAAATGATATGAGGAGTATATTCTCTCAAGAATCTGAATGGTAGTTCTGGCTTCAAGAACATTTGATACATCAAGAGTTTCGTCATAAGAAGATTGAATGAAAATTCCTTCTGAGTGGTTTTACTTTTCCTTTAACCCCATCTCTTTCATTATGCCCATAGAATGTTGTCAACCAGGGTTATATTCCTAGGCAGATGATAAGATTGCCATCTTAGGAAAAGTGAATATCTCTGAGAAAAAAAAATAAATATAGGCATTAAGGATCCTTTATCAGAATGGTCAGTCTTGTCTGTAGCCATTCAATAGCATTTTTCCATAGCTTTTTATGTATATAGTACATCACACTTAAATATGATCCCCAGTCAACTGAAGCCTCTTTACCTAAGGAATTGTGTATAAATATTATAAACTAAACTTGAGATTTACGATTAGCTTTTCACCTGAAGATAAGAATTGCCTATTTAAATGTAGTCAGTAAACAGTGTGTTTAGTAAATATTTACTGAATAAATGAATGAAAGGCATTTCATTATAATTATGAATTGAAAAAAATTTCTAGTTTTCAGTGTTAAGCCTTTTCTTTCAAATTGGTAACTTTAATGTACTACTATTTCCGAAGTCACCTGAAAAAAGTGAACCAATATTCCAAGTAGTCTCTCTCTCTCTCTCTCTTTTTTTTTTTTTTTTTTTTTTTTGACAGCCAGAGTGGACAGTGAGAGAGAGAGACAGAGAGAAAGGTCTTCCTTTGTCGTTGGTTCACCTTCCAATGGCCGCCGCGGCCGGCGCGCTGTGGCCGGTGCACCGCGCTGATCCGAAGGCAGGAGCCAGGTGCTTATCCTGGTCTCCCATGGGGTGCAGGGCCCAAGTACTTGGGCCATCCTCCACTGCACTCCCTGGTCACAGCAGAGAGCTGGCCTGGAAGAGGGGCAACCGGGACAGAATCTGGTGCCCCGACCGGGACTAGAACCCTGTGTACTGGCGGCGCAAGGCGGAGGATTAGCCTAGTGAGCTGTGGCACCGGCCCCAAGTAGTCTCTTAAATTGTTTTCTAGGATTAAAAACTTTAAAAAGTAAATTTAAATTTTTTCTAATCCATTAATTTTGTCTTTTTTTTTTTTTAAATAGACAGCTCTCTCATCTGTTGGTTTACGGTTTACTTCGCAAATGCCTGCAATGGCCAGGATTGTAGCCAGGAGCAGGGAACTCCAGTGTCCCATGTAGATGCCAGAGACCCACCTACTTTGAGCCATCCAGGATCTGCATTTACAGAAAGCTCAAACCAGGAACCAGAGCTGGGAATCAAACTCAGACACTCAGATAGGGGATGCAGATATCGACTACTAAGCCACACACCTTTCCCAACCTATAATTTTGAAATTTGCTTTCCATATTTGCTTAGTGAATCAAAATGATGAACAGAAAATGCTTACAGAGTCACAAATGTAAGACATGCCATAAATAAAATAGGTAACAAGCCAGCAAGAGAATTAAATCATTTATCAAACCCTGGAGGTATTATTCCTTATATCTATTCTTACCTTGTTTTTAATAGTGTATACCAAGTTCTAAATATACAAGTACCCACTGATTTATTTCTTAACGTATTTTTTAAAGATTTATTTTATTTATTTGAAAGGCAGAGTTACAGAGAAAGAAGGAGATAGAGGGCTTCCATGTGCTGGTGCCCTCCCCAGATGGCTGCAATGGTTGGATCTGGACCAGATCGCAGCCAGAAGTTTCTTCCAGGTCTCCCATTTAGGCCATCTTTAGCTGCTTTCCTAGGCTCATTAACAGGAAGCTGGATCAGAACTGGAGGCACCCATTCAGGATGTGGCATTGCAAGCTGCTGCTAAACAGGCCCCTCTTAACATATTAAAAAGAAAAAAAATATTAAAAGAACTCATTTAATATTAAAACCAGAAAATTCATTAATTCAAAAATAAACAGGATTAAAATGTTAAGCCACCCTCTGGTGTTTAACAGTTAACTTCAAGTGATTAAATCACCAACAATAATTAAAAGGACTTAGTAAAAAGATTTATTTATTTATTTATTTATTTATTTATTTGAAAGGCAGCGTGACAGAGATCCTGCAGCTTCCCATCTGCTGATTCATTCTCCAAATGGATACAAGGGCTAGAACTGGGCCAGGCTGAACCTGGGAGTCAGATATTCCCACCTGGTGGTAGGGACCCAAAATACTTGGGTTATCATTCTCTGCCTTCCCAGGTGCATTAGTTAGGAAGCTGTGTTAGAAGCTGAGTAATCAGGACTAGAACTGGCCCTCTGATGTGGGATGTGTGTCCCAAGCAGTGACTTAATCCTCTGCCACAACACCTATGCAGACCTTATAGATTCTGTGCTGAGTTTATTTCTGCTTTTAATATTCTTTTTATTAGGATTTGTTGGAAATCTAAATCTTAATTTAAAATTATGCAGATAGTAATATCTGAGTAATATCTGAGTTTTTTTCTTTCTGCCATTTCCCAGTTCTAATCCTAATCCATGAGACTTCAGAAATTTTTTAATTCAGAATTTTAAAAAATTATTCTATCACATTATATTGTTTTACAAAATTTGCCAATTTCAATTAATGAGAATTTATCAGAATGGCTAGGTTTTTCTTTTTTTTTTTTTTTTTTTGACTTTTCATGATTGATAGCACTTCTTGTGTTGTTTTGCCCTTTTGATAAACTACAGTGAGTTATCCTTATATTCTAAAGTAGACAATATTTTGGAATCATTTACTGGATGGATCTTAACAAGTGTTTCCCATATCCATCTTTTTAGTTATACTTTAAATTATTAGAGATTTTCACATTTTTGTTATTCTAATTTGAGAAAATCAAGAGCAGCAGGGCACATAAAATAAGAAAGAAGGGTTTTGATTCCATTTTCTTCCTGTTCTGAAATGTGGTTGCTCTGCCTACATGTATTCTGATTTGAGAAACTTCATTCAACTCTTGAGGGTAGAGGGCTGCTTTTGTGGTGAGTTATACTAACCAGGTCCAGAAATGCTTACTACTATAAAGAGTGTCTTTCAGTATGTATATACTTTTCTCTTTTAATTTATAACTAAAAATGCAACATGATATGGCAGAATAAGTTTTCATTCAATAAATATTTTTGAACATTTATTATTTTTAAATATTTATTTAAAATTAAATTTTAAAATATTTATTTATTTATTCATTTATTTATAAAGAGACGGGGGAGAGAGAGAGAGGTCTTCCATCTGCTGGTTCACTCCCCAACTGGCTGCGATGGCCAAAGCTGTGCCGATCCAAAACCAGGAGCCAGGAGTTTCTTCTGGGTCTCCTATGTGGGTGCGGGAGCCCAGGGACTTGGGCCATCTTCTATTGCTTTCCCAGGTCATAGCAGAGAGCTGGATCAGAAGTGGAGCATCCGGGTCTAGAACAGGCACCCATGTGGGATGTGGGCACTGCAGGTGGCAGCTTTACCTGCTATGCCACAGCTCTGGCCCCACATGAATAAATCTTTTAAAAAAATACAGGTCCCTTTTGATGCTGCTTTAAGGAACATCTTTATCATCTGAAAAAAATATTTGTGTTACATTTTAAATAATTAACCTTTAATAATACTGAAAATATATATAATTAATTTTTAGATACTTACCAAGACCAAATATTTTTCTGATGGTTTACATCATCTTTGTGAAGTAAATAGTATTATCCCTAGTTTATCAGTAAACTGAGACATAGTGGAGTTAAGGAACTTAACTGAGGTCAGAAGGAAGCGTATATTGGAAAACAAATAATTGTGAATAATAGGAACATGAAACTTAAAATGTTCTGTCACTCATGTATTTCTTGGGTGTCATTAGTTACCATGGTGTGCTATATATGTACTTTCAGATATCCTCTTTTTTTCTTTCTTCTTGATAAACATTTATCAAATGTCTTAATAACTAAATTGAGGCCCTGGATGCATTTATTGCTTTGTAAATTAAATGTGATTTTCATCTCTTAAGCTTGTACAGTTGAAACATGGTTATATGAACAATGCTAATGAGAAACATTGTAATATCTTTTGAGACTGGGTAAGTCCCAAAGATGATTGTGCTAAGCTTGACATACCCCCAGGAATTTCAAGGAATATAAGACTGTTTTTCTAGGTATTTTCCATTCTATAGGAAGTACCCAGAGTTAAGTCATATCAGAGCTGTTCACTTTCAGAGTGAAGAAAAAGGTCTAGCCTTTTCTGTGGAAAAAAATCATTACAGATTTAGAAATATTTTTATTATTTTAAATGTGTCTATCTTTTTTTTTTTTTTTTTTTTAACAGGCAGAGTGGACAGTGAGAGAGAGAGAGCAACAGAGAGAAAGCTCTTCCTTTTGCCGTTGGTTCACCCTCCAATGGCCGCCACGGTCGGCTCAGGAGCCAGGTGCTTCTCCTGGTCTCCCATGGGGTGCAAGGCCCAAGTACTTGGGTCATCCTCCACTGCACTCCCGGGCCATAGCAGAGAGCTGTCCTGGAAGAGGGGCATCCGGGACAGAATCCGGTGCCCTGACCGGGACTAGAACCCGGTGTGCCGGCACCGCTAGGTGGAAGATTAGCCTATTGAGCCGCGGCACCGGCCTAAATGTGTCTATCTTCCTACTTTTTGGCAAGTAATGCCAGACAATATCTAGTATGCTGACAAAAATTGCTTTTGCAGATAGTTTGTTTTCTATTTTGTAACGAAGTTTATTGGTCAGCAGTATGTTTGTAGTGTTGGTATGTGTGGGGGTGAACTAAACCTTTTGCCATTTATTTTGTTACTATAATGCAGCACTACCACATACTGCTTTATAAGTGGTATAACTTTAACACTGCCTTAAAAATTTGATGTAAATAACATTTAAGTTTAGTTTTTCCTCTCTTTGTTGGAGAGCAGGAAGTCCTTAATTTTTTAAAATTTATCAATTTCCATTTTATTTGAAAGAGAATGAGAGGTGTTGCATCTGCTGGTCCACTTTCTAGATGCCCATAACAGCCAGAGATGCACCAAGCTGAAGCCTCCTGGAACTCTATCTGGGTCCCCTATGTTGGTGGCAGGCACCTAAGATTTGGGCCATCACTGATACCTCCCAGGATATGCATTAGCAGGAAGCTGTATTAGAAACAGAGGAGCCTGCATCCAGATGAGGCACTCAAGTGGTTATTTAACTACTGTGCTAAACTCTCACTCCAAGAAGTCCTGACTTAAATATAGCCTAATTGAAGAACCTGGCTCCTGCCATCGGATCAGTGCGGTGCGCCAGCCGCAGCGTGCTGACCGCAGCGGCCATTGGAGGGTGAACCAACGGCAAGGGAAGACCTTTCTCTCTGTCTCTCTCTCTCACTGTCCACTCTGCCTGTCAAAAAATTTTAAAAAATTAAAAAAAAAAGAACATATAAATAATTTTGAATCACCAGATGAATTTTATTTTAGGAAAATAGTATTGCATATAGCCTGATTATGGTTTCTTTGGGTTTTAAATCAGCTAGTCTTGAAACTTATTACTGTGTGGGCCAACTAAAGTTTGACCTGTTTGCCTTTTAACCTGGTGCTCACTATCATTAAATACGTACCTGGAAGGTACTGTGAATTTGTGTTTTAGAACATCACAGTAAAGCATATCACACAAGTGTTTAGGTTTCTCGGTGCATATAAAAGTTATGCTTACTCTATATGCTTTGTTCAGTGTACAGTAGCATTAAATTTAACAAAACTATGTACATAACTTCATCGAAAAATACTAACAGTTGAGCCTTCAGCAAGTCACTCTCTTCTTACTTGTGGCAGATGTTGCTTCAGTGTTGATGACTAATGACTGAAAAGGGTACTGATTGCTGAAGGTTGGGGTAGATGTGACAGTTTATTAAAGTAAGTCTTCAGTGAAGTTTGCTTTGTTTGTCTCTGTCTTTCTGTGTAACTCTTTCAAAGAAATAAATCTTTTAAAAACAATACTCAGTAGAACATGCTGTTAACAGATATCCTGTTACCTGTTTCATTTACAGAGGACAAAGTAGATTTAGTGTAAGTTTTTTTTAAAATAAAGGTAAGTCATTTATTTGAAATATTTCTTTTTTACCTTTCTCCTCCCCATCCCCTCCCTTCCTCCTTCTTTGATTTATTTATTTCTTTGAAAGGCAAAGTTAAAGAGAGAGAAGCGGGGAGACACAGAGATCTTCCATCTGCTGGTTCAAATGGCCATATGGCTGGGGCTGGGCAGATCCAAAGCCAGGAGCCTCTTCTGGGTCTCTACATGGGTGCAGGTACCCAAATACTTGGGCCATCTGCTGCTGCTTCCCCAGGCCATAAGCAAGGAACTGAATTGGAAGTGGAATAGCCTGTACTCCAACCAGTGCCCTTATGGGATGCTTTTACCCACTGTGCCACAACTCGGTCTCCTGGGGCTTCTGTTTCCTGTTTTTTCTTCTTTGTGTGTTCCTTCTCTAATACCAAACAGGCTTAATAACTATGTATTTGTTTTTGCTTTTTAAAAAAATGTTCTGGTTTTGGGTTTTCTTTTGTGTTTTAAAAAAAGTTTTATTAATTGGAAAGGCAGAGCTACGCACAGCGAGAAAGAGAGAATAACTCCGTACAGATCTACCATGTCTGTAACCTCTTCTTGGGTCACCATTTTGTATTCTGTGACAGTTGTCTTCTATCAATACAGTCTCTGGAGGTCATTTAGGAGTACAGTAGATCACTTCGGTTACTTTTCTTTTCATCAGTGCACCGTATAATCTCTGATTCCAGCTCATTGTGTTTCTTAGCTTTTCAAAAATGACTTTGTGATTTCATTTTGGTATTTATAGAGAAGATGGTGTATAATAGCACTTCAAAAAGTTCATGGATGGTCGGCGCCGCAGCTCACTAGGCTGACCCTCCGCCTGTGGTGCCGTCACCCCGGGTTCTAGTCCCGGTTGGGGCGCCGGATTCTGTCCTGGTTGCTCCTCTTCCAGTCCAGTTCTCTGCTGTGGCCCGGGAGTGCAGTGGAGGATGGCCCAAGTGCTTGGGCCCTGCACCCCATGGGAGACCAGGATAAGTACCTGGCTCCTGCCATCGGATCGGCGCAGCGCTGGCCGTGGCGGCCATTTGGGGAGTGAACCATCAGAAGGAAGACCTTTCTCTATGTCTCTCTCTCTCACTGTCTAACTCTGCCTGTCAAAAAAAAAAAAAAAAAAAAAAAAAAAAAAAAAAAAGTTCATGGCAAGTAGAATTAAAGCATCTTGGTGCAAAAACTTCTTAAAATTTGTGCATATGAAGGGGACCTGCAACAAGTTTGTAGAAATTGAGTATTTATAAAAAAACTATGCATGGATATCAATTTTTTTTCTGCACCAAAATAAACTTACCTCTTATTTCAATTTTCCTGTGAACCTTTTGAAGTACTGTTGTATTTTTGTGGATGATTTTGCCAGCAAAATTTTTGAATATTTAAATATCTAAAATTTAACTGAGAAGTTTCACCAAGGTTAAAGTAATCCTTATACTTCATTTGCAACAGTTGGAAAAAAATCTCTAAGACAAATAGTAAGTGCTCAAATGAAAAGATTCAGTGGATAGTATTTCCTTATTTTTATAATAGCTAATTATGTGTTAATGCTCTTAGGTTCTGCCTCTTAATTATTAGTGATTACAACCGGATTATAAAGTTTTATAGGGCAATAAGTGGACTTAATACAGGACGACAGTGTTTTTCCTCCGACTAATGCTTGGAAGAAATTTATGGCTAGGACAGAATGAATAGTCCTTATCTGAAATGCTTAGAACGAAAAGTTCATCAGATTTTTTAAAAATTTTTGTATATTCATAATGAGATATTTTGAGGGTGTGACCCAGGTCTAAACATGAAATTTACTTACATTTCATGTATAGCTTGAAGGTAGTTTAGTACAATATTTTTAGTGTGCCTGTGTTTTGAATTTTGGAGCAATTTGGACTTCATAATCTCAGATTAGAATTGCTCATCCTGTGATTATATTTTGCCTTTCTCATATTCAAGCAAAGGCATACAGATGATGTTTCTTTTTGTTTTTAAAAATTTATTTATTTGAAAAGCAGAATTGAGGTTGGGGGAGATAAAGAGAGATCTTCCATCTGCTGGTTCACTCCTCAAATGGCTGTGGCTGGGCTGATCCTAAGCCAGGAACCAGGAGCTTCTTCCTGGTCTCCCATTGGGGTACAGGCGCCCAAGGCATTTGGGACATCCTCCACTGCTTTTTCAGGTTCATTAGCAGGGAGCTGGATTAGAAGTGGAACAGCTAAGGCTTGAACTGATACCCATATGGGATGCCAGCATCGCAGGCAACAGCCATGGTCCAGGCCCCCAGATAATGTTTCTTTTTTTAAAAATTACATGATTCATTAAAAAATTTATATCATGCTTTTTAAAGACATTTGTAGATAGAAGAATACTAGAATCTACTGACACAATATTTTATTGTTTTTTTACAGAAAAATAATGGGCCCATGTTGTAAAAGCTTTTTCTTTTCAGAAATATTTCTAGTTGCTAAAAGTTAAACCCTCAAATAAAATATACCACTTGGCTTTTTTTTTTTTTTTTTTTTTTTTTTGACAGCCAGAGTGGACAGTGAGAGAGAGAGACAGAGAGAAAGGTCTTCCTTTGCCGTTGGTTCACCCTCCAATGGCCGCCGCGGCCGGCGCAGCGCGCTGATCCGATGGCAGGAGCCAGGAGCCAGGTGCTTTTCCTGGTCTCCCCTCGTTCCTATTAATTTACTACCCCGGGAGGTAATGGCTCAAGTACTTGGGTACCTGCTACCTATGTGAGAGACCGAGATGAAGTTCTGGACTTCTGGCTTCAGCCTGACCTGGTTCTGGTGAGCATTTGAGCAGTGAACTAGCAAATAGGAGATCTGTATCTCTGCCTTTCAAATAAAATGAATAAAAAAATTTAAGGGAAAAAAAGGAGAACAAAATGTTGAAGTAAAGTTTTTTTTTTGGGCATTTTCATGGAGCTTTGAAAGTAGAGACAAATTTCACGAATAAAAAAGAATGTTAAATGGCCATAGTTTATGGTTTTTGAGTATTATCTGAAAAGGAGGTGATGGGTCAATGATGTTGGTAGAGTTATCTTCAGAATAGATGAGGTCCAATTCAATTCCATCAAGGTGGCATGTACCAATGCCATCTCAGTAGTCCCAGTGATTAATTTCTGTTCACAATTGATCATAATGATAGGACTAAGAACCAAAGGGATCACATAAACAAGAATAGTGTCTGCAAATACTAGCTGATAGAATTAAAAAAAAAAAAAAGGGAGAGAATGATTCAACATGGGAAGCGAGGTACACAGCAGACCCATAGAATGGCAGATGTCCGAAACAGCACTCTGGCCTCAGAATCAGCCCTTAAGGCATGCGGATCTGGCTGAAAAGCCCATGAGAGTATTTCAGGCATGGAAAGCCAAGACACTCTGGGGGAAAAAAAAAAAAAACTAAATGAAAGATCTCTGCGAGTGAGATCCCAGTGGAAAAAATGGGGCCATCAAAGAAGGAGGTACCTTTCTCTGAAGGGAGGAGAGAACCTCCACTTTGACCATGGCCTTGTCTAAATATGATCAGAGTCGGTGAACTCAGGGGGCTTCCATAGCCTTGGCAGCTCATGACAAGAGCCTAGGGTGATTACTGATGCCATAAACAAGAGTGTCAATTTGTTAAGTCAACAACAGGAGTCACTGTGCACTTACTCCTCATGTAGGATCTTTGTCCTTAGTGTGCTGTACATTGAGATTTAATGCTATAACTAGTACTCAAACAGTATTTTTCACTTTATGTTTCTGTGTGGGAGCAAACTGTTGAAATCTTTACTTAAGGTATGCTACACTGATCTTCTGTATATAAAGAGAATCAAAAATGAATCTTGATGTGAGTGGAAGGGGAGAGGGAGTGGGAAAGGGGAGGGTAGCGGGTGGGAGGGACGTTATGGGGGGAAAGCCATTGTAATCCATAAGCTGTACTTTGGAAATTTATATTCATTAAATGAAAGTTAAAAAAAAAAAGAATAGATGAGGTCTAGATAGGCTAAAATAAACAGTCCCATGAATTGGAAGTAAAGGTGATAGAATGTAGAGGTAGGAATTTTGTATTTAAAATATCAATATGAACTTTGAGAAAGAGTATGAATTTACCCTTTTTTATTTGATTTCTCCCTATTCTTTGTCATTTCCTTTTATCCTTAGGATTCCAGTGAAATTTGTGACCATAAATAATATCCCCTTCTTTCTAAAAACTAGCTTTTATGTTGAAAACATTATAGTAAATTTGAAAAATAGCATTATTTTCCTCTTTGAAATGTATAGGACCTTTTAAAAAAAATTATTTGAAAAGTAGAGTCAGAGAGGGAGATCAGTCGATTGGTCTTTCATCTGCTGATTCACTCCCCAAATGGCTACAACTATGGGGGCTGGACCAATGGAAGCCAGGAGCTTCATCCAGGTCTCCCATGGAAGTGCAGAGACCTAAGCACTTGACTGTCTTCTACTGCCTCCCCAGGTACATTAGCAGAGAGCGAGATTGGAAGCAGAGCAGCTGGGACTCAAACCAGTTGCCCATATGGGTTGTTGTCATTGCAGACAGTAGCCTAACCTGCTAACCACAATTGCTGGCCCCTGGACCGTTTTTAAGTATTCTTTTAAGTAAGTGTGTGTAAGTGTGTGTATATGTGTAATGCATGTGGAGGTTTTTATGTAGCTAATTACAGTGTATCACTATTAAATCTTTGAATCCTGCTTTTAACCTAACATTTATATTGTAACTTACTATTTTGAGTTCAGTAATTTTGATTAAGTAATATATATTCAAGATTCAGAAATTATATAGATATATATATACACACACACAACCTGCCCTTCTGTTCTTTACCTGCCCTCTTTTTACCACCCTTTCCTATATGAAATTACTGCCAATTTGTTGGTAACCTCACAAAGATCCTTTATACATATAGAAGCAATTGTTTTTTATACTAAAGAGATGTTACGTATTTTCCTGCACTTTTTCACTTGCCAGTTATCTTTGAGAGCAAATTGTCATTAAGTTTTGAAGATTATCTAAATGAAAATTATACTTCTGCTTACTAAACATTACATGCTTTTTTTAGCTGTTTTTATGATTATGTGCTGTTGACTTTCACAATTCATGCACCTTTTTTCTTTAATTGAAAGAAATAATGTTGTTTATTCTCCTTAGTTTCTGAATAATTGACCAAAGCCTTTTGTTAGCTCGTCAGATCACAAAAATAAGTAATGAAATCTTTACAGTCTCCAAAATCCTTTTAGGAATAGTACTATGAATAGTAGTATTTAAGTTGTTGCTGATAATAGTGAGGGCAATTCTCTTTGCTTGATTACATTGTTTTCACAAATTGTGCTGTTGTAAAATGATGGTATAGTCCTGATCCTTGTGAAATACAATTAAAACATAACATGCTTCTACCTGCTATTAACTGTAATCAGAATCAGTGTCCTAAATAAATTAAATTGAAACAATCCTCATTTTAGCTAAGTTAAAGTATATATCAAACTGAATTAGCTATTTTTATATATTTCTATTTATTATGGCCCAGGCATTATGGTGCAGCAAGTCAAACTAATACTTGTGATGCCCACATCAGAGTGCCTGGTTAGAGTCCTGGCTACTCCAAGCTTCCAATCCAGCTTCTTACTAATCAGCCTGTGAAATAGCAACTGATGACCCCAGTAAGTGGGTATTGGCCATCCACATGGGAGACCTAGTGTCTGGCTCCTAGCTTTGGCCTGGCCTGGTCAAGTTGTTACAGGCATTTGGACCGTGAACCAAAGCATGGAAGACAGATTGATACCTCTCTCTCTCTCTCCCCTTCTCCCCCACCCCCATCTCTCTGTCTCTGTGTGTGTTTGTGCATGCGTGTGTCTGTCTCTAGTAGCGCCCCTTAACTCTGCCTTTCAGATAAGTAAATCTTTTAAAATTCCCTTTATTAGGGGCTGGTGCTGTGGCACTGTGGGGTTAAACCATGGTGTCCAGTGCTGGCATCCCATATAGGCATTGGTTTGAGTCCCAGTTGCTCCACTTCTGATTCAGCTCCCTGGTGGGAAAAAAAAGAAGAAGAAGAAGAAGAAGATTTGGGCCACCAACCAGCAGATGGAAGGTGTCTGTCTGTCTGTCTCTCTCTCTCCTCTTCTCTCTTACTCTAACTCTGCTTTTGGTTGAATAAGTAAGTCTTTAAGAAAATCCATTTATTAGATTTTTTATGTTAAATGCTTGTTATAACCTTGTAATACAAAAATGTAAACATAGGTATATATACCCTCAAGAAATACATGGCCTGGAAGGGAACTGCTTAGTTTTAGATAAAAAAATCTCATATTTATAACTTTATGCATGTATATTAAATATTTCAGTTGTGTAAACAAAAACAGTTGCATATTAGTAAGTTCTGGCATGAAGCCTCACCGATAAAACTAGTGATAAAGCCAATACTTCACACATGTATACAAATAAAATTTTATATATTGCATTTATGGAAATGTATCTATTTGTAATTAATTTGGGATAGGAACTCCCTTTTAAATATTTTATTATGAAAATAAGTGCTTGCAAAATTAAAAATTACTGATTGATTTTTCAGGTTTTTCTAATTCTCTGACATCTTGTGTTTTGCTTAGATGTTCTGCTGATAGCATTTTCATTAATTTCTTAAAAACTTTAGAAAACTTTATAAACTTAAAAAGCAACTTGGTTTAAAGAGCATTGACAACAGAATAAAAATCAAACTTTTTGAGTCTTTACACTAGATCTTGTTATAACTTTGTGTATCCTAAGTTGTTTTCCTTTTGTGATCTTATTCTTTATTTGGATCTGACGGGTATATATATCTAGCACAAAATTCATTCTTCTGCCAGCACTGAAAGGTTTTAAGTACTTGACAGGGGAAGGGAGGGAGATATATGAAAAGAAAATAAACCTTCTATTCTGTCCTTTTAGAAATTAAGATAACTGTTAAATCCACAGTTATATTCATTTATTTAAATTGATGAAGCCCAATACTGGAATGAAAGGGAACCGTCTTTTTGTAGAGATCTGTTGTCTTTGGGCCCCAGGTAGTACTGTAGTATTATGTTTCTGTAACATTGGTCCCCTTTTGGCTGGATGTGTCCCCATTATATTTTTACGAAATGTGCTCTGTCTCTACTGTATGTTGCCTCTTCTTAACTTTGGCCTGTATAATATGGACCTTCAATATTTCATCTTAGATTTTATGGAAATGACCTCATAACATACTGATTTATAGTCATTCTAATTCATTACTATTACCATAGTCATTTAAAAATTTTTTTAGTAATTCTGTAAACAGTTGTGCTCTGATTTGTTTAGCAGTTAATACGTATGTATAAGCTACATGGAATAAGTATGATAAGTACTTTGATGTATACAGAATACATGCATCAAGACAATATTGGAGGAATGGGGCCAGCACTGTGGCATAGTAGGTAAAGCTGCAGCCTGTGACCCTGTCGTCCCATATAGTTTCAGATTTGTGTCCCATCTGCTCAACTTCCAATCCAGCTCCCTGCTAATGGCCTAGGAAAAGCAGCAGAAAATGGCAAAAGTGTTTGGCCCCTGCCACCTACGTGGGAAACCCAGTTGAAGTTTCTGGCTCCTACTTTTGGCCTGGCCCAGCCCTGTCCATTGTGGCCACTTGAGGAGTGAGCCAATGGATGGAAGACCTCTCTCTCTTCTCTTCTTCTCCCTACTCTGATTTTCAAATAAATAAATCTTTTAAATAAAACCATATTGGAAGGATATGGAGACATCAAAACTGGAAGGATAGTTCTCTGAGGTTTAAATTAGTAAATTTCATTCTGACAAGGATTATATGCATAACTGTGGAGTAAATGAAATGATGTTATGTAAATTAACTGATAATTAGTTACAAATTAACTGAATGGCAAGTATATACTTTAAGAATTTGGAAGATAGAATTAAAATGTAATTGGAATTTTGGAAGTAGATTTGAATGGTCTTGGTCTTCCAAAGGTTCATAGAGGGGCAGTATTTGGCACAGCTGTTAAGATGATGCTTCAGGGCCAGCAGCGCTGGTAGCCCAGGTTCTAGTCCTGGTTGGGGTGCCGGATTCTGTCCCAGTTGCTCCTCTTCCAGTCCAGCTCTCTGCTGTGGCCCGGGAAGGCAGTGGAGGTTGGCCCAAGTGCTTGGACCCTGCACCCGCCTAGGAGACCAGGAGGAAGCACCTGGCTCCTGGCTTTGGATTGGTGCAGTGCGCTGGCTGTAGCAGCCATTTGGATGGTAAACCAATGGAGGGAAGACCTGTCTGTCTGTCTCACTGTCTAACTCTGCTTGTCCAAAAAAAAAAAAAAAAAAAAAAAAGATATTGCTTCAGATGCCTGCATTTCATATCAAAATACCTGTGTTCGATTCTGATCCCTTCTGGCTGATGTGTACCCTGGGAGGCAGCAGGTGATGACTCAGGTACTTGGTTCCCTGATACCCATGTGGGTGATGTGGATTGAGACTCAGGTTCCTGGCTTTGACCTGGCCCAACCCTGTATCTGTGAGCATCTGGGGACTAAACCAGTGAATGGAATATCTGTCTCTATCTCTGTCCTTCAAGGAAAATGAAAATAATAAATAGGAATTTTTTTACATTTATGGAAAATGTGTAGTATTTTGTAATTCCAGTTTTCTGTGCACACTTTGGAATAATCTCATATCTCTCTATTCAGTTGTATTTACTTTTTTTAAAGAAAGATTTATTTGTTGATTTGAAAGGCAGAGTTACAAAGAGGCAGAGGCAGAGAGAGAGAAATCTTCCATCTGCTGATTCACTCCCCAAATGGCTGCCGCGGCTAGAACTGGGCCAATCTGAAGCCAGGAGCTTCTTCTGGGTCTCCCACATGGGTGCCAGGGCCCAAGGAGTTGGGCCATCTTCCACTGCTTTCCCAGGCCTTAGCAAAGAGCTGGATCAGAAGAGGAACAGCAGGCTCAAACGGGTGCCTATGTGGAATGCCAGCACTGAAGGCAGCGACTTTATCTGCTATGCCACAGCACTGTCCCCTGTATTTACTTACTCTTTAATTGACATAAGGGAAGAAAAGGTAGGTTCATTTTAGGCCACAGAAATGGAAATTCAAAGAGCTAGAAGTTGATATTGTTCATCAAATTTCTGGAGATAAAGGATACCCTATTCTGTTGTTGGTTTAATTATTCCCTATTCATGTATACTAAATACTGTATCAATTCTTAAGTCAATTTCCTGAGGACAGGGTTTTACTATTTCTTAATTAGCTGCATTTAGCATTGATTAATGGGTAATATTTATCATTTTAAATCATTTTAAAATAATAAAATTGCATAATATACCAAAATTGCATAATAAATTGTAAGTAAAATATAGCAATTTAGGCAGACTGGCATTGTGACATAGAAGGTTATGCTGCAGCTTGGGGCACCTGCATCCTACACAGAGGGTGGGTTTGAGTCCCAGCTACTCCATGCTTTTCATCCAGCTTTCTGCTAATGTGCTCCAGAGGCAGTGCTTGATGGCTCAAGTGCTTGTGCCCCTGATACCCACATGGGATACCTGTATGGAGTTCCTGGCTCCTTGCTTTAGCCTGGCCTAGCTCCACCTATTGGTAATGTTTGGGGAGTGAACTAATGGATGAAAGATTTCTCTCTGTCTTGCCCTTTCTGTCACTCTGCCTTTCAAACAAAGTAAGTAGATCCTCTGAAAAAATTTAGCCACTGTTATTTAGATAATGAAGGTATTGATTAATTCAGTCTGATTGTTTCTATTTTTGATAATTTTGAAAATAATTACAGGCCTCGGTAAGTGATCTCATTTTATATTACTTTTAAGGATGCCTTCAGTATATGAGAATTTTTTTAGTTTACTGTTCCTGACCTTCCTTATCAGTAAGATTCTTGTTTTTTAAATGGATAACGTTGTTTTCCAAGTTGTGCTTCAGAACATATCAGTACTATCTGTGAGTATAATTAGCTTGTTGTGGCGAGCAGTCTTTTCCTATCATTTTGTTGTTTGGCACCACCTGTCCTTCAAAGCTATGAATACAGTTTTTTTGATTTTACTCTCCCTCTCCTACTCACTCTGTCCCAATCTGACTTGGGTCCTCTGTCCCAATCTGACTTGGGTCTTGCCTAATAGCCATTTCTATCCTAGTCTCTCCTCTTTATTCTTTGATCATTATAATAAATTTCTTTGTATGTGCGTTAAAATTTCATATAAATGATTTTTTTCCAGAGTTCTGCTTCTGAACTAACAATCTCAAACTAATATTTATGAGTGGACATGGGAGCATTTACTATATCTAAAATACAACTAATGTATATTAATATCAATAATACTAATATCAGCATTTAATATATTCTGTTCATCTTTCAACTGTGTAGGAAGAAACTTAGAAAATTTTAGTAAGTACAGAAGCCTAAGAAAAAAATCTATTTTGATTATAAATCCTTATATTATGTAGTTTAGAATCTAGCAGCTTTAAAATCTTCATACTAAGTAGTCAGAGTTCCTTATAAATAAGGCATTTTGCTTGCTTCATTCCCCGGATACTTAAGCTTGGCATATATTTTCTAAATAAGGGATTGGAGGGAGGTTTTATCTTTGTAGAAATTTGAATTTCCTGGAGGAAAAACATATCGTCAGGTTTGAAAGTCCTACACTGAAACAAAATTTTAAAGAAGTCTTAATTTTCCAGTAATTTTTTCATTCATCTTTTATATAAGATGATAATTGAGTAGTGCCTAATGTTTACATAGAGCTTTCCAACATGAGAGAGAGAATTGAGCATACAGGGTGGTGGTGGGGAGAAGGAGAGAAGGATACAGGTGACATTACAGGAAACACTTTTTTTTTTTTTTTTTTGACAGGCAGAGTGGACAGTGAGAGAGAGAGACAGAGAGAAAGGTCTTCCTTTTGCCGTTGGTTCACCCTCCAATGGCCGCCGCAGCCGGCGCGCTGCGGCCGGCGCACCGCGCTGATCCGATGGCAGGAGCCAGGAGCCAGGTGCTTTTCCTGGTCTCCCATGGGGTGCAGGGCCCAAGCACCTGGGCCATCCTCCACTGCACTCCCTGGCCACAGCAGAGAGCTGGCCTGGAAGAGGGGCAACCGGGACAGAATCCGGCGCCCAGACCGGGACTAGAACCCGGTGTGCCGGCGCCGCTAGGCGGAGGATTAGCCTAATGAGCCGCGGCGCCAGCCTAGGAAACACTTTTGAAAGCTTACAAGGAAAATCATTTTTTAAAAGATTTATTTATTTATTTGAAAGAGTTACACAGAGAGAGGAGAGGCAGAGAGAGAGAGAGCTCTTCCATCTGATGGTTCACTCCCCAGTTGGCCACAATGGCTGGAGCTGTGCGGATCTGAAGCCAGGAGCTTCTTCCAGGTCTCCCACGCGGGTGCAGGGACCTAAGGAATTACGCCATCTTCTACTGCTTTCCCAGGCATCCCATATGAGATGCTTGCGCTTCAGGCCAGGGAGTTAACCTGCTGCACCACAGCACCGGCCCCGGGAAAATCATTTTAATATACTCAGATGAGAAAAAAAATCTTGAGGGTGGACACAAACAGTGTAACATTTATTAATATTTATAAGAATTGTCATTCAGAGAATAGGTCATTTAGAGTTGACTTAAATCTCAGAAGCTCACTTATCATGAAAGGAAAAAATTATTTGGGATCATTAAACAATGTTACATGGATGACCAGACCAGAATGGAACTAAAAGGCACAATTTTAAAAAATAAAAGTCACATTAGACAATCAGAAGACCATGTAAGAAAATTAACTTCTGGAATGATTCTAATAAAAGTCAGTTAGATACTTTGGACAGACTTCAAGTGGTCACTTAAGTTTGGACACTCATGTAAGCTGAAGGAATTCAGAAATGATCCTTATGCTTATTTGACACCTTCTAGAAAAAGTTTAGGTGTCTTAGAAACAGCTGTATACCAGTGGCCAAGCATTTTACCAACATCACTCAAGTTTGATAAAAACTGCAAACATATCCTGTGAAAACATGGTCAGAATCAGTGATGACTGCAGGGTTGCTTTTCTTATACAGAGGATCATTAAAATTTTTGAATGGGTTCAAATTCCTAAAAAGATGCTCAAGTAGTATGACTTTTTCTTAAAAGATTTATTTATTTTTTTGAAAGAGTTACACACACACACACAGTGAGAGAGAGAGAAAGAGAGATAAAGAGAGATCTAGTTCGAGATCTTCCCTCTGCTGGTTCATTCCACAGTAGGCCGTGATCTAAAGCTAGGAGCCGGGAGCTTCTTCCAGGTCTCCCATGTGGGTGCAGGGGCCCAAAGACTTGGGCCATCTTTTACTGCCTTCCTAGGCCACAGCGGAGAGCTGGATGGAAAGTGGAGCAGTTGGGACTCGAATCAGCACCCATATGGGGCTGGCACTACAGGTGGTGGCTTTACCTGCTGTGCCACAGCGCCGGCCCCAACTTTTGACTCTTCAGCCAAGGTCACAGAATTATGAGTGACAACTGAATGTGAGAAACCCTTAAGTTGATAGAATATCTATTTAGAATGTGCAGGAAAAGGAAGTTTGGCCTGGGATGGAGGCATCCTGTTTTGTCTTCCCTTTGAACCCAAGGTGCTTAACCTTTCATACCTGCAGTGTCTCTGACCTCGGTTCTCATGAGGAGTCAAGTCATTGCAGAATTTCTTTATTTCTGAGTGGATGTGAAAAATACTCTATTGGTTTCCTGCTTCTTACCTACCAGGTTCTCAGTGCTGAGAAATAATAGTTGATGAAAGATATAAGAACAACAAAACCAAATTATTTTTTCTACTCTTCTTGCTAACAGCAGTCATTATAGCAAATGTGTGGGGCTATTTCCCCACATACCATGCTGTCCTCCAGATGCTAGTAGCTGGGTGTCCTGCAATTGAATTTAATTGTGATACTATCTACTCAGAGATAGCATCAGATCCCACAGGTTGAGACTCAAGTCCAGCAAGACTGCCTCCCACTTCAGATAGCAATCATTAGTAGATTGTCATCTGTACTTTTTGACTATTGAGGGTTTTCACAATGCCGCCTTCAACGTTCAGTTTTACTAGGGTGGTTCACAGAACTTGGGGAAACACTTTGTTTATTCTTTATTATAAGTGGTATTTTAAAGTATACAAATGAACGGTCAGATAAAGGGTTAAATAGGGCGAGGTCTGGAATGGTCCAGAGGTTAGGATTTGGTATGCAACAGCTCCCCAGCACATGGATCTGTTCTTGTTCACTAACATGGAAGCTTATTTGAACTCTGTCGTTTTAGGGTTTATGCAGACTTTGTTAAATAGGTATGAACATATCATTGACCATTCATGAGCAGTCAACTTTCAATCCATTTACTCTTGCTACAAGTCATTGAGTGAGAGTGAAGAACCTTCTAACCACCTTATTGGTTCCCCCTGGCAATAGTGCCATCCTCTGGCTATCCAGGGTCCCACTAATAGTCATATCCTTGGAACAAAAGATTCTCCTGGCACCCAGAAAATTCCAAGGGATTTAGGAGCTCTTTGCCAGATATATCTATCACTCAGGAAGTTACAAAGGTCTTAGCGCTTCTGTATTTAGAAGTCATGGATCAAAGACCAAATATTAGAACCAAGATTCTCCTACTGCCCCTGTCTATAATGGTGTTAGAAGCTGTATGTCAGGAAATGGTCAAAAAATCAAATATGTATTTTCAGTATCACAGTAGGCTGTGTTTTCAATAACACAGTAGGTGTTGTAACACCTTTTCATGGTGTTATAACAAGTGAACCAAGAAACTGTTTTGAGAAAAGATTTTATGAGAGGTTGATTAGTTTTTTACTACTTAAAATTTTCTGTTTAAGCTATTTGCCACCTCTATTTCGTGAGCTCACTGAGATTAATAGTGATTGTAATCTGACATTCTGCATATTCACTTGTTGATTTTTCTAGAAAAAAAGTGAGCATATAAGCTGATCTAATAAGATATTATATATATATATGTATATGCACACACACATACTTGGGTACAGCTTCCACTAGTAGTAGAAATACTAGAATAGACAATCATGAACATAAAATCATCCTAATACATATACTAAAAAGTTAGGGAAAGATATTAACAATATGAAATAAGAAAATATAGAAGAGAAAAATTCCTCAATATTAAAAAAATTAAATGGTGGGAAGTGTAGGATAAATAACAGAATGGATTGATCTGAACAAAAAAATAGTTTGAAAATAAGAACCAAGACTGTCTCACAGAAAACAGATTAAAGAATAACCAAATTTAGAACAGAAAAGCTTAGAGATAACTGCAGACAAAAATAAAGATGCTGACATCTAAATGACAAGAATTCCAGGAGGGAGAGAAATAAAATTATATGGCAATGAAAATATTTAAAGGAATAAAGGAAAGATATTTCCTAGATTAGAGAAGAGAAAGTGAAACAGTTGCAATAATGACAAAAATTAAAGAAATGGCAAACAAGGATGCTAAAACATAACTATAATTATACTCAGTATGCTCAAGGATTTAACTTTTATGTATTTGTGTTTGAGAGATAAAAAGAGCACTCCCCCATCTCCCATAAGGGCCAAAGATGAGCCATGGCCAGAGGCAAGAGCCAAAACCTGGAAATCAATACTGGTTTCCGAGTAGGTAGCAGAGTCTCAACTTTGAGCCATCATCTGCTGTCTCTCAGAGTCTGCATTGACAGAGAGCTGGAATCAGGAGCTAGAGCTCGTACTCAAACCTAGGTACTCCAGTACAGAATAAAGGTATCTTACTGCCCCTTCCCAAGGATCTAAAGAAAAAGCATGAACATAAAAAAAAACTAGGATCAAATGAGCATTTTGAAAAGAAAAATATAAGAACTGTAATGAAATATTCAGTGGATAGTTTAGCATATTAGAAATGACCAAAGAAATGATCAGAGACTATGGCATAGAGAAGAATGGCTAAAATTGAATATAATTTCAGTGACCTGTGAAATAATATTAAACATCTGCCCATGTATCATTGTGCTTCTAAGAAATTGGTGAGGGCTAGGCAGGTTCAAAGAGGCAACCAATGAAAATACTTGATGAAATAATTTTTCATATGTGGAAATATTTTTCATATTTGGAAAATAAATATAAACTTTACAGATTCAAGAAACTAGAAATAAGATAAACCCAGAAACAAACATATGCCGGGGCATAGTATGATAATAAGAATAAAATGTTATAAGCAGTAAACTAAGATACATTGCTTTCAAAGGAACAGATACAAGAATGAATAGACTTCTTGCCACAGAATTTTCAAGCCAACTAAAGCAATAGGATGACACACTTAAAATGTAAAATATTAGCATTCAACCTAGAATTTCTTTAACCAGCAGCCAAAACCATCCATAGTGAAGAGAAATGAACTTTTCCAGGCAAAATGAAGCTTAGTAGATTTATCATTATTAGAAATAAACTCAAGAAATATTGACAGTCTTTAGCAGAAGAAATATTATACTAGTTGAAAACCCAAATCTATACAAAAGAATGAAGCCTGTCATAATTTTTTGGACAGTATAGGAGACTTTACAATTTTTAATTAGTTTTTTTTTCCCAAGGGAGTTAATTATATGAAGTAAAAATGTACTGCTGTTTTAATTACATCTAAAATTGAAGTGTTGGTTTAGATGTTTGCACAGCAGTGAAGCCACTGCTTGGGGTGTCTCTATCCCATGTCAGAGTGTCTGGGTTCAAGTTGTGGCTCCATTCTCTGTTCCAGTTTCCTGCTGATGTATACTGTTGGAGGCAGTAGGTAATGGCTCAGGTTTTAGGTCTCTGACACCCACGTGGAAGCAGAGCTCAACTTCAGCCTATCTCAGCTCTTGCTGCTGTGTACTTTTATGGAGTGAACCAGTGAATGGGATATTTATCAGTCTGTCTCTGCCTTTCAAATAAAATAAATTTGAGAATTTGAAAAGGTTAGGGGCCAGTACTGTGATACAATGAGCTAGGCAGCCACCTGCAATGTAGCATCCCACATAGCACATGTATGGATTTGAATCCTGGCTGCTGTGCTTCCAATCTGCCTCCCTGGTGGTACACCTCTGAAGGCAGCCAGGTGTGGCCCAAGTACTTAGATCTCTTCTATACATGTGGGAGACTTGGTTGGAGCTCTGGGCTCCTGGCTGTGTTCTGGACTAGCCTTGACCATTGTGAGGAATGAACCAGCAGTTGGAAGATCTTTACCTCCTTCCCTATACCTCCCCCCCCCCCATCACTTTGCCTTTCAAATAAATAAAAAAATCTTAAAAAAGAAAATTAAGGGCCAATGTGGTGGTACACTGGGTTAAGAACTGCCATCTGTGTTGCTGGTATCCCATATGGGTTTTGGTTCCAGTAGCAGCTGCTCCACTTCCTATCCAGCACTCTGCTAATGTATCTGGGAAAGTAGCAGAAGTTGGCCCGAGTGTTTGGACCCCTGCCACCCATGTGAAGACCCGGATGGAATTCTAGGCTCCTGCCTTCAGCCTGGTCTAGTTCCAACCATTGGGGCCAGTTAGGGGAATGAACCAGTTGAACTGATGATTCTCACTCTCCATTTCCCTCTCCCTCTGCAACTCCGCATTTCACATACATAAATTAATCTTTAAAAATTTTCTAAATTACAGTGTTTAGTAGCAGAAGTAAAAGAATAAGAGAGAAATAGAAGTAGAGTACTTTAAGAACCCTATGTAATAGATGAAATAGTATAACGCTTGAAGGTTTGAAGGAAGATTATGATAAAGTAACAATACATGTTAAAATTTTCAGAGCAGCCTCTTCAAAAAAATTAGAAAAAGTAGTAACTAAATAATTAAAAAAGATAAATACAAGTCCTGGCCGGCGCCGCGGCTCAATAGGCTAATCCTCCGCCTTGCGGCGCCGGCACACCGGGTTCTAGTCCCGGTCGGGGCGCCAGATTCTGTCCCGGTTGCCCCTCTTCCAGGCCAGCTCTCTGCTGTGGCCCAGGAGTGCAGGGGAGGATGGCCCGAGTACTTGGGCCCTGCACCCCATGGGAGACCAGGATAAGTACCTGGCTCCTGCCATTGGATCAGCGTGGTGCGCCGGCCGCAGCGCGCTGGCCGCGGCGGCCATTGGAGGGTGAACCAACGGCAAAAGGAAGACCTTTCTCTCTGTCTCTCTCTCTCACTGTCCACTCTGCCTGTCAAAAAAAAAAAAAAAAAAACATATTTGATCTCAAAGACCAGAAAGTGAGAAGGACAAGTTATCAAATGGCCAGTTGGTAAATTTAAGTCAACACAAATCTGTACTGGATTGGAGCTAAAGCAAAACCCAATTATATTTTATTTGCAGGAAGACTGCATCAAACATACAGATTCTCATAGGTCTTAAAGTTCCAAGGTTTTAAATTTCCAGAATAGTTAGAAAGTTTGTGGAGAAATGGAATTAAAAGATAAGTTTATTTCAGTGAAAAAAATCTGGGATCAGTGTTGTGGCACAGTGGGTTAGGCTACTGCTTGCAGCACTGGCATCCCATATGAGTGCTGGTTCGAGTCTCTGTTGCTCCACTGCTTATTTAACCCCCCACTAATCCATCTTTGAAAGCAATGGAAAATGGCCCAAGTACTTGGGCCCCTGTCACTCAGGATACCCAGATGGAGTTCCATCCTCTTGGCTTTGGCCAGGCCCAGCCTCAACTGTTATAGCCATTTGGGGGGTGAACCAGTAGATGGAAGATACCACTCTCTGTCTTTCACTCTAGCTCTGCCTTTCAAATAAATATTTTTAAAAATTTTTTGCTTGAAATCTATGTATAGTTTTTAATGTAATACATTAATGTAATACATTTCCCAGTACTTTTTAAGGATCTTACATGTGTGATTTCAAAAATAAATTCTTTCCCCCCAAATTAGCTTATTTCGTAATTCCATTTTTTAATTTATTTTTAAAATTTATTTGAAAGGCAGAGTTAGGGAGAGACAGAGAAATCTTTCATTCGCTAGTTTACTCCTCAAAAGGCCACAATGGCCAGAGCTACACCAGAGTGAAGCCAGGAGCCAGGAGCTTCATCTGGGTCTCTCACATGGGTGTCAGGGGCTCAAGCTCCTGGGCCATCTTTGCTGCTTTTCCAGGCTCATTAGCAGGGAACTGAATCTGAAGTGGAGCATTCAAGACTTGAACCAGTGCCCATGTAGGATGCACAGGCAGCAGCCTAACCTGCTGTACCACAGTGCTAGCCCCCATAATTTAATTTTCCATGAACCTTTTGAAGTTTCCCAATAAGGGGAAAAATAGGCCTTAAAATACAATTAAAATGAAGGTAGAGTGGATATTAATTTCAGGTAAAGTATACTTTGAACAAGAAATAGACTATAGTCTCAATGAATAAAAGGATTGAAATAATACAATTAAATTTTCTAGCTAGGAGTAAAGTTAGAAGTCAGAAGTAGCTATCTAGAAAGTTCCCAACTGTATGGAAACTTTAGAAGAAAATTGGAAGAGATTTTGAACAGAGCATAAATGAAAAAACAGTAAAATTTGTGAAATACAGCCAGACTAGTAATTACAAAAAATTTATTACTTTGAGTGTTTAAATGAGAAAAGAATACAGGACCAAAATCAGTGAGGCTTGACCTTGAGATGCTAGAAAAAGAAGAGCGTATGAAATCTATACTAACAAGGATAAGAATACATAGGAAAAAAATAATTAGAACTAAAGAATAGACAATATAGAATAGTAGAGAAGCTTAAAGCTGGTTCTTTGAAAAGATCTATAGCTTCGGTGACACTCAGATCAACTTTTTTAAAAAGTTATTAAGAAACAGATTACTCATATCAGAAATGACCAAAGAACATCACTAGAGGTGGATGACTTTTTGAAGGTTTTTGAAGTATGTAGCAGCTTTGTGCTAATGAATTTGAGAACTCTGTGGAAAGTTCACATTTTTTAAAGACATTCCAAAGCTCACTTAGAGGAAATATTTTTAATTATTAGCCCTATGTGTATTAATGAAACTTCATTCATGGTGAATGTCATTTCCACAGTGAAAACTGTAGGTTCCAGTGGTTTCATTGAGAATTTCTAACATTTTTAAGGAAGAAATAATACCAAACCCACATAGATAGTTTGAGAAAACAGAGTAGGAGAGAATATTTAGATTTTGTTTTCTGAGTCCAGCATTACACAGATGCTGAAACCAGTGTGGGTTTAAGGGGAAAAAAAAAAATCGCAGAATAAGGTAGTGTCCAAAGCCACAGCATTAATTAACTAAAAATGTAATTAAGTAGGAGATACTATTTATAAGTTTATTATATAATCAGAGGCAGTCAAATACTTTAGAAGCTTGAACATGTTTTGCGAAATATATTCCATAGAATAAATCGTGAAACCTTAAAAACTCATGCTGTATTTAATACTCATACTGTAGCATCATTTCCTCCTCAGATTCACTTATAGATGTGATTTAATTCCATTCAGAAACCTTATGGAGGAGCTAGTATTGTGGTACAGTAGGATAAGGGCCCACATCCCATATCAGAGCGCTAGCTTTGACTCCTGCCTACTTCGCTTCCCATCAAGCTTCCTGCTGATCAGTCTTGGGAGGCAGCAGATCATGGCTTAAGTTCTTGGTCCCCCACCAACACGTGGGAGACCCATATGGAATTCCAGGTTCCTGGCTGCTGCAGAGCCCAGCCCATTTGGGGGAGTGAACCAAAGGATGGAGAATCTCACTCTCTGTTGCTCACTCTTGCGTTTTTGCTCTGTTCTCCAAGTATATAAAAAGATATTTTTTAAAAACCTTAGGGAGTTTCTCTTGGAAATTGATCTGTATGTAGAAGAACAAAAATTTTTTCAAGGATGATGTTTGGTGCAGCAGTTAAGAATTGGGAGCCCAGTGCTATGGCACAGCAGATTAAACCACAGCCTGCAACTGCAACACCTGCATTTCATATGAGTACCATTTTAAGTCCCAGCTCCTCCAGTTCCCATCCAGCTCTTTGCTAATGCTCCTAGGAAAGCAGAGGAAGATGGCCAAAGTACTTTGGCCCCTGCCACCTCTGTGGAGGAGACCTGGAAGAGTTCCAGGCTCCTGAATTCAGCTGGACTGGCCGTTATAGCCATTTAGGGAGTTAACCAGCCAAATAGAAATCCGTTTTCCTCCCTCCCACCCTCTTTGTCTCTCCTCCCCCACTCCTCTCTCTCTCTTCTCTCTCTGCAACTCTTTTTTCCAATAAAGAATAAATCTTTAAAAAAAAAAACCCCTTGACACTTGTATCCCATACCAAAGTGCCTGGGTTTGAGTACACTTGAGCATCCTTTTACACATTTGTTGACCATTTAAACTTCTGTTTTCTGTCAACTTGTTTTTTAAAAGATTTATTTACTTATTTGAAGGCAGAGTTACAGAGAGGTTGAGGGAGAGGCACAGAAAAGTCTTCCGTCCGCTAGTTCACTCCCTAAATGGCTTCAACTGCTGGGGCTGGGCAGATCCGAAACCAGAAGCTTCTTATGGGTCTCCCATGCAGGTGCTTGGGCCCCTTCTACAGCTCTCCCAAGCGTAGCAAAGAGCTGGATCAGAAGTGGAGCAGCCGGGTCTCGAATGAGCACCCAGATGGGATGCTGGCACTGCAGGCGGTGGCCCCTAAAGGAATAAAGCTTTTCTTCTTCTTCTTTTTTTTTTTTTTTTTTTTTTTTTTTTTTTTTTTTTTTTTGACAGGCAGAGTGGACAGTGTGAGAGAGACAGAGAGAAAGGTCTTCCTTTTCTGTTGGTTCGCCTCCCAATGGCCACTGTGGCCGGTGCACCGCGCTGATCCAAAGCCAGGAGCCAGGCGCTTCCTCCTGGTCTCCATGCAGGTGCAGGCCCAAGCACTTGGGCCATCCTCCACTGCACTCCCAGGCCACAGCAGGGAGCTGGACTAGATGAGGAGTGACCAGGACTAGAACCCCATGTGCCGGCGCCGCAGGGGGAGGATTAGCCTATTGAGCCACAGCACCGGCCAGGAATAAAGCTTTAAAAAAAAAAATCAGACCCTTCAATTCTTTACATAACTCCAAGTACCAAGCATATTGGCTGTTTTGGAAGTTTATATTGACTGGAAAGTTTAAAACAGTGTATTCAGACAAAGCCAACATAAACTCAGTTATATAGCTCATCATCACATTAAAATCAATAGAAAAATTAAGTGATTATATGTATTGGTCTTTTTTTCCCTTCTTTGTACTTCCATTCAATCTGGTCTAGCTCTGGCCGTTGTGGCTGTGTAGGAAGTGAACCAGCAGATTGAAGTTCTGCCCTCGCTCCCTATCTTAAAAAAAAATAGTAACAAAAACAAACAAAAAAAACTTAGAGAAAAGGAAGAAAACTGAAGAGACAGTATCATTTTGGGTGAGAACAGAAGAGAATAGAGGGAAAGCTAATCAACAACAGGGAAAGCCAAACGAAGTGTAAATAAATTTACTGAAGGAAGTAAACTGCCATACTAAAAGAGTCTAACACAGTGGATGAAAGTACACTCAAATACCACAGTAAAATTTCAGAAGTTTGGGGAATAAAAACTCTATAAACTTCAAAAAAGAAAAAAGTGACAATCAGGAAAAAAAGTTGTCCTACTCCTTTGAAGAGTAAGTTTATCAGATCTTAAATACAATGGTGTATCTTCAAACTAGTGAAGATGACTTATTTCCAAGCGAACAATCCATACCTATATAAACTATTCAAAGAGAGGGCCCCCCCCCCCAAAAAAAAAGAAACCCACATCTCAAGTTCTTTATCTTAATAAGCTACTCAGGATATAGTACACCAAAATGACAGAAAGAAGGAAAGGGACAGAGCAAACAAATGAGCAGTTACAAAAAGAAGGAATAAGGCAACCTCTATGAAGATAGATAGTGGAGTATCGCACATTTACAGCTATGAACAGACCTAGTGGGTAACCAGTCCATAATAGAACAGTTTGACTAAACAAATGCTTATTTTAGTATTTGTTTCTTTTCATTTTGTTTGGAAGGGGGTTGAGAAAGACAAGAGACTGACACACAGTGGGGATCTTCCGTGCCCTGGTTCACTACCCAATACCAGCAGTTGGGTCTTGGTCAGGCCCAAGCTACAAGCCACAAGTCAACCTGGGTGTACGACATTGCTGCAGGGACCCAAGTACTTTCGTCATCACTTGTTGCCTCTGAGGGATCACATCAGCAGGAAGTTGGAATCCTCAGTGGAACTAGAATTTGAATCCAGGCAATCCAAGATGGGATAAGGGCAACCCAAGTGGCCTGTTTTTTTTTGTTTTTTGTTTTTTTGTTTTTTTTACAGGCAGAGTGGACAGTGTGAGAGAGAGACAGAGAGAAAGGTCTTCCTTTGCCGTTGGCTCACCCTCCAATGGCCGCCGCGGCCGGCGCACCGCGCTGATCCTATGGCAGGAGCCAGGTACTTATCCTGGTCTCCCATGGGGTGCAGGGCCCAAGGACTTGGGCCATCCTCCACTGCACTCCCTGGCCACAGCAGAGAGCTGGCCTGGAAGAGGGGCAACCGGGACAGAATCCGACGCCCCGACCGGGACTAGAACCTGGTGTGCCGGCGCCGCAAGGCGGAGGATTAGCCTAGTGAGCCGCGGCGCCGGCTCCAAGTGGCGTTTTAACCACTACACCAAACACTCATCCCAACAAATTTTTGTACTGTGGTCTATTATCAGTAAGATATGCTTTGCCTCTGTCATTTTTAGACAGAATTGCTGGGTTTAGTTGCATATATATATATTTGGCTTGTCTTGATCATATGTTAATGAAATTCAGGCTCTCCTCTATACTGTGTTGCCTGTGTCAGCTGAGGGAACTTATTCACTACCCAAAACTGTTCTGGTTTGAATTTCTGCTTTGATTCACTTCTAATATCTAAAGGTAGATCACAGTGAGTTTAGAATTAGGAAAAGAGGTTAGCCTATCTCCTACCTTAGTGTTACTAAATACATACTTAGTATAGTATACTAACTATACTATCTGGTGTATATTAAAGGTCCATCTATGTGCCTCAGAGGGAGCAAAGACGACTCATAACAGGTTATCACTATTTACTTTTTGAGTATTTCAAGACAACTTACTGTAAAAGAGCCTGAAAGCATTGAGTGACACAGAAACTCTATTTTGCCAATGTTCTTGAAGCCTTTGTCTAATAATGGCAGTAACACATTCCCCATACAGAATTAAGTGTTTGTTACTCAGTTTATGAAAATAAAAAAAATGCTGTTTGTGAATATATACTTGGGTTCTAAAACTATAAATAAAAGCAAGGGAAAGATTTATGCAAAAATCACACCAATTTATTACCTGGGGTAGGGCATTGGGAGGTAATGCGAGTGGTAAGGGACACAGAGGGAACTAGTCATGTTTTACTTTTTAATCTAGGTGGCAAAAATAGAGGTTATTTATTATATAAACTTACGTATTATATAAATAAGTTTTGGATGTGCTTTGATTTTTATATTACATTTCATCATTTAAAAACTGCTTCTAGTTTTCACATTAGCATATGGGCTAATATGCATGCCTTTTAGGTCCTAGCTACTCCACTTCCTATGCAAATCCTTGCAAATGTGGCTGGGGAAGCAGTGAAAGATGGTCTACTTGGGTCCCTGCCACTCATGTGGGAGACCTGGATGGAGTTCCAGGATCTTGGTTTCATCTAGGCCCAGCCCTGGCTGTTGAGGCTATTTGGGAAGTGAACCAGTTGATGGAAGATCTCTAATTCTGCCTTTCAAATAAATAATTTTTTTCAAAAAAAAAATTCAGCTACAAATGCTTTACTTGATAGCCAAGGTGAAAATATTTCCAAAAATACAAACACTAATCAGCAAGTTTAATTTATCACATTAACATGTTGAAGGAGAAAATAATATAATGAATTCATTAAATGCAGAAAAAGCTTTTGATGCAGTTCAATAATTATTTACATTACACTATAAAAAGTTGTGTTTCTGTATATTAGTATGTATTACAAAATATATCATAGTAGTATTTTCTTCAAAATAGTAAAAACCACTAGCAGACTATAGGTATTAACCAAGGATTTACAAGCTTTATGGCCTAATACAAAACTCCAAATAAATGGAGACATATACCATGCTTATGGAGGAAAAAACTCAACATGATAAAAAATAGACTCAACATGGTAAAAAATAGACATCTCTGAATTAATATGATAAATTTAATGCTGTAGCAGTCAAAAATCTCAAAGGAACTCTTTCTTTTCTTCAGGTGATCTTGCAAGGTCCACCCCCCCCCCCCCAAAAAAAATAAAGATAGAACTTCAGTATGTCTTATCAGATAGCAAGACTACACCAAAGCTACAGTATTTAAGATAGAGTTCTAGTGCAAGAAGTCCTTGGATTAGTATATTGAAGAGAGCAAGCAAATAGTCCAATTCACATTAAGAAAAGTTGTTTGAAGTGGCTGCACTGCACATCCATGGAGAATGGGCAGATCATTTAGTTAGTGTTATTTAGAAACAATATACTACACAGAAAAAAATTAGTTCCTACTTCACAAGATAGATAAAATTGACTCTTATAAAATGTAAAACTTTCCTTCACTAAAACTTACAAATGTAAAACTGACCTATTAAGAAAGGAAATATACAATTTAAACAGAAGAATGAACATCTAGAATAAAGAAAGCTTGCAAATGAAAACTTAAAAAAAAACTAATTCCTGTTGCAAAAGGGAAGCATGAATGCGGAGATACACAATAGTTAACAGAATCACTGAACCATTTTTCAAAACACATATGAAACACGTAGGTGTTACTTCAGGATGTTTCAGTGCTTCACCATAAGTGTCATACATATTAAAAATAAGTAAGACAGACCTGGCGCCGCGGCTTACTAGGCTAATCCTCCACCTTGCGGCGCCGGCACACCAGGTTCTAGTCCCGGTCGGGGCACCAGATTCTGTCCCGGTTGCCCCTCTTCCAGGCCAGCTCTCTGCTGTGGCCAGGGAGTGCAGTGGAGGATGGCCCAAGTCCTTGGGCCCTGCACCCCATGGGAGACCAGGATAAGCACCTGGCTCGTGCCATCGGATCAGCGCGGTGCGCCGGCTACAGCGCGCTGGCCGCGGCGGCCTTTGGAGGGTGAACCAACGGCAAAGGAAGATCTTTCTCTCTCTCTGTCTCTCTCTCACAATGTCCACTCTGCCTGTCAAAAAAAAAAAAAAAAAGTAAGACAATGAAAAAGTAGGCCTACGGTTTCCAGGCCTAAATGCTGAATTGTATACCTGAATGTAATTTCAGTATCTCCTGAAACCCTACTAAAAATTACATAAGGGAGATTCTTTAGAAAGAAAAATGCCTCAGAAAGGTAGGAACAAAAGGACAAGAAATAGAAAAGATAATAAGTGAAAAGTACAAAGGAACTAAAGCATTGGTAATTGATAGCAGGTCATAAGAAAGCTGAAACTGCAGACTGACAGACCAGCCCATTTTACTTCACAGAAATTTCAAAAGCCGTTAAGAACTAGTAGCACCCAATGACAGTGAAATTAGGGATTGAGAAAAGAGTGTGATAAAGCTAGGAGGATTTTATTGACAGCCATTTAAGAAAAAAAATCAGCAGCCAGTGCAGCATCCCCTGTGGGCACCGGTTCCAGTTCTGGCTGCTCTACTTCTGATCCAGCTCTCTGCTATGGCCTGGGAAAGCCATAGATTCATAGAAATGAATCTTAAAAATGTTTCACTGTGGGGCTGGCTTTGTGGTGTAGCGGGTTAAGCTGCCACGTACAGGACCAGAATCTAGTATGATTCCATTCCCAGCTGCTCCACTTCTGATCCAGCTCCCTGCTAATGTGCCTGTGAAAGCCGCTGAAGATGGCCCTCTACCCTAGGCCCTTGCACCCTTGTGGGAAATCTGGATGAAGCTTCTGGCATTGGCTTGGCCCAGCCCCAGTTGTTGCAGCCATTTGGGCAATGAACCAGAGAATGGAAGATCTCTCTCTCTCTCTCTCTCTCTCTCTCTCTCTCACACACACACACACACACATACTCGCTCTCACTCTGCTTTTCAAATAAAATGTTTTTTAAAAATGTTTTAGTGTGAACATAGACCATTATAAAATATTTAAATAAATATATTTTGTTTTACTTATTTGAAAGGCAAATGCTCCCAACACCAGAGCTAGGCGTAACCGAGGGCAGGAACCTGGAACTCCTCTGAGTATTCCTAATTGGGTGTCAAGAACCCAAATTTGAGGCCAGTGCCGTGGCTCACCTGGTTAATCCTCTGCCTGCGGCACCGGCATCCCATATGGGCACCAGATTCTGTCCCGGTTGCTCCTCTTCCAGTCCAGGTTTCTGCTGTGGCCCAGGAAGGCAATGAAGGATGACCCAAGTGCTTGGGCCCCTGCACTCACATGGGAGACCAGGAGGAAGCACCTGGCTTCTGGCTTCAGATCGATGCAATGCCAGCCATAGTGGCCATTTGGGAGGTGAGCCAACGGAAGACCTCTCTCTCTCTCTCTCACTGTCTAACTTTACCTGTCAAATAAAAATAAATAAATTTTTAAAAAAAAGAACCCAAATTCTTGGGCCATCATCTGCTGCTTCCTGGGCATATTAGCAGGAAGCTGGACTGGGAGTGGAGGCGGAACTCCATCTCAGGCTCTTCAGTATAGGATGCGGGCAATTCTAAACAAGTGGCTTAATCACCTGTACCACAGTGCCTTTACCCACCCCTTCTTTTTATAGCCTGAATAAGTAGATTGGTCAGTATAAATATACCTAAAAAGGTATTTATCTAGGAGTGAGAATTATGCCTCAGCAGACTAAGCCACTGCTATGGATGGCATCCTGTATCAGAGTGCCAGGATTCAAACTGGCAATCAGACATGGGATTCCAGTGTCAAAAGCAGTGGTCCAACCTGCTTTGCCACAACAGTATCCCCTAGATTTTAATTCTGAGTAAAAGTGAATTAAAGTAATTGGTATCTTTGATCTCTTCTTTTGTCCTTTTTTTTTTTTAACTGTTTACAGACTGTGATTGTAGTTAAGGTTCTTGTTGTTGCAGATGCATTGTATCTGATTTTACATTGTAGAGAAAAGAATCTTACATTTAGAATTAAACCTGCCAACCCAAGAAATATACAGTTTACTAATATGTCTAATTAGAGCAGGCTACTTAGTCTTCTAGAGAACTTTCCCATTTTGAAGTTGAACAGGCAGGGTGGGTTTTTGGTTTTATTTGTTGTTATTGTTTGTATTTGTGTTTTTGAGTTCCTGGCTGTGAATCCTAAATCCTCTTTCCCTCAGATGTAACCAGCAATCTGGACATGCCTAACTTCTGAAAAGTAGAAACAGTCTCGTGCCCAAACTTCTGTTGCCAACACTTTTTTTCCAGTTTGATTTGATTGCATTCTTGATAATGGCAAAGGTAATAGATAGCTATTATTCATATTTAAAATGGTTTTCTAAAGTTTGGAATTTGTATGATTTTGGTATTTTTGCCCATTGCAGAGCCATAAAAATAAGAAATTTTATTTAGTACTATCTAAATGAAGAATATTCTGATAGAAAGATGCTGGGAGGAATAAAAAGATCAAGACAAGTTTCTTTCTTAGGCATGTATGTTAATCACTGTAATACAAGGTAGTATATCATAGGAGTTGTTTCTGGCATGAGTATAAATAAGAGATAGTGACTTCTTAGGAACATCCTTGCTGTTCTTTCTAAAAACAGTTCTTTTATCAGAAAAACTTAGGTAAAAATTAGATTGTCTTGGAGTCATTTCTGTAGCCTAGCAGTTAAAGCCACCACCTGCCGTGCCGGCATCCCATATAGGTACCAATTTAAGGCTCTACTGCTCTACTTCCAATCCAGCTCTTTGCTCTGGCCTGGGAAAGCAATAAAAGATGGCCCTAGTCCTTGGGCACCTGCACCCACATGGGAGACCAGGAAGAAGCTCCTGGGCTCAGATCAGCCCAGCTCCAACCCTTGTGGCCATTTGGGGAGTGAACGGTAGATGGAAGACTTTCTCTCTCTGCCTTTGCCTCTCTCTAACTCAGTCTTTCAAATAAATAAATTATATCTTTAAAAAAAAATTAGATTGTCTCAGAGCCAATTTTGTAGCACAGCTGATTAAGCCACAGGTTTATGATGCCAGCTTCTCATATTGGAGTGCCAGTAGAGTCCCTGCTGTCCTAACTTGAGCTCCTGCTAAGGCACTTGGGAAAGCAGTAGGTAATGAGCCAAATACTTGGGCCCTTG
This sequence comes from Oryctolagus cuniculus, assembly GCF_964237555.1. Taxonomy (NCBI): domain Eukaryota; kingdom Metazoa; phylum Chordata; class Mammalia; order Lagomorpha; family Leporidae; genus Oryctolagus; species Oryctolagus cuniculus. The sequence goes on along the minus strand of NC_091446.1, from coordinate 55,641,367 downwards.
CAACCCATATGAGAGATCAGGATGGAGTTCCTGGCTCTGGCTTTGGCCTGGCCCAGCCTTAACCATTGTGACAATTTGGGAAGTGAACTAGTATATGAAGACTCCCTTTCCTTGTCCCTCTCTCCTTACTCCCTCCCTGTGTCACCTGCTGTGGTGTGGTGTGGTGGGTGGAGTTGCTGCCTGCAGTGCCTCCATCCCATGTGGGTGCATGTTCAAGTCCCCGCTTCTCTTCAGATCTAGCTCTTTGCTATGGCCTGAGAAAGCAAAACATGGCCCAGGTGCATAGGAGACCTGGAAGAAGCTCCTGGATCCTGCTTCGGGTCAGCCCCACTCTGGCCATTGCAGCCATTTGGGGAGTAAACCAGCAGATGAAAGTCTTCTCTCTCTCTCTCTGTCTCTGCTTCTCTGTAATTCTGCCTTTCAAATAGATGAATAAATCGTTGTTTTAAAAAAACGTAGAATAACTTGAAATATTATGTTAAATAGAGTCTGGGTAATTTTTTGCTCTGCAAAGACAACAGGTCTTATTAACTGGCTTTTTTGAGCATTGTTTTTCTTCTGTTGCAAGAAATGAAAAATGTATTTTAAAAAGAAATTGCTTCCAGATAGTTTACATACTATTAATCTTAGGTGTTTGAAATATCTGTTTATAAAGCAACATGTCAGGCCGGCACCATGGCTCAATAGGCAAATCTTCCGCCTAGCGGCGCCGGCACACTGGGTTCTAGTCCTGTTCGGGGCGCCGGATTCTTTCCGGGTTGTCCCTCTTCCAGGCCAGCTCTCTGCTCTGGCCCGGGAAGGCAGTGGAGGATGGCCCAAGTGCTTGGGCCCTGCACCCCATGGGAGACCAGGAGAAGCACCTGGCTCCTGCCTTTAGATCAGCACAGTGCACCGGCCGCAGCGCGCCAGCCGTGGCGGCCATTGGAGGGTGAACCAATGGCAAAAGGAAGACCTTTTCTCTGTCTCTCTCTCTCACTGTCTACTCTGCCTGTCAAGGAAAAAAAAAAGGCAACATGTCAGTTGCAAATTGTCCGGCAGGTAACAAATCTTCCCAGTCAGATGAATCAATTAATTCACAAGCTTTTATTGGAATTTTGCTCTCCGGTGAGTTTCACCAGACCCAACAGAGCGGGGGCAGGGGAAGTCGTGCCTCAGAGGTTGAGAGGGCTCCTTTTATGGATACAGGGCGTGGTGGTTAAAAAGGTTGAGGTAGGTCTGATCCTCATTGGTTGACCTTTAGGCACCCATGGCGTTACTTTGACAAGGACTTTTCATTCCCAGAAGTACGGATAGGGACTCTCCATTCCCAGAAATGTAGGCCATCTCTCCTTGAGGATCCCAAAGCTACCATCAGTATAGCAGATAACATATGAATCAGCTGTGCAAGTCCTATGTGAGGCTGTGATTTAGCACTGGAATTGATTAAAAGGACAGAGTAAACTTTTATTCCAAATGTTAGGAGAATATTGGATAATTCCCGACACATGTGAGTATTTTAAAGTTGGGTTGGGGGGCTGGCGCTGTGGTGTAGTGGGTAAAGCTGCTGCCTTCGGTGCCAGCATCCTATATAGGCACTGGGTTGAGTGGCTGCTCTACTCCCAATCCAGCTCTCTGCCATGGCCTGGGAAAACAATAGAAGTAGCCCCTGCACCTGGTTGGGAGACCTGGCGAAAGCTCCTGGCTCCTGGCTTCGGATCCCTTGCAGCCATCTGGGGAGTGAGCCAGCAGATGGAAGATCTTTTTGTCTGTCTGTCTGTCTCTCTCTCCATCTCTCTCTGCCTTCAAATATATAAATAAATCTTAAAAAAAAAAAAAGTTGGTATGTGAGTGATCTTTCACCTAAATACTTTTTAGTCAAAGAGCTGTCAGTGAAGAAATTATATTAAAATATGCTTAGTGGATATTTCAGTGCAATCCCCCTCCCCCAGCCATGACTGTCTTTGAGTTTTAAGGACATTTTTATGTATATTTATAAAATTTAAGAGGAAAATGAATCTTGACCACTCTGGGTTTCTAAGAAGTAATCTTTTTTTTTTTTTCAGTGTGACTTATATCTACTTTTTAAAAGGTCATAATTTTGGTTAATTCCAAATAAGATCTAACTTGACAAAGGGCTTCATTACTACGTCTGACTAGTATGAGAGCTTTTGCTGATTACTGTTTGTGTCTGGTCCTAGTAGTCAGACTACAATAATCACAATTTAGTAAATAGCTTAAATATTGACATAAGGTTGTGATATTCATAATTGAAGTGTAGTTCTAATATGTTGTGAAGATTGCCTTTCAGTGTTTCTCCAGACTCTGCATTCTGTGAAAATAAACATACAACTTGGGCTGTTTTTAGTGGGGTTTTTATGCAAGATAAAGCTATAGTGGGAAATGATTTTTCAAATATCAGATTAGCAAAGATGAAAAGTTTTAAACACATCGTTTTGAAAAGTATTTGGGGAAGTAGCCAATCTTATTAATTGGTGGTATGTGTATAGATCTAAAGTTTATGGAAAGGAATTCTAATTGTATATACTTGTTAACTCTGGCATTTTTCATTTAAGAATTTATTAGTCTACATGTGTTTGTGGGAAACAACTTAAATATAAGGCCTGTTCTTGTATGTAATAGAAAATTAGAAACAGCCTAGTATTTGTTAAATAAGTTATAATTCAGTGGGGTAGACTGTAGCCAGCAATTAAAAAAAAATGAAGTAATAGCTCTGTATATACATACGGGAATGAGTTGGTTCCAGAATATATAAAATTTAAGTGAAGAACAAAACAGAAGTATGTTAGCCACTTGTTTTATGTCAGCCACTTACTTTTTGTGTACATGTATACATGTGAATATACATGTAACGTACACTTTATTATGTCTGGAAGAAAATGTGAGAATTTGATGAAACTTGCCTCACACAAGGAAGCAGGATGTACTACCCAGAATAAAAAAGTCACTGAGGATGGGGATTTAGTGTAGCAGTTAAGTTGCTGGTTGGAATTTCTGCATTCCATATTGAAATGCCTAGGTTCAGAGATCTACTGTTTATTCCAGTTTCTTGGTAATGCTGACCCTGAGAGGCAGCAGGTGATAGGTCAAGTAGTTAGATTCCTGACACTAATATAGGGTACCTGGTGTGGGTTCCAAGCTCCTGACTTCAGTATATCTGAGTCCCTGGCCCATTGTGGACATTTGGGGAATGAACCAGTAGGTGGGAGGATGCTAATGTTATATCCCTACCCCTACCCCGGCACCCTCCCCCACCCCAATCTGTGTCTGTTTACCTCTTAAAGTTTTTTTTAAAGTAAGTACTATTTTTCTTCATATTTTTTCATTATGTGCCCTATTCATGTGAGAAAGATTCCCAAGCATTTTTTCCTTTGTTGCCCCTTCTGTGATACAAACTTCAGCAAATATTGAAGAAATATGCTGAGGCCTTTGCATTGAATATACACTGTCGATATATGTTTTCTCAGTAGTTTTCTGTTAGACATCACTTTTAACTTTGAATATAATATTTATTATTTATATTATCTGACTTTAAGATTTAGAAAGATGGTTTTGTAAATGTACTGTTCCACTGACAGAGCAGTTTTTTTTTTTTTTTTTCAAGTTCTCTATAATTTCTGAAGTAGCACTTTTGGTAGCTACATAAATCTCTTCTGGGTAAACTGTAATAGCCTTCCTTTCCTTTCGATGCAGATAGTTTACAAATCCTACTGTTTCTAAAAATATTTGTTTATTTTTAAGGATACACAAACACAAACACACACACACACACACACACACACATATATATATATTTGAAAGGCAAGAGTTAGAATCTTACATCTGCTGGTTCACTTTTCATGGCTGCAACAGCTGAGTCTGAACCAGGCTGAAGCTAGGAGGCACTCCATCCTGGTCTCCTAGGTGGGTGGCAGGGTCCCAAGCACTTGAACCATCATCTACTGTCTCTCAGGAAGCATTAGCAGGAAGTTCCCTTGGAGGCAGAAGAAGCTACATAGTTGATGTGGGATTGGGGTGTGGGGAGCTTTAACCTTCTGTGTCACAATGCCTTCTCAGGTATTGTTTCTGATGACCATGCTGACTTACTATTAAAGTGTAATTTGTGGCTTTAATACCAAACATAACAAAACTTTGTGTGAGTGAGTCCCTAACCTTGGCCTCATTAGTACTATAATTAACCAAACTTCCTGACCTGACTGCATTAGTGTATTAACTTAGATCTTTGGTTGGAGGTTGTGTTCACTTTACTGTGATAATGGCCTTGCAGAATTGACATTTGCATTTAAGAAGCAGTTATTTAAGGGTTGATAACTCTGTTTTTACTAGCAAATGCATATTGTCAACAATTCTAATTGCATGTTACACAACATTAACTCTGACATTCCACTTTTAGTAATTTATCTCAGTTTTATTTGTTGGAAATAAATGAAGTACAGGATCATTATCATCATCATTATAAAGAGACATGATTCAAGGACTTAATCATCCTTAGAATACTGAAAATTTGGGGCTGGCGCCATGGTGCACTAGGTTAATCCTCTGCCTGCGGCGCTTGCATCCCATACAGGCCCTGGGTTCTGGTCCTGGTTGCCCCTCTTCCAGTCCAGCTCTCTGCTGTGGCCTGGGAAGGCAGTGGAGGATGGCCCAGGTGCTTGGGCCCCTGCATCCACATGGGAGACCAGGAGGAGGCACCTGGCTCCTGGCTTTGGATCGGTGTAGCTCCGGCCATTGTGGCCATTTGGGGAGTGAACCAACAGAGGGAAGACCTTTCTCTCTGTCTCTCTCTCTCACTCTCTGTAACTCCACCTGTCAAATAAATAAATAAATAATCTTAAAAAAAAATAGTGAAAATTTAGGAAGGCTAGGTTTAGAAATGACACAAATTTGGATGTCCTAAATCATTTAATTTTTTTTTTTAAAGATCATGTATTTCAATGACAGTTACACAGAGAGACAGAGGGAAGATAGGTCTTCCTGTCTGCTGGTTCACTCTCCATATGGCCACAACAGTCAGTGCTAAGCCAGGCCAAATCCAGGAGCCAGAAACTTGATTCAGATCTGCCATATGGGTGGCATCCTTTTCTCCAGTAGCAGGGAGCTGAATGGGAAGTAGAGCAGCCAATACCCAAATCAGTAGCCATCTGGGTTGTAAGCATTGTAAGCCTCAGCATAACCCAGTATGCCACAACACCAGTCCCAAATCATTTAATTTTTATGTTCTTGCTGAAAAGAAGGTTGTGAATTAATATTTTAAACAAAAATAAGGACAGCAGTAACAGGATGGGCATTTATTTTTAGGGCATTTGAAATCTTTGTTTGCTGTATTTTCAGTAATGTCATTTGTGCCCTAGGTAAACTGTTCTGTTGAGTTACCCATTTCAACCTTGCCAGGGCACTGTATTAGTAAATCCAGTTTTAGTGTTCAAGGATATAAAAATTCAACTGTCATCTTGACTTCTAAACTTTTCCAAGTTGCATAGTTTCTAGCATAGCACTTGACATTATAGACCAATAGTTAAGATTTCAAAATATTAGAATAAATGTGACATTCTATCTTTAAATGATGTTGGGAGACATTTTAAATATATATGTTTGTAAAGTGTATATTGATGGCTGAAATATGTTCCCCCAAAAGATATATTAAATGGTTAGCCTGGAACTTGTGAATATGACCTTAGTTAGAAATAGTTTTTGGACACAGAGATGCACAGCGTGAACTCCCTCTGATGAGAGATGGAGACTGGTATGATATACCTACTAGCCAAGGAATTTGAAAACTGCCAACAAACTACCAGAAAATAGGAGAAGCAAAGACTGACTCCTATTACAGGATTCAGAGGGAGCATGACCCTGCTGACACATTGATTTTGGACTTCGGGCCTCAAGAGCAGTGAAATAATAAATTTCTATTGTTTAAGATACTCACAAATGCCATTTGTTAGTATTTCATTACAGCAACCCTGGGAAACAAATACAAATTTAAAGTATTCCACATCTTTGTAACAAAGTTGATATTTTTACTTAGTTTCTCCTTTCAACCTTTTTCCTCATTTTCTACCTTTTCCTTTATTCTTGTTTCTTTTTCTCCCTACAGTCTCATTCAGCTTTCTATTTGATGTTCTTATATTCTGAGTTAACCTTCAGGGCTGTGAACTGAACCCTTTGTGAAGTCTGTAATACGAGGGTACAATGAAATAGTTATTCAACAGAGACATGGCTGAGCTTTTCTCTGTAGCACCAATTGTCCTGGAGAGAGACTTAAACTCTTACAGTTTTAGAGCAGAATAATATACATAAAAGTCTTGAAAATCATCTTGTCCAACCTTTTTGTTTTTGCAGGAAGGTAGGAGAAAACATTTTTTAGCATTCATTTATTTATTTAAAAAGCAGAGTGACAGAGTGAGAGAGAAAGAGTGGGAGATCCTCCATCTGCTGGTTCACTCCCCAAATGCCCACAACAGCAAAGACTGGGTCAGACTAAAGCCAGAAGCCTGAAATGCATTCCTGCAGGGTTCAGGGTCCAGGTACTTGGGCCATCACCTGCTTCCTAGGTGCTTTTTAGCAGGAAGCTGGATTGGAAGTGGGATAGCTGGAACTTGAACTAGTAATCCAGTAATAGGTATCTGAAGAACCAGGAGAAATTTTTTTTTAAGATTCATTTTATTTATTTGAAAGACAGAGTTACAGTAAGTGATAGAGACAGAGAGAGGTCTTCCATCTGCTGGTTCACTCCCCAGATGGTTGCAGTGGCCAGAGCTGCGCCAATCCAAAGCTAGGAGCCAGAAGCTTCCTCCAGGTCTCCCATGTGGGTGCAGGGGCCCAAGAACTTGGACCATCTTCCAATGCTTTCCCAGGCTATAGCAGAGAGCTGGATCAGAATCAGAAGCAGAGCAGCCAGATCTCAAACTGGCGCCCATATGGGATGCCAGCACTTTAGGCTAGGGCGTTAACCCACTGCGCCACAGTGCTGGCCCCTTTTTTAAGATTTTACTTATTTATTTGAGAGGTAGAGTTACAGACAGTGAGAGGGAGAGAGAGAAAGGTCTTCCATCCACTGGTTCACTCCCCAAATGGCCGCAAAAGCTGGAGCTGGACTAATTTAAAGCTCAGGAGCCTCTTTGGGGTCTCCCATGGGGTTACCAGGGGTACATATAAATCTGTAGATTGGCTGTAACAATATAGTTCTGCATTTGCAGTACTGCTTTAATTTCCTAGGAGCTGATGTGAAAGGTGATTTCCCTCGGAACCCACAATTTCACAGGTGTTTTTTTTTTTTTACAAGTATTTAACTATAGTTTTATTTAAATCCTTTTGTTAGAAATATGAAAATGCAAAAATGAATATGAAAAGATCTTTTGTCTTCATTGCTCAACAATTTTGTGGAGATAGATGCATGCATAGATAATTGATTGTATTACAGTAGGCGTATAATCCACATATTGACTGTGCGAAACTGGAAAAAATAATTTTGAGTGGTGAAATATGAGAAATCATAGAAAAGATGTGTTCAAGATATGCCTTGAGGCCGGCGCCACAGCTCAATAGGCTAATTGTCCGCCTGTGGTGCCGGCACACCCAGTTCTAGTCCCAGTTGGGGTGCCGGAACCTGTCCCGGTTGCTCCTCTTCCAGTCCAACTCTCTCTCTCTCTTTTTTCTTTTTTTTTTTTTGACAGGCAGAGTGGACAGTGAGAGAGAGAGAGAGAGACAGAGAAAGGTCTTCCTTTTTGCCATTGGTTCACCCTCCAATGGCCGCCGTGGCAGGTGCGCACTTACCCGATGGCAGGAGCCAGGTGCTTCTCCTGGTCTCCCATGGGGTGCAGGGCCCAAGCACTTGGGCCATCCTCCACTGCACTCCCGGGCCACAGCAGAGAGCTGGCCTGGAAGAGGGCCATCCGGGATAGAATCTGGCGCCCCGACCGGGACTAGAACTCGGTGTGCCGGCGCCGCAAGGTAGGTAGAGGATTAGCCTAGTGAGCCGCAGCGCCGGCTGGAATAAGTTTCTAATAACATAGAATATCACTAATTTCATATCACTGTGAAATATTTCTGAGTTTAGGAAGATTGAGAACTAATAAAACAGTTAAACAGAAAGTACACTGTTATCTAGAGAAATTTAAAGAGAATGCAGAGATTAAAAGCTGGATTATATTGGTTTATAAAACTAGGATTCAAAGATTTGCCTTGAGGACCTATTTTAATGACATTGATTTTCATTGATTACATAGTGTTTTCCATATACGAAAAACACAAGTGTTAAGTGTGCCATCTTGATGCATCTGAGAAATTTGTAACAGTGAATGTTGATGGAAACTAAAAGAAATAGGAGTTGTCTTTTTCAGAATATGGCTAGAAAAGTGGAAGGTCTGTGAGAGTAGGAGGTATTTGATCCTATATACACCATGCTTATCCCAGGTATTTGTTGGTTGATTTGCTGGGTACATTGATAAATATAATGGTGTTGTGAACAGTTTTGATATTAGTTACAGGTTTGGTGGCCTTGAAAATGATAAAGAAGAGGTTAAAAATGGTAGATAATTTTACATCATTATGTTAATAAAGAATAATTATAGATGAAGTAGATTTGCCTTTAGTACATTTGTAAACATTGGTATCTTAATTATCTTAATTATTCTCACACACTGAAATAGTCGTGTGGTCATTTAGTAAATTTATTTAAAAGTAACTTGTGGAAGTGAAATTAAAATATGGAAAGGAAATAAAACCTTTTTGTATATCTGTGCATAGTTTCCCTCATTGTGACTCAAAGTCCCTCTTTACCCACCCCCACCCCCACCCCCATAGAAGGAGGGAGAGAGCAGGAAGGGAGGGAGAGAAGGCAAAGAGAAATGTTACTAATTTTAAGGGCCAGTATTGTGTGATGCAGCTGGCTGAGCTGCCATTTTGGATACCTGCATCTGATAGCGAAGTGCTGATTTGAGTTCCAGCTGCTTTGCTTTATATCCAGCTTCCTGTTAATGCCCCTGGGAAGCAGCAGCTAATGCCTGAGTATTTGGATTTCTACCACCCATGTGGGAGATCCAGATGCAGTTCCTGGCTCCTGGCTGTTGGCAGGCATTTGGGGATTTAGCCATCAGATGGAAGATATCTCCATGTCTCTTTTCCAGTCAAATAAAATGAAAATAAATTTAAAAAAATTTTAAGTAAACCACTACTTCTGGATTCTTGATAGTTGAGCTGCTGTTTGTTAGTATTGTGTAGGAAATTACCTTGATGCAAGTAGTACCTTCTATGTGCATTAGCTAGCAAAGTCTTCCACAGGCTGTACAACAAAAAGACTCACAGCCCCTATTAGATTACCATGGCCCTAGAGTTATTAATCAAAAGTGTGTAACAAGATAAGGATGTTGAGAATTAGAAGACAAGTCACAAGCTTGGAAAATATATGTGTAAAATATATCTGATAAGAAATTGTTAGACAAAATACAGAAATTCTTTTTTTTATTTATTTGACAGATAGAGTTAGACAGTGAGAGAGAGACAGAAAAAGGTCTTCCTTCTGTTGGTTCACTCCCCAAATGGCCGCTACAGCCGGAGCTACCCCAATTCGAAGCCAGGAGCCAGGTGCTTCCTCCTGGTCTCCCATGCAGGTACAGGGGCCTAAGCACTTGGGCCATCCTCCACTGTACTCCCGGGCCACAGCAGAGAGCTGGGCTGGAAGAGGAGCAACCGGGACTAGAACCCGGTGCTGCAGGTGGAGGATTAACCAAGTGAGGCACGGCGCCGGCCCCAGAAATTCTTATAACTCAAAAATAAGAACATGAACATCTTGATAAAAAAATGGACCAAAGACCTGAACAGGCACCTCACTAAAGAACACAGACAGAGGCTGGTGTTGTAGCATAGCAGTAAAGCTGCTGCTTTCAATGCCAGCATACCATTTGGCCACTAGTTCGAGACCCAGCTGTTCTACTTCCAATCCAGCTCCCTGCTAGTGCTTGGGGTAGCATTGGAGGATGATCCAAGTGCTTGGGCCCCTGCACCTACTGGGAGATCTGAAAGAAGCTCCTGGCTTTTGGCTTCAGCCCGGCCCAGCCGTGGACATTGTGGCCGTTTGGAGAATGAACCAGCAAATTGAAGATTCTTTCTCTGTCTCTGTCTCTTCTTCTCTTTGTGTAACTCTTTCAAATAAATAAATAAATCTTTACACAAATTATGAACATTCGAAAAGATGCTAGACATCAAATGTCACTAAGAAGTTGCATATTAAAAACCAACAGTGAGATACCACTGTATAAAATCTGAAACACTAGCAATACCAAATGCTGAAGAAGATGTAACACAACAGAAACTCTTCCTTATTACTACTGATTATAGTAAGCATACCACTCTGTGGCTGGATACTGATGATGGGCACTGGTATGTGTGTATAGAGGCAGGAAGCATATGGGCACTCTGTACTTTCTGCTCAGTTTTGCTGTGAACCTAAACTATACTCCAAGAGATAAATTAGAAAGAAAGGGCAAAGATGTGAAGTCAATTAATATACCTGGGATAAAGTGGATTTTTGACTATAAGTACTATAGTTGGATATAAGAATGAGAACTCAGGACAGTCTTGGAATCAATACCTGCTATTTCTTGCAGGAGTTTAAAAACAAAATGTGGCCGAAAATATAACTCAAAAAGGGCTTGCTGAACAGCACTGTTTTTCATCTATGTTTCTTAGGCAGAGAACACATGGACCTGTAATAGGTATCATCAATGAGTAGTTTGTGTAGGGATGTTGTAGCTATCTGTAGAGGATATGATCTGAGCTTTATGAATAGTCCATCTACTCTTTCTGTTTTTTTTTATTCTGTGTCTATTTTAGCACAAGTTGCCTGCTGTCAGTACTAATCATATCTTTTTTTTTTTTCTTTTTAAGGTTTATTTGAAAGGCAGAATTACAGAGGGAGGGAGAGACAGATTTTCCATTTGCTGGTTCACTCCCTCAATGGCTGCAATGACCAGGGCTGAGCCAGGCAGAAGCCAGGAGCCCGTCTTCATCCAAGTCTCCCATATGAATGGCAAGGGCCCAAGTAGTTGCTTTTCCCAGACCATTAGGAGGGAACTGAATTGGAAATGAAGCAGCTGGGACACAAACCAGTCCCCATGTGGGATGCTAGTTTTGCAGATGGCAGCTTTACCCACTATGTCACATTGCTGTCTGGCCCCATGTTCTAACCATGTCATAAGAATTCCATCCATTTTCATTTTTAAAAATTTTATTTATGCATTTATTTGAAAGGCAAAGTGACAGAAAAATTGAGAGAATGGGAGGCAGAGATGGTTCATCTGCTTGCTGGTTCACTCCTCAAATTTTCACAATAGCCAGGGCAAACCTAGGAGCCAGGAACTCCATCCAGATCTGCCGTGGATGTGGCAGGAACCCAAGTACTTGGATCATCATCTGCTGTCTCCCAGATGCATTAGCAGAAAACTAAATCAAAAGTGGAAGAGCTGGAACTCAACCCATCTCTCCCATATAGAATGTGGGCATCTTAAACATTGGCTTAATCCACTGTACCACAATGACCATTTGTATTTTATGTCCTCTAAAGTAGAATTGAGCATTATCTAAAAATAAAACATATATGTAGCATGTCTCCTAGCTAAAAACCTATAACAATGATATTGGCCACTGAATACTCACATTGAAAACTCTTTCACATATGACTTGAAACTTCAAAACATCTCTTTTTGAATCAAAGCTCTGAGAGTTTCAAAAGTATAACTCACAGCACAATATCCTATGTAAGTCAATAACCTCGTCTTGAGAAATTGCTGTATTTTAAGGCAGCATATCCAGTTAGTGGACAGATACGATTGTTATAAAACTTTCATAATATTGAGCTTAAAATTTGACTCTCCATAACTTGCATATATTTTCCAGGAGTGTTTCTAGACTCCTTCGATGCCTTTTAACAAACAAAAATAAGCAAACAGCTCAGATTGAGATCCTCTGTCCTACAATGAGATATATCAAATTTTTCCAATATGAAGGTATAATGAAAGCCTTAGGCCCAGACATATCCAATTCTTTTAACCATTGAGACATAATCTAATTATCAGTGGCCCTTTACCATCCAGGCTTTTGTTTATATTCTAATATCTCCATGTTTCTCAATGCCACACTTTTAGTTTTCATTTGAAATGTTCTCAGTATGTTAGAACTATTTTTTCACATATTTGGAACACTGTGTCGGCATCTTTAACATTTGTAACAAGTATATTGTTTCTGGATAGCTCATCTTTGCATCATCCAAAATCCCTATGACAGTGTATAACACGTTTTATTTGGGTTAGTGAATATTTATTGAAGGAATAAAACTTTCTAATCCATGTTTGCATCAAAAGCAGCCAAGCAAGTTTTACTACATAATATACTAATGTGTGCCTGTGGGAGTGGGGTGGGAGAATGTATTGCACCAATTTAAGTAGCAGCTTTTTGAAACAGAAACAGGAGACATTTAATGTTTACTATTGTTAAATTTTATTCTATAGTCCAGTAGCTATAGATGGTCTTTGACTTATGATGGTTTGACTTAAGATTTTTCAAGTATACAATGGTGAGAAATCTAGTACACATACAGTAGAAACCTTACTATGAATTTTGAATTTTTATCTTTCCTGAGGCAATATATTTGATAGGTTATTCTCTAGATTTCTATATGTTGAGATGCTAGGCAGTAGTAAGCTGAAAAAGCTTGACAGTGTTGTTGGGTTCCCAGCAATTTTGGACACAGATATTTGATAAGTTATATGTGATAACAAATACTTTATTTATAAAATCGGATCAGTGTTAGGTGATTTTTGACCTAGTATAGGCTAATGTAAGCATTTTGAATGGATTAGACCAACTATGATATTGGTAGGATAGTTGTATTAAATGCATTTTTAACAGGATATTTACAAACAACAGTCACTTGGAGGCAACCTCCATCCTAATTGTATTTGTTTTGTTATCTAGGTAGTTGCCAGACCCCCCAAAAAAATGTTGATAGTTTTTATTTTGAGGCATAGAATACCCAGGACAGTCATTAGCACATCATAGGTGCTTTACAAATGTTTCCTAGCTGAAGGAATAACTAATAGCTCTGGACTTGTAGTTACTAAAGTATACACTTTGAGGTCTTGGTACTTGTTTGAAAGACAGTTAGAGAGAGGTAGAGACAGAGAGAGAGAGAGGTCTTCCATCCTCTGGTTCACTCCCCAGATAGCTGCAATGGCTGGAGCTGTGCCAATCAGGAGCCAGGAGATTCTTCCAGGGTTCTCACATGGGTGCAGGGGCCCAAGGACTTGGGCCATCTTGTACTGCTTTCCCAGGCCATAGCAGAAAGCTGGATTGGAAGAGGAGCAGTGGGGACTAGAACCGGCTCCCATATGGGATGCTTGTGCTTCAGGCCAGGGCTTTAACCCTCTGCGCCACAGCGCCGGCCCCCTAAATGAGTTTTATACTTAATATTTTGAAATTAGTAAATTTGTACATTTGTACAAAGATGAACACTTTAATTATAAATTTATGTATACTACCTTCTGGATCTCCAAACAACTAACCTTATTTGAAAGGAAGGAAGGAAGGAAATTGAAGGTATTATGCTAAGTGAAATAAATCTGATAGGGAAAAAATATTATCTCACTTACATAAGAAATCTAAAGTCATCATGAGGACTGACGCTGTGTTGCAGTAGGTTAAGCCTCTTGCCTGTGGCGCTGACATCCTGTGTGGGCGCTGGTTCGTGTTCTGTCTGCTCCTCTTCCAATCCAGCTCTCTGCTTACATCCTGGGATAGCAGTGGAAAATGGAACAAGTGCATGGGCCCCTATACCCATGTGGGAGACCTGGAAAAAGTTCCTGGCTTCAGATAGGCCCAGCTCCAGCTATTGGAGCTATTTAGGGAGTAAACCAGTGGATGGAAGACCTCTCTTTGTCTCTCCCTGTCTGTAATGCTGCCTCTCAAATAAATAAATAAATGTTTTCTAAAAAGTCACTCATGGAAACAGAATAGGGGAAATGTTAGTCAAAAGAGTACAGAGTGATTACTATAGTTAACAATTGTTATATTTTGTACTTGAGCTTACACATTTTATACTTAAGCTCTCAAGAGACACCTTAACCTGCTGCCCCACAACACCAGACTTTGGGCCACAATCTTTAGCCAATTCATTTGGGTTCATAATTCAGTGACTAGTAAATGCTTTCTTGTTGCTTCATAGGCAATTTAAATCACCCTTGAAATCTTGTTGAATGATTAACTATACTTCTGGCTCTTTATGTCTTATCTTAAGGAACATCCCTTTTGCACTTGGTGTGCATGGAAAGTGGAAATCAAAATAATTGAATCCTCATCTTTTTTTCTTTTTTAAAGAATAGGAGATTTAGCGGAAGGAAGACCTTTCTCTCTGTCTCTCTCACTAACTCTGCCTGTCCAAAAAAGAAAAGAATAGGGGATTTAAAAAATAAATGTTTATATATTTGGAAGCAGAGTGAGAGGGGTAGAGGGAGAGATTTTTCCATCTACTAGTTCATTCTCAAAATGCCCACAACAACCAGGGTTGGACCAGGCCTAATCCAGGAACCTGGAACTCCATCTAGGTCCCCACAAGGTGGTAGGAATTCAAGTGCTTAGCCAACATCTGTTTCCTCTCAAGCACATTTAATATAAAATTGGGTTGCAAGTGTAGTAGTCAAGACTAGAACCAGGCATTCTGATAGGGGTGATGGCATCACAAGTGGTGGCTTAACTCACTGTACCACAACTCCTGTCTTGTATCCACATCTTTTTTAAGCATCATGAAGAAACCACCTTTGAGGTTATAATGTTTACTACTTGGACTTGTGTTCTTTCTTGCCATGTAATTTGGGGAAGCAGCATTACCACTTTTCCCATCCTACTGCTTTAGCTGCTTGATATTTTTAGGGTGGAGAGAGATCTGTAAATAGGTATTGCTCCACATAATATCAAAGAACCTATCGTCTACTAGCCCTAGCAGAGGGCTGTTATTTTCACGTTTGAAAACCCGATGTGTGAAACTGGGTACAGTTAAAAAGGTCCTCTACATGGGTCAGATAGCCCCACACTGAGAATGGGCAGTTATCCAATGTAAACAGTTGTTAAGCTATTTAAAGATCTGTGGTTTCTGAGAAAGTAGGATGTTAAATGAGTGAAGTGACAAAGAGACTGATATGTCAAGAAAATGTCTTAAGTGCTGGGCTGAGGTTCTCCATCCTGAGATGTATTTACTCTTAGGCCCCCCCGTTTTTAACCAGGATTCATGATCCCCTAAAGTGGTGATTCCTGAAGTTGATTGACTTCAGAATTAACTCAGAAAACTTTTTAAAGAAGTTTTCCTAGGCACCACTCTCAGTGTGAGGAGGATAGGGCTTGGAAATAGAAGGTTCTCCAGATGATTCTTGAATTCCTGAAATTGTGGTACAAAAATAGTATGTGTTTTATGTTTCAAGAGGAGCTATAGCTTTCATGAGCTCCTCAGAGTTCCTTGACTCCACCAAGTCCAGGAATACCTGATATAAACCACTAATTCTCAGTCTTCTTAATAGAATTACCAAATGGTATGTTAAAATAGATTATTGAAACCCACTTCCAGAATTTCTGATTCAGCAAGTCTATTGCAATTTGTATTTTTAACTAGTTCTTGGTGTTGCTGATGCTGTAGAACAGGAGAAGACCTTTTGAGAACCACTGTTTAACACTTTGGCTAACACCACTCTATTGAACCTTTATTATCAAACTCTAGAACCAAAGTATACATACCTGTCAGGATTCTTTACCAGTTTATAACAACAATAACTTAATGATAACAAAGCTCAGTCTAGTTCACCATTTTAAAGGAACAGTAAAGAAAACTCCCTCCTTCCTGGCAAGGGAAGTGGCAGATGAAGGAACATGAGCATTTTTTATGTTGATACTGACAAGTCTAGTTCAGGAACAATTGCTTTTCTGTGTAGCATTTCTGATAGTAGTAGAAATTTTTTTATTTCTATCTCTGCTTTAGTTTCATTCTGGTTTTTTTTTTTTTTTTGACAGGCAGAGTGGACAGTGAGAGAGAGACAGAGAGAAAGGTCTTCCTTTGCCGTTGGTTCACCCTCCAATGGCCGCCGCTGCAGCCAGCGCACCGCGCTGATCCGATGGCAGGAGCCAGGATCCAGGTGCTTTTCCTGGTCTCCCATGGGGTGCAGGGCCCAAGCACCTGGGCCATCCTCCACTGCACTCCCTGGCCATAGCAGAGAGCTGGCCTGGAAGAGGGGCAACCGGGACAGAATCCGGCGCCCCGACCGGGACTAGAACCCGGTGTGCCGGCGCCGCTAGGTGGAGGATTAGCCTATTGAGCCACGGCGCCGGCCATGGTTTTTTTATATTAATTTTTTTTTTACCTTTAAGTTTACTCATGTTTTCCATGGCCAAGTAGAATACAGCACAAAGTAAAAACAAAATATAGCTTGGCCTAAATGTGACAGGAATCAGGAAAGATAATATTGAGAATTTCTGAAATTATGAAAACTGGTTCTATTAAAAAAGCTCAGAAAGTGATTAAGTGGTCAATGTAAGGAAATTTTCACATGCCCAAGGAAAAAGCAGCTGTTAAAAGTATAAAACACTACTAGATTCACAGGAATTCTAATATTAGATTCATTTGCTCAGACTGCTTACTAGGTATTTGAAATTTTGAAGAAAACAAGGCCTATGGAAGAAATCTTTATTATCCATGCAGAGACTTAATTGTGAAACTTTCTTTTCTCTATAGAAGTATACTTAAGGTTCCAGACATCATTAATGAGCCTCAAATTTTTATTTTTCTGGTTAGTCGTAAGACTCTGGTTGTTTGAGTCCTTTAAAAGGAGATGTCTTTAGTCAAACAGAAACTGATCTGATTTAAGAAAACCCTAGGGTGAGTGTTTGGCAAAGCAATTATGGCACTGCTCGGGACACCCACATCCCATATAAGAGTGTCTGATTCTACTTCCTGATTCTAACTTCCTGTTAATTCTTGCCCTTGGGAGGCAGTAAGTGGTGGCTCAAGTACTTGAATCCTCTGTCACTCACTTGAGAGCCAGGACTGAGGATTAACCTAGTGTGCCGGCCCCTAGTTTGATTTTTTAGAAAGATTTATTTATTTGAAAGGCAGAGTTACTGAGAGATAGAGGCAGAGAGAGAGAGAGGTCTTCCATCTACAGGTTTACTCCCCAGATGGCTGCAACAGCCAGAGCTGAGCCAAACGGAAGGCAGGAGCCAGAAGCTTCTTCTGGGTCTCCTACATGGGTGCTGGGCCCCAAACACTTGTGCCATCTTCTACTGCTTTCCCAGGCCATAGCAGAGATCTGGATCAGAGGTGGAACAGCTGGGACTCCAGCTGGCACCCATATGGGTCGCCGGCGCTGCAGATGGCAGCTTTACCCACTACACCACAGCACCAGTCCCAGAAAGTTAATTTTAAATGAATCATAATTTTCTTGTAATGGAAAGACATTTTGATCATAAAGGTTTTCTTTTTTAGACATTTATTTATTTGAAAGAGTTAACAGAAAAAGGGAGAGAGATCTTCCATCTCTTGGTTTGCTCCACAGATGGCTGCAATGGCAGAGCTGGGCCAGGCAGAGGGAGCTAGGAGCTTTTTCCAGATCTCCAATGTAGACGGCAGGAGCCCAAACAATTGGGCCATCTTCTATTGCTTTTCCCAGGCCACTAGCCATGAGCTGGATCCTAAGTGGAGAAATGGCACCCATAAGGGGTGTTGGCATCACAGACAGCAGCTTTACCTAATAGGCCATAATGCCTGTCCCCTGTAAAGTCTTTATGTGAAGTTCTCTGTTCTAGTATAGTCTTTTTACTTTCCATATCAGTATATTGATATGTCAAAATACTGTCATAAATTGTCTCTACTTAAATATGGTTCAAACTTTGGTAATTTTGGTATAACCATATTTTGAATCTAAATACTACAAGTGGGGCCAGTGCTGTGGCGCAGTAGATTAATCCTCTGCCTGCAGCGCCAGCATCCCATATGGGTGCCGGTTCTAGTCCTGCCTATTCCTCTTCCAGTCCAGCTCTTTGCTATGGCCTGGAAAAGCAGTAGAAGATGGCCCAAGTCCTTGGGCCTCTGCACCCAAGTGGTAGACCTGAAAGAGGATCCTGGCTTTGGATCAGCACAGCTCTGGTTGTTGTGGCCATCTGGGGAGTGAACCAGAGGATGTAAGACTTCTCTCTCGCTCTGTCTCTGCCCCTGCCTCTCTGTAACTGTGCCTTTCAAGTAAATAAATAAATCTTAAGCTAAAGTAAACTCTTTTTTTAAAGTGTTTCTTCTATGATTTTAAGATGATTGCTATTTTAACACATGCTTTGTAATTGAATTGATTTAGTTGTATAATAGTTCTCTTTTAGTATTTTATATTTAAAGATTTGTTTATTTGAAAGGAGGATTTCAAGAGAAAGATTTCCATCCGCTTGTTCATTCCCCCCACATGGCCACAACACCCAGGGCCTAGCCAAGGCTAAAGCCAAGAGCCAGGATATTCTTCGGGGTATCCCATGAGAGTAGCAGGGGCACCAGGGGCCCAAGTGCTTGGGCCTTGCTTCTAATGCTTTCCCAGGTGCATTAGCAGGGAACTGGATTGGAAGGGAGCACCCAGGACTCAAATCAGTTCATATGGGATGCTGGTGTCACAAGTGGTGGCTTAACCCCGTATGCCACCATGCCAGCCCTAATTCTGTAATATTTCTTTCTTTCTTTCTTTCTTTCTTTTTTTTTTTTTTTGACAGGCAGAGTGGACAGTGAGAGAGAGAGACAGAGAGAAAAGTCTTCCTTTGCCGTTGGTTCACCCTCCAATGGCCGCTGTGGCCGGCACACCGCGCTGATCCGAAGGCAAGAGCCAGGTGCTTCTCCTGGTCTCCCATGTGGGTGCAGGGCCCAAGCACTTGGGCCATCCTCCACTGCACTTCCTTGGCCACAGCAGAGAGCTGGCCTGGAAGAAGGGCAACCAGGACAGAATCTGGCACCCTACCGGGACTAGAACCTGGTGTGCCGGCACTGCTAGGTGGAGGATTAGCCTATTGAGCCGAGGCGCCGGCCTGTAATATTTCTTACTCCCTCAAAATTACATTTAATTTTTTCATCATTAAGAGATGAAGGATATCTTGATCATAGAAATCCCATGGTACACAAGCTTCCCAGTGTAGTGTAGTTTTATTTCTCAGAAGTGAAACAGCCTACTTAATTCTTAATCTGTTGTAAAGGAGATATTTTTAACTCTGCCACCTTCTGTGAATAATATGTGAATGCTCAACAATAATTCTTTCCTGTTTATGTATGCAAAGTAGTAATGGTGTTGGCGAAAATTTTGTTCTAATCTTGTGTATACTTTACTATTAAACAGCTTAAAGAAGCAGTATTAGGGGCCAGTGCTTTGGAGCAACAGGTTAAGCATCCCATATCAGTGACAGTTTGAGTCTCTGCTGCTCCACTTCCAAGCCAGCTACCTGCCAGTGCACCTGGGAAAACAGTGAAAAATGGCCCAGACCCAGCTGTTGTGACCATTCGAGGAGTGAACCAACAGATGGAAAATTGCTCTTGTTCTCAGTCTCTTTCCTCACCCCCCTCTTTCTTTTGGTGTCTGTTTCTCCAGGCTCTCCCTCTCCCTCTCCCTTTCCTTATCTTCCTTCTTCCCTCCCTTCCTCTATTGCTTTGCCTTTTAAATAAATCTTTTTAAAAGGTCATGTTCCCTATACTATTCATCCATTTTGGAATTTTGTTAGACTTCAAGTTGCCTAGGTTATAGTATCTAATTGGGCCCTTTCTCAATTATAAATAGCAGTAGGTCTTTAATAATATAAGATTAAATATAATATTTAATCAGAGTTTGAGTAGTGACTACTCCCCCCACCCCCTTTTTTTTACTTTTTGACAGGCAGAGTGGACAGTGAGAGAGAGAGACAGAGAGAAAAGTCTTCCTTTGCCGTTGGTTCACCCTCCAATGGCCTGATCCGAAGGCAGGAGCCAGGTACTTCTCCTGGTCTCCCATGGGGTGCAGGGCCCAAGTACTTGGACCATCCTCCACTGCACTCCCTGGCCACAGCAGAGAGCTGGCCTGGAAGAGGGGCAACCAGGACAGAATCCAGTGCCCCGACCGGGACTAGAACCCGGTGTGCCGGCGCCGCTAGGTGGAGGATTAGCCTAGTGAGCCGCGGCGCCGGCCCGACTACTCCCCTTTTGATCCAGCTTCCTGGTAATGAGCCTAGCAAGACAGCAGATGATGGCCCAAGTACCTGGGTTCCTGCCACTCATGCAGGAAACCTGCATGGAGTTCCTCCTGACTAAAGCTTGACCCAGACCTGGCTGTTGGGAGCATTTAAGGAGTGAGCCACAGAATGGAAGATCTCCCTCTCTGTCACTGTGCCTTTCAAATAAATAAAAGATGTTTATATTATTTGTAATATGAAATTTAAAGCATTCAATGCTATGATTAATAAAATTCATGCTCATATACCTTATTTATTGCTTAAAAGTACGGCAATATAAGAGCACGAGAATAGTAATAAGTAAAATATACAACTTATAATTTGTGTATGCTCTGAAGCCTGTTAATAGGCATTAAAAAAAGCTGAAGGTACGTTTAAATAGATAACTGGGTGGGTTCAGGGTAAAACTGTGGGATCTTTTTCACCTGTTTGGTTTTTCACACTGTGGAGTATAATTCTGTTACTTGGAAAGAAAATAAATTATATTTCTGGAGTCAAAAAGAACCCTCTACCTATCTTCAATGTTTAGATTTTTAAAAATCTCTACCTTATATTTTCTATATTAAAAATATTTTTTCAGGGTCAGCGCTGTGGCGCAGCCCACTAGGATGCATCCTGCAGTGACAGCAATCTTATATGGGCACCGATTTGAGTCCTGGTTGTTCTACTTCCAATTCAGCTGCCTGCTAATGTTCCTGTGAAAGCAATGGAAGATAGCCAAAGTCTCTGGGTCCCTGTACGCATATGGGAGACCGGAAGAAACTCCTGGTTTCAGCATGGCCAACCCCTGGTGGTGGCAGCCATTTGGGGAGTGAACCAGTGAATGCCTTTCTAATAAATAAATAAGTATTTAAAAAATTAAGTAAAAATACAAAATATTTTTTCTTCACAGAAATAATATAAAACTTTTGTCCCCAAATTATTTGTGTTTTATTACCTTTCCCTGAACATACCTTTAAAATCATTTTGTGTTGGGACCAGCTGCCACCCACAGTGGGTTAAGCCTCAACTTGAGATGCCATATTCCATATTGCATAATGGAATGTCAGTTTCAATCCTGGCTTCTCTGCTTATGATCTAGCTTGGGGAAGACCCAAATGGAGTTGCTCGTTCCTCATTTAGGCCTGGATACCAGACGCTGCCATTGGCAATGTTTGGTGAATGAACCAGTCAGTGGAAGATAACTATTTCTCCTTCTTTCCCTCTCTTTTGCTAACTCTACCTATCAAATGAATAAATTAAATTAAAAAGATCCCTGTGTATTTAGTTTTTCTTTTCATAACCTTGCCTATTCTCTCTGAAGACAACAATGTCAATACAACAGTTTAAAAATACATAAATTTGTTATGCTGATTTTTCCTTGATACTTTGACTTTGCAGTTTCTAGATGGGTTTCATTTTCTTTTATTTAAAATCCAAAGTTTAAAGTTTTATTCATCAAGTGGCAAAACAGTTTTCTATCTGTCACCCTATGCTAACAAGTATGAAGACAATACAGTTGTTTTAAACCATTTTAGGATGCAAAAGTCAATCTGTTATGAATTAGGAAATTGAGGTTCTAGTTCCAGGGCTTCAATAAGCAAGGTTTTTGATGATAAAAGGCAATTCTCTGAGTATCTATTTCTTATCTGTAAAGATGAAATTATTGATGTCTAAAGTTTTTTTAAAATTTTTTGGCAAGAATTAGAAGCCATTTTTTTTTAAAGATTCATTTATTTAAATGTCAAAAATGTCAGAACTAGAGGGTTATAGACAGAGACAGGTCACTTCCAGAATGCCTTCTACTGCCATAGGTAGGCTAGGTTGAAGCCAAGATCCTGGAATTCAGTCATCATTTTCCACATGGATGGCAGGAACCCAAGTGCTTAGGCCATTGTATTCTGCCTCTTAAATGCATTAACTGGAAGCACAGAGTAGCAAGGACTTTAACCAGGTACTCTTACAGGTGAAGTGGGATAACCTAAGTGGCAGTTCAACTCATTGCAACTACATTCACTGCTATTTACATTTAAACAGCCTGTTTTTCTTTTATTCCGTTTTCATATGCATTTATTTTGTTTCCCTTCTGATTTGGAAATTAATTCCTTTCTAATCAAAAATTCCCATACTTGGTCAATATTGGGACTTTTTAAGCAGTCCATTGATGATTATGTCTTTATGCTGTAGTATACCAGTTGGTTAATTGGATTCTTGAAATATATTGTGCCGGCGCCGCGGCTCACTAGGCTAATCCTCCGCCTTGCGGCGCCGGCACACCGGGTTCTAGTCCCGGTCGGGGCGCCGGATTCTGTCCCGGTTGCCCCTCTTCCAGGCCAGCTCTCTGCTGTGGCCAGGGAGTGCAGTGGAGGATGGCCCAGGTGCTTGGGCCCTGCACCCCATGGGAGACCAGGAAAAGCACCTGGCTCCTGGCTCCTGCCATCGGATCGGTGCGGTGCGCCGGCCGCAGCGCGCCGGCCGCGGCGGCCATTGGAGGGTGAACCAATGGCAAAAGGAAGACCTTTCTCTCTGTCTCTCTCTCTCACTGTCCACTCTGCCTGTCAAAAAAAAAAAAAAAAAAAAAAAGAAATATATTGTAAAATCTATTATGTTACCTTGACATTTGTATTTTTGTCTTTTTTAAGATATCTTCAGTTATTTTTATATTTATTTGAAAGGCAGACAGAGAGGGAGAGAGAGAGAGAGAGATCTTCCGTCTGCTAGTTTATTCCCCGATGGCCACAATGACCAGGGCTAGACGAGGCTGAAGCCAGGAGTCTGGAACTCCATCTGGGTCTCCCACGTGAGTGGCAGGGGCACTAGTAACCTGGGCCATCCTCTGCTGCTTTTTCAGCAGCTAGATTCAAACTGACACTCTGATCTGGGATGTTGGCATTGCAAACTGCGGCTTAACCCTGTGCCCTGATACTGGCCCTTTTTGTTTTTTGTTTTATAGCTTCCTTGCTTATTTTTGCTTTTTTTTAAAAATAAGAACTTTAAGTTGTTTGTCTATCTCTACAATCTCATACTGTTTTTCAAGGATTTATTAATTTATTTGAAAGGTGGAGCTATAGAGAGGAAGCGAGAAACACACAATAGATATATACTGGTTCACTTTTTTTCTTTAAAAATTTCTTTATTTTTATTTGAAAGTCAGAGTTACACAGAAAGAAGAGAGGCAGAGGTCTTCCATCCAATGGTTCACTCCCCAATTGGCTGCAGCGGCCAGAGCTGCGTCAGTCTGAAGCCAGGAGCTTCTTCTGGGTCTCCCACGCCGGTGCAGGGGCCCAAGGACTTGGGCCATCTTCTGCTTTCCCAGGCCATAGCAGAGAGCTGGATTGGAAGTGAAGCTGCCAGGTCTTGAACTGGCACCCATATGGGATGCTGGCACTGCAGGCGGTGGCATTACCCAGTATGACAAGAGCGCTGGCCCCTGGTTCACTTTTTTAAAGATTTATTTATTTATTTGAAAGACAGAGTTACAGAGAGGCAGAGAGAGAGACTGTCCGTCGGGTTATTCCCCAAATGGCCACAACAGCTGGAGCTGGGCTGATCCAAATCCAGAAGCGTTCTCTGGGTCTCCCACTATAGTACAGAGGCCCAAGTACTTGGGTCATCTGCTGCTGCTTTCCCAGGTCATAGCAGAGAGCTGGATCAGAAGTAGAGCAGCCAGGACTCAGACTGGTGCCCATATGGGATGCTGGCATTGCAGGCGGCAGCTTTACCCACTATGCCACAGCGCCGGCCCCTACACTGGTTCACTCTTTACACGACTGCAGTAACCAGCTGTGGGCCATGCTAAAGCAAGGATCTCCATTCTGGGTTTCCCATGTGGATGGTAGAGGCCCAAGTACTTGAAATATCTTCCATTACTTCCCAAGCACATTATCAGGGAGCTGGATCAGAAGCAGAACAGGCTAGACAGACTCAAAGCAGCACTTCAGTATGGAATGCCAGCTTTACAAGGGGTGGCTTAACTTGCTATGCCAATTTTTTTTATCAAACTTACATTAAACTTATGAAATAACTTAGGGAAAATTACATCTTTATAATAGAGGTTTAATGAAAAAGTACCAAGTGTTCAAAATATTGTATATGGGAAACAAATCATAAAGCATGATTACTTTGTGATAATTACTTCTAGTGGCTATGAAAAGAATCAGAAAAATTTGGCCAAGTTATTTTAGTCACATTATGGCCTATGTGGCAATAGGATATAAGTTTTATACTGTCTGAGTAATAGTGTAAAATACAGGTTAGGGGCCAGCACAGCAGATTAAGTCCACGCTGGCATTCCAGCCAGCATCAGAGCACCAATTTGACTCCCAGCTGCTCTGCTTAAGATCCAGCTCTCTGCTAATGTGCCAAGAAAAGCAAAAGAGGATGGCCCAAGTCCTTGGGCCCATGCCATCCACATAGTAGATCTGGGTGGAGCCTGGCTCCGTCCAGGCTCAACTGTAGCCATTGTAGGCATTTGGGGAGTGAACCAGTAGATGAAAAACCTTTCTCTCTCTCTGCCTTTCAAATAAATAAAATAAATATTAAAAATAATACAGATTCAAAGAAATAGAAGTTTCAGGCCTGAAATGTGTTCAAAGCCAAAAATGGGGGTGGGGGATGTATCTTAATGGAACAACCACACAGCTGTGGAGAAAGAAAAGTAAGTAAAATGGAAGGAAGACTAATCAGGATGATTCTTCAAGACAAGTCAAAGAAATGACAAACTCTTGGAACTCCCTAAGAATTTCTATATACATTAGTAGTAGTCAGGATGTTTTGAAGGAAAGAATCAAAGAAAGTATTCTTATATTCAGCCATAATGTTATTCAAAGTATGGATTGTTTGTGGAGGGTACTTTCACATGGTTTTAGAATTCTCTACAATGGTTTTTGTTAGCACAACTATTTATTATTAAAATTTGAACAGGGCATTGTAGTATAGTAGGTTAAATCATTGACTTGGGACACCTGCATCCCATATCAGAGTGCGTGGTTCCAGTTCTGGCTACTGTGCTTCCAATCCAGTTTCCTGTGGTCTTGGAGGCAGCAGATGATGGTGCAAATACTTTAAGTCCCTATGACCCACAAGGCAGATCAGGAGGGATTTCCAGGCTTCTGGCTTCAACCTGTCTCAAACCTGGCAGTTGTGGGCATTTGGGGAGTATTTGAGGAATGAACCAGCAATTGGAAGATCTGTCTCTCTGTCTGTCTCTCACCTTCCCTGTCACTCTGCCTTTCAATTAACATAAATTTTATGTTTGATTATATGTTTTCATAGATGAATATGGCATATTGGAAAACACTTCCCTGTATCTTCATGGCCTTCATATAAGGCTGTATCAAGTTGCAGTCTGCTAGCTGCTGCTGTTTATCTTCTTTTCCTATTTATATGTCTTAAAAATATTTATAATGCTAGATCATTGAACATAGAAGAGGTATATTTGTTATCTCTTGTAAGTTCATATAATTGGAGAAATCCACTGTGTTGTTCAGCCTCCATATATACAGAGATTAGATGAGAGCTTTTTTTTTTTTCCTTTCATGTCTCAATGTCTAGTTATTTTAATTCTTAGTTGTATATATAAGGGTCTCACATTACTGGAAGGAACAGATTTTCTTTGGATAGTCAGACAGTGTTGCCTTCCTTTTAGCCTCTGTTTACTTTCTCACCTCTGTTGATTTATTCAGCTTGTAACCTAGAAACCAGCTAAAAAGGAAGGAAGTCAGAGATGTGTATATCTGAGTAGTAACTGGAGTAGTTTCCTCTTCCCCTAACCTGGTCTAGCAGCCAGAAAAGGCCTTTTACCCCACCCCACCCCACCCCCACCTCTACCTCCCAATAAAATGAAAAATTAACAGTAACTTTGTGTCTTCCTTCCTTAATCTAGAAGGAAGATAGAAGTTATAAGAACAATTAAAGGTCTAAAGTGCTGCTCTCCTCAAATTGGTACTTTCTGCTGTCTGAAAGATGAATTCTGTAACCCCATATGAGTTACAAGGACAGAAGAGAATTAATGAGATGATATAAAACCAATCAACTTATACTTGATATCAAGGTCTTTATATTGCTACTTTATTATTTTTCTTTGTGTTAGAAATTTAACAGAGAACCAGATCAAAGTCACATTAATGTTGGTCAATCCTATTTTCTTTCCTTTTTATTTAATTTTAATTTTAAAAAATGTACTTGACAGAGAGCTGAAGTCTGCTAAATTACTCCCCGGATACCCACAGTGGCTTGTTGGGGCTAGGGCTGGGTGGCAGCCAGGAGCAGAGAACTCAATCCAGGTCTCCAACATGGGTGGCAGCATGGGTGATGGCTCTGGGAGCCATCCAGAGTCTGCATTCGTAGGAAGCTGGAATCAGAAGTTAGACTCAAACTCTGATGTGGATGTGGGCAAACATTAGCTCTGCTCAAGCCCATTTTAGAGGAGTATTTGTTGTTATCAACCAGTTGTATGTCCGTGTATCCTTCATCTGCATCAATAAATGACTGTAAGGGTGGGCATTTGGCCTAGTGGTTAAGACACTGTATCCCACATCAGAGTGCCTAGGTTTGATTCCCAGCTGTGGCTCCCTATCCTTCCCTTCAAGGAAGACCCTACGAGGTAGCAATTGATAGCTCAAGTAATTGGGTTCCTGCCACGCACTTGAGAGACTTGAATTGTGTTCCTGACTCCTAACTCCAGCTCAGCTCAGCCCCAGTTGTTGTGGGCATTTAGAGAGTGGACTGGAGTTCTTGTCTGTGTGTCTGTCTCTCTCTGGCTCTTAGATTTTTAAAAATTTAACATCTTGGGGCCATTGTTGCGGCCTAGTGGGTAAAGCAGCTACCTGTATATCCTACATCCCTTACGGGTGCCATATCATGCTTCACTTCTGATCCAGCTCCTGCTAACGGCCTGGGAAAAGCAGCCAAGGATAGCCCAAGTTGTTAGCCCCTGCCAACCACATCAGAGATCCTGATGAAGCTCCTGGCTTTGGCCTGGTACAGCCCTCGCTGTTGCAGCTGTCTGAGGAGTGAAGCAGTGGGTATCAGGTCTCTGTTTTTTCCTGTCTCTCTATAACTGACATTCAAATAAATAAATAGATAAATCTTTTGTAAAAATTAAATCTTTTGGCCGGTGCTGCGGCTCACTAGGTTAGTCCTCCACCTGCGGCACCAGTACCCCGGGTTCTAGTCCCGGTCGGGGTGCCGGATTCTGTCCCGGTTGCCCCTCTTCCAGGCCAGCTCTCTGCTGTGGCGCTGGGAAGGCAGTGGAGGATGGCCCAAGTGCTTGGGCCCTGCACCTGCCTGGGAGACCAGGAGGAAGCACCTGGCTCCTGACTTTGGATCGGTACAGTGCGCTGGCCATAGCGGCCATTTGGGGGGTGAACCAACGGAAGGAAGACCTTTCTCTCTGTCTCTCTCTCA
The DNA here is from genome assembly GCF_964237555.1 of Oryctolagus cuniculus. Classification (NCBI taxonomy): domain Eukaryota; kingdom Metazoa; phylum Chordata; class Mammalia; order Lagomorpha; family Leporidae; genus Oryctolagus; species Oryctolagus cuniculus. Next base: position 55,613,731 of record NC_091446.1, on the reverse strand, counting down.
CTGTCTAACTCTGCCTGTCAAAAAAAAAATATTAAATTTTTTTTAAAAAGTATGATGTATGCCGTCTTTCTCTTTATAATAGTGGGGAGATGTCTTATTTTCATTTAACCATGATGCAATGTGAAATGCTTTTTGAAAAATTAATTTATTTGAGAAGTGGAGAGAGATCCCCTGTCACTGATTTCACTTGGGAAGAAGCACCTGGCTCCTGGCTTCGGATCGGGACAGCTCCGGCCGTTGCAGCCATCTAGGGAGTGAACCAGCGGATGGGAGACCTCTCTCTCTGTCTCTACCTCTCTCTGTAACTCTGCCTTTCAAATAAATAAAATAAATCTTAAAAACTAAAAAAAGAATAGAAATAAATGTTTGGTTTCCCAATATTGATTTTTGATTACTTGGTTTTTTTTTTTGTTTGTTTGTTTGTTTGTTTGTTTTTTGGACAGAGTGGACAGAGAGAGAGAGAGAAAGGTCTGTCTTTAAGTTGGTTCACCCTCCAATGGCCACTGCAGCCAGCATGCTGCAGCCGGCATACCGCGCAGATTCGAAGCCAGGAGCCAGGTGCTTCCTCCTGGTCTCCCAGGCTGGTGCAGGGCCCAAGCACTTGGGTCATCCTCCACTGCACTCCCAGGCCACAGCAGAGAGCTGGACTGGAAAAGGGGCAACCGGGACAGGATCCGGTGCCCTGACCAGGACTAGAACCCGGTAATGCATTCTACTTTACTAGGAATGTGTTTATTGAGATCTCACTAGACATATTTATCTTCATTGTTTGAGTCTGTAGGGACTAATACTTGAGGAGCAAAAGACAGCTAACTTTTTGTGTGTTTATTTATTTCCAACTACTTGAAAGACAGAGACAGACACACATACACCTTTCGTCTCCTGATTCAATCTCTAAATGTCCACAATAGCTGGGGCCAGACCAGTCTAAAGCCAGGAGCAGGGAACTCTGGGTTCTCCTCATGGGTCTCAGGCACCCTAGCGTATGAGCCGTCATCAGTTAGCCTCCCAGGGTACATTAGCAGGAAGCTAGATCCAAAGCAGAGGTGCCAGGACTTGAACCTTTGAAGTGGCACTTCAGTATAAGACGGTGGGCTGCTGGTGTCCCAAGAGGCAGCTTAACCAGCTGTATACCTCAGTGCTGGCTCCCAAATACATCAGTATATAGTCAAACCTGAATCTACGTAAGATTATAAGATACTGTGAAGTAGTAAATTCATTTTATAGTGTATTATAAGTTGTAGAAATGTGGAGACTGGTGCTGTCTGCAGTGCTGGCATCCCATATGAGCACTGGTTCAAGTCCTGGCTGTTCCACTTCTGATCCAGCTCCCCGCTAATGTGCTTGGGAAAGCAGTAGAAGATGGCCCAAGTGTTTGTGTCCCTGCATCTATGCGGGAGGTCTAGATGAAGCTTCTGGCTCCTGGCTTCAACCTGGCCTAACCCTAGTCATTGCAGCCATGACGGAAGATTCCAGCAGATGAAAGATTCTCTCTTTTTCTCACTTTGAATTTCAAATAAGTAAAAAAGTTGAAATTTACTTAAAAGTTGATAGCATAATAGCAAGCTTTGTCAAGAATTTCATAGTTTCTGGTTGTTTGGGCATCAGAATAAGGCTGCCATATTTATCCAATTGTTTTCTTGGTAACATGATGATTTATTTTACTTCGTTTATTTTTTAAGTGAATGTGAATTAATTATAGGATTGATATTTAATATTCATTTGACAGCATTATTAAAAACATTTTGTTCCAAAGTTACATTTTAACACCTTTCATCTTCTGTAAGATACAATGCTGATATTCTACAAAATAAAGCCATTTTACTGACATCCTTAGAACAATCATGGTTCATCTATTTCCATACTTAAAACGGATTTAAAAAACATTCTCATAAGTACAACTCTATCACATATTAAATTGAAAATACCTTTTCAATATTTAACCTGATGTTTTCTGTGAAATGAAAGTGATACATTTGGGGCTGGCACTGTGTAGCTTAGCAGGCAAAGCCGCAGTGTGCATTGCTGGCATCCCATATGGGCGCTGGTTCAAGCTCCTGGCTGCTCCACTTCGATCCAGCTCCCTGCTATAGCCTGGGAAAGCAGTAGAAAATGACCCAAGTACTTGGGCCCCTGCACCTCTGTGGGAGACCTGGAAGATGCTCCTGGCTTTGGATCAGTCCTGCTCCGGCCCCTTTGGCCATTTGGGAAATGAACAGGCGGAAGGAAGAAGACCTCTCTCACTCTGTCTGGCTCTGCCTCTGTAATGTTGTCTTTCAAATAAGTATAAAGTGGTTATTATATATGTGATATAAAATATTGATGTGACCTTTTTAGGTTTATAGAAATTATGATCTCTGCAGGGTACGAAATAATAAAAGACTGTTTATTCTGTTAAATGGGCAAAGGATTTTCTTACCCTTATGGTTATAGTTTCAAGTTTCAGTGCAAAGTACCATATATTTTTTCTCTTTTTCTTCATATAGTTTCTACAACAAAATTGAGAATATGTCAATTAAATTTTAATACACAATCATAATTGAATATATGGCCAGCTTTTCTTTCTTTAAGTCAGAAACTAGCAAATTTTACTGAATGCCCTAACAGTGAAAATTTTTTTAAGATATATTTATTTAGGCTGGCACCGCGGCTCAATAGGCTAATCCTCCGCCTGTGGCACCGGCACACCAGGTTCTAGTCCCGGTCTGGTCGCCAGATTCTGTCCCGGTTTACCCTCTTCCAGGCCAGCTCTCTGCTGTGGCCTGAGAGTGCAGTGGAGGATGGCCCAAGTGCTTGGGCCCTGCACCTGCCTGGGAGACCAGGAGAAGCACCTTGCTCCTGCCATCGGATAAGTGCGCGCCGGCCGTGGCGGCTATTGGAGGGTGAACCAACAGCTAAAGGAAGACTTTTCTCTCTGTCTCTCTCTCTCTCTCTCTCTCTCACTGTCCACTCTGCCTGTCAAAGAAACTCGATTGAAACCACCACCACCAGGACAAAAAATAAATAAATAAGATATATTTATTTATTTGAAAGGCAAAGTTACAAAGAGGCAGAGAGAGAGGTCTTCTGTCTGCTGTTTCACTCCCCAGATGGCTGCAAGGGCTAGAGCTGGGCCATTCCAAAGCCAGGAGCCAGGAGCTTCTTCCTGGTCTCCCATGTGGGTGTGGGGGCCCAAGGACTTAGGCCATCTGCTGCTGCTTTCCCAGGGCAGAGCAGAGAGCTGGATCGGAAGTGGAGCAGCTGAGCTGAGACTTGAACCAGTACCAATATGGATGCTGGCAATGTAGGCGTCTTTACCTGCTACACCACAGTGCAGGCCCCACCTATGTAACTTTAAATTTTTCAGTATTGACATTAAAATTTTTAAATATGATAGATTAATTTTACTCTTATTTAGCCTAAAATATAAAATATTTCAGTATATAACCAATATAAAATTGTTTATGAAATATCTTATGTTCTTTGCCATAGTATGTTATACATATAGCACACATCTAAATTGAAATTAACCATATTTCAGGTGTTTGATCGCCACATGTTATTACTGTATTTGATGACATAACTCTAGAGATAGAAATTAAGAGAATACATTATATAACTGATAAAATATTTTGTTCTATTGGTCTTTCTCTGAGAACTATTTGGATTTTTTTCTTTATAAACAATGAAAATTGTTTTAATAGTATTTTAAAATTGTAAAATAAATATTACATTTGTTTTGAATAAAATGCCTGAGATTGTTGGTTGTTATTTAATTTCAGTTAGCCTGTTAAAAATTAGTTTGAAATAATTCTTTCTGAGAATTTTTATATTTTTAAGACAATTATTAAACTTAAGCTCTTGAACACATACTGAAAGTGGTTTTTGGTGGTTTAAAGTTATGCTTTATTTTTGCCAATTTCAGAGCTATTTACATATTATTTGTTTTCTGCACTTTCTCACCTTAGTAAATCTGGAAGCAAAAAACTTCATGTTTGCCTTTCCTCTTTGAAGGAGACAGTAAACTTGAGATTTCAGTCTCGCCACTAGTCTGCCTTTGTCTGTTGTTAAAATTATGAGCCAGTCTCTATGGCCGCAGCCAAATGAGTAATCACCAGTAATGTGACTCGTGCTGGAAGTGACTCCATCAGCACCTGTGACGGGGGATTAGTTACAGTTTACAGAGCACCGCCTCTTCCCTTCTCTCTGTGTGCCCTAAGCCAAGTACTCGTTCTCATTTGGGTGTCTGCGCTGCTGGAAGCTACTGCAGTGTGTTTCCACGCAGAGTACAGTGGGAAAGGCTTTCTCTAACTGATGGATGGCTGTTCTCTTTATTTGGAGTATCTTACTGGTTATGTAAGCGACCTCGGGAGAAATTATCCTGACCCAGATCGGAGGATGCAGTAGTGCTTCAGCTGCAGGATTTCTTAGTCGTTAACACCACAGTGCTGATGACAAAGAGCGAGTTGTAATCCTCATCACTGCCAGGGCTGAGCCAGAGCAGACAGAAAATCGTCATTTGCTCGTCGGAGACTTGTTAGGTTACAGCTCCTGCTTCGTTCTGTGGTCTTGGCTTTTCTTCTTATACAATGACGCCGCTGCAAGTGAGCTCAGAAATGCCTGCTTTGAGAGCCATTTGCCTGTGATTTTTGAAGACTAAAGAAGTATTACGCCAGATTAAAAATACTGCTCAAGAACGAAATATAAACGCCAGCTATACTTAGTGACCTTTAAAGCCTTGTGGATTTCTTAGATACTTTAAAATTTCAAGAACAAAGTACGGTTTGTATTTTTTCTGCTTCCTTTTTCTTTTGTCTTAATTTACATTTGGTTTTGCTTCTCAGCCTTAGGAATTAAGGTCACTGCCTTTTATAGTCCTAGCCTCGCTGTTCTAAGTTTTAAGAATTTTTAACTATTTTGTTTAGAAAGAGGTTTACTGTGTTTGTAGTAATTTAATAATATTGGAGAAGGTTAGTTTAAAAGCTAGAGTTTAATTCATTAAAGTATTATGGCAGAAGTGTTTCAAATTAGACTAATGTTTCAAGGGAAGTGGGGATATTTGTTTTGTGGTTTTTTTTTTTTTTTTTCCTTGTGGTTTGTTCCCCACCCCCAACTTGTTTTCTAACAGTATGATGTTTTTCAATAGACCTGCTTGGGTGGGAATTTGGACTTTGTTCTTTCAAGTCACTCCAGCTTTTTTTTTTTTTTTAAAAGCTAAACCTTGACTTATAAAATGTTGGTTAGATTGTTTTCTGCTTGGCTATTTACCTTTGGTGAGTTTCATATCAGTATTTTGTATTTTATAAGCCTGATTTTTTTTTAAAAAAAGAGAATTGTTCAGTGTTAACCGGAGATTATTAGAAACTCAGACTGCAGACATAAACTCCGTGAATTTCCTGTGAAATGTTAAATGGTAAGCTTAAACATGGTTTGTTTGAGCAGCTGAGTTGTGTTTGAGAGCTGTAGCTGATTTATTTTCAAAATGTTTTTCGGGGAGGCCTCATCTGTTCGCTTCTTCCTCATGTAAATGGAATGTGGTGCAGCATGGAGCCCCAAACAGGATACAGTTGTTCTAAGCATTCTTCCTATAGTGTGGTAGGCCCTACCCGAAATGCAGCCTCTCAACTCTATTTTGGCTTTAGACTATTTTTAAAGTATGGTTAACAATGACAAATGACCGTAAAAAACCTGATAATCTGTTAATAAAATTGAAAAAGTGTTTTTGTTTCAACTAAATATTTAGTTTTAAGTTAGTAATTTTCATTTGGATTTTCAAAGGTTTTTTTCAGTATTTGAATAAGTCTTTTGTGGATTAAGGCCATATTCTGTGACTTTCATCAGATGGTAGCTCATTGCTTCCCCTTAGGCTGTGGAAGTTCTTCTAGAATGAGATATATCTTTAGAGTCCTGTATTGCTTAGTTATGCATGAGTTCCAGTTTCTTTACATTCCTGTGTACCTAGACACTGAAATATTTACTTCAGATTTATCATAAATGCTGTAGAATCCAATGTTTTTACTTAAATACATGTTTTTATTTTTAAGCTAATATGACATAGATTATGTACAAAAATTAACGATTACATTGTTGCTTTACCATTTAAAGATCAGAGTGTATTTTAACTACATCAATTCAGATGTTTTTAATTTTTCCATAAAGTAGGGTCAGTCAAAATTCTCAGTTGCTTAGTTAATATATACTGAGTGTTTCTTTTAAACCAGTACTATAAAAGTCTATAATCGGCCCCTGATTGCAACATACTTGTATTTTAAATATAATTTTACACTTCAGCATTTGCAAATTGTGGCCTTTTTATTATTTGAAAAACAAGATACTCTTCCATTTGTAGATGATTAAAAGTACTTGTGTCAAAAGTAGATCTTTGTTCTCTAAGAGCACTCAAATTTGATCATTCTAAGGTAGTCATTTTACATTTCTGATAGCCAAACTTCATTGGCTTTCAGTTTAGATATCTCGAAACTTCAAATGCTTTTATTTTTACCTAGAAGCTAAGCCTTTTCTCCCTAATTAACTCAGTAATTTAAATTACAAGTTGTTGAATTTTACCCCTAAAACTCTGACCTACTTTGAAAAACAGCTCTGAGAGGTTCTTTTCAGCAGAATCTTTTTCATATTATAAAATGACTAGGTCTCATAGGAAATGCAAACCACCTGTATTATTTGCCTAAGAAAGAGGCACTCAAGACATGAGACCTTCACTTCTGTTTCAAATCCTTCGTAATTGAATTGTTTCTTCAGCCTCTTAGATGATACCTTTTGTGGACCTTTTTGTTAACCTTCACCATTTGACCTAGTGTGGTGCTGTGTGAAAAGAAATAGAGCATTTAATGATGTTCAGAGATTAAAAATACTCTTGAAGTGTTTTCTAGTTTATTACAAAATACACTGAGATATAATAAGAAAAAATTTTTATTCTAGATATCAGATGAATTTTTTCATTTTATATATTTCATGTCAGTTGATCACATAGTAAGGGACATTTTAAAAATCTATATAAATACTGTTGGGTTTCTTATAAACATTGTCACTTGTTAAAGAAAATAATGGGATTTTATGCAATGATAATTTTAGGAATTTAGTTTTGGAAAATATTAGATGATAACAGTAGTAGTAAGATAGCTAAGTAATGTATATTGAAAATGTGATTTCCAATCCAAATAAAATACTTTTTATAAATGCTTGGTGCTTAAAAGGTTAGCCTAAGACATGGGAAGGATGATGTTACTGTGATTAGATTTTCTAAGCATAAATCTTGAAAATAAGTGGGTATCTGGGAGAATATTTATAATAACGTGATTAAGGAAAGAAGATATTTTATAAATTCATTGTGTAGATAGTTTAGGATTAAGGCACTTTAAAATTATTCTCCTGTGTTCTCAGCTTTTAAAAACATTCTGGCCGACTGCAGTGAATCCACTTGAAAAATCCTTTTAGAAATTTACATACAGAAATTAACTCTTTAAGAGCCACTCCAAATTAAAGATCTTGAAGTAGTTCCCTGGAGTATGTTTATTGTGATTAATAAAGTGTTGCATTTCTTGAAAACATAGAAGGAGATCACCGTGGCTTTGGAATTCTTGGGAATTTTAAATATCTGTGTCAAAAGCTTTGTTTTATATCCAGTGATCACGCAAATGGTTGTAGTGAGAAAGATTCTTCTTGTGATACAGGTAATTGAGAAGCTGAGTTGGTTATTAAGTACATATTCTAAACTTTGTGTTACTATACAACCAGTAGATGGTGAGATTTTGTTTTCATTTTCAAGTTTCTAGAACAGTATCGTGCATATAAGACATTTGGTTTTTATTCAGGCTTCACCTACCTTGAAAATTAATTGTAACTGTCATGAAGAAAAATACATTCGTTTTCTTCCTGTTCTTACCTGGCACAGCTCTCAATTCCCACCTCAAGATACATACAGTAAAATCCTCTATGTAAAAGAGGAGTCTCCTTTAAAATAATCAAATGATGGTGATTCACTTTTTGTTTCAAAGTAGTAGAGATTTGGAGAAATTTTACTGCAGTGTATGTTTTGTGAAGTACTTCTTACTGACTTCCTTTTATTCCCTCCGTGCTGCTCTCAGCACTGAAGTGACAGGATTTTCGGTTGTGCTCTGGCTGTGAGCAGGGGTGGGAAGTACAAGGGGTGGAGTTAAAGACCATATGCTTCCTGATCATTAAAAATCCTTCTTAATGTGAATGAGCTAGTAAAATATGAATTGAAATAATAACTATTCTCTTTCATAAAAGCCTAATTCTAGCCATAAAAAAGGAGGTTAAATAAGGTCTCCTACTTTTTCAGATGCAGTTTCTCTATCTTAAGCAGAAGTTTTTTAATACCTAAGTATATTTGATTATATCCCCTTTTTAAACATAAACTAGAAGCTTAATGTGTTGGAAAAATTTCATATCCCATCTAGCTCTACTTTATTCCTTTTTATTAAATATATAATACTCTATTATGAATAAGAACATTATTTAGATTATAATATGAAAAGTAATATTAATTGGTATCCAAAGCCATTGTGTTAATGTCACATTGATATATTGATTTATACCAACTCAGTTTGAGGATATAACCGCCAAAAAATAACCATTAGAAATTTGTTGTTTTGTTTTCACTCTTGACAGACTTTCAAACCCCTGGTTGAAAAAAGTATACCCAGTTCAATCACTGCAGTAGAATTCCTTGTAGATAAACAACTGGATTTTTTAACTAAAGATAGTGCCTTTCAACCTTACCAGGTAAGCAATTTTATATTACTTTTAAAAGTTAACTATCCATTAAACTTAATTGATATTGAGATATTGATTCTTTTCAAATATTGTTTCAGCTAACATCTAGGAACCCAGTGTGTTTAATTAATTTTGGACATAGGAAAAATGATTGATTATTCAATCAACAGATATATACTGAGAAGTTACTATGAGCCAGGCAGTATTTTGTCACTGGAAATACAGAAATGAAAAAAACAAAATCCTTGACATTCTAACTAATATTGTTAGGAAATAACTGGGTAGCTGTTAGTAGAAATTATCTTTGCCGCCACTGCTAAAGGTTAGGAATTGAGTCAGTTAATGTAATCAGATAAAAGTTAGTGTTTGCCTTATGCACACATATCAGTTTAGCATAACAGTTTGTTTTTAAGGGAATTATTTTAGGTTGTCAGTAATTGTATAATTAAATAAAAATAAAAATGTATTGGAAACTATTTTCATCAACATTAAGCTAAATGTGCTCTTTATGTAATGAAGTTTGTCTTATATATTTGGACTGTCCACTGAAATAAATTAATATTTTGTAAGCTCTTTTGGGTTAAATATGTGAAATTATGAAGTAACTACTTTGAAAGAAAGGATAAGTGAAGTACTTTAATTTTTTTTCTAACAAGTTAATTTTCTTTGTGTTTTTGGACTCCAGGTTGAGTTCATAGGTTTATTTTTCTTAAATGTTTAAAACAATATAATTACATTTAAGAGAAAGATGAGTGAACGGTTTAGTTTTGTTCTGATAGTATACAAACTTCATTTTTGACTAGTTAAGTGTTTTCTAAAAAATGAAATGTAGAGCTGTTGTTTCCATATGGAAGGAGCAAGGGCTTCAGTTAGTTACCAGTGGTTTTTTGTGCATGAAGTTATTGATACTTAGGGAATTACAGTAGTTCTTTTAGGTCTTCCAGAATAGGATGCTAGTTCCTTTAGGATAAATATTATTTTAAAAGTCTCCATAGATATATGTGCTTTTGTCATTCTGAATTATCTTTCCTTTGTCTTTAAGTGGCCTAGTTTTTTGTATCGTTGAGCTTTTGTTTTTTGTATATTTATAGTTAAAAATTCATAGTAAATTCCAGTTTAATAGCAAATGTTTTAGAACTTTTCCCCTGGGTTTAATTTTGTTTTTCATTGCAAATGTCATTTAGCTTTCTATAGGTCTTGGTAAGGTGAATCCAGGTGAAACCAAAGGAGCTATCCAATTATTAATGTTTCAATTCTGTATTTGTGTTGTTAGCCCTTTGGAAGTTTCAGATTGAATTTCATTTAGAGAAGTGAAATCATTAAGTAGAAATTAGTTTTAAAAATAAACTCTGGCCAGGTGGCCTAAAACTCTATAACATGTTTATTAAAATTGATAATGATTGAAAGAATGTACTAACACAGGTTCCCCCTTCCCCAACACTTTTAAACTGTTTTAGGGCCTGATATTTCTTAACAAATAAAGACACAGGATGAGTTGTGTGATTGTCTTTGCTAATTAGTTATTTACACTGCTCTGTTAGTATATGTGGAAGTTGACCTCTGGCCTAGAAGGATACTTTTTCTTCCAGAGGAGAAGTGATTCACGTGACATTCTAACCCTTTGTGTTTCCCAAAAAAGGTGAATTCTCAGTTCTAAAAAAATTCAGAAGGAAGGAAATCTTATAGGAGCACTTGTTTTAAGATCTAGCATATTTGTATCTTAGAATTTATTGTAAGTTTTAAAAGTAATTGATGGATTACCATAGTTTTTCCATATACATTTTTTTACAATATTTCTTTATTTTCACTTTATTTGAAAAGCAAAGAGACAGAGACACACAGATTTTCCATCTGTTGTTTTACTTCCAAAATCCACACAACAGCTGGAGTTGGGCTAGGCCAAAGCCAGGAGCCCTGAACTCAATCCAGGTTTCCCATGTGTATGCCAAGGATGCAAGTACTTGAGCCATCATTCACTGCCTCCCAGGGTATGCATTAGCAAGAAGCTAGAATCAGAAGTGGAGCCCAGACTGGTACCCAGGCCCTCCAGATAAGAGTTGTAACTATCCCAAGCAGTGTTTTAACTGCTGCACCAAATGCCTGCTCCCTGCAGTTAAATATGTGTGTATCTGTGTATTTTTTAAACAGGATAGAAGTATGAGGGTACTTCACAAAGTTAATGGAAAATATGTAACTATACATGGTAGCAAGTATTTAGCGTAGCAGTTAAAAACATGGGTTCCAGTGCCACAGGTTTTGACCTCTCTGCAGGCATTTGGGGAATGAACCAGTGAATGAGAGCTTATCTTCCAGTTCTCTTATAAATTTAAAAAAAATTTAAAACTTATGCTTGGATTTCAAAAATTTTTGTAACAAAATGTACATATCTTTGATTCCATTTTTCCATTAACTTAAAAAAATTCTTTTCGGAAAAGCAAAGACATAATGCTAGCGCTGTGGTGTAGAAGTTAAAGCCACCACCTGAAATGCCAAGATTGTATATAGGCCACGATTTGAGTCCTGGCTGCCCCACTTTCAAATCCATCTGGGTCTCCCTGCTAATGTGCCTGGGAAAGCAGTGGAAGAGGTTCCAAGTGCTTGGTCCCCTGAACCCATGTGGGTAACCCGGGAGAAGCTTCTGGCTCCTGGCTTTGGATTGGTCCAGCTCCCACTATTGCAGCCATTTGGGGAGTTGAACCAGCAGTTGGACGATCTCCCCCCCGCCCCCCTTCTCTATCTCTGCCTTTCAAATAAATAAGTAAATCTTTAAAAAATGAAAGCAAGGAGGCAGAGATGGTTAGACAAGATCTTCCTCTACTGGTACACTCTGCAAATGCCTACAAAAGCCTGGACTGGGCCAGGTAAAAGCCAGAAGCCTAGAACTCAATGTGAATCTTTCCCTTTGGTGGAAGTGACTCAAGTACTTCAGATCTGGTGATTCCCAGGTGCATTGCAGGAAGCCTGGTCAGAAGTTGCATAGCCAGCGCTGGAAGCCAGCATTCCAAGATGGGATGCTGGTGTCCCAAGAGGTGCTTTAATTACTGTGCTAAGTGCCTACCCCTCTGTGAACTTTTTGAAGTACTCTCATAAAATTATTTTTTCCAATGTATAAATTATAGGCACTTATCTTAATATTTTGAGTGACTACTCTAGAAATCTAAGATGGCTCAGTTTAGTTTTTCTAGTTTATTTAAATCAACTTGTGCAATCATAGACACATTCTAGAAAAAGGAGAGAACTTCAGAGCACATATGATTAAAATAGCTTACTCCCAAAATGCTTTTCTCTAACCAAGCAATACATGTTACTACATAGATTTTGTAAATCTCTTAGGTTTTGACCTATATCAACCTTCCGGTAGCCCTGTGTAAATCAAAAGGATTTTGAGTGCACTTGAATAGGCTTTCTAATTGGTCTCCCTGTTTTTTTTCTCACTAATGTAAATATCATAAGGTGGTTTATTTTGAATGTATGTACCACTTTTTTTTTAAACTTCCTGTGTAGGAGGAAGATAATTTTTTTTTTAAGATTTATTTTTATTTATTTATTTTGAAAGAGTGACAGGGGGAGAGAGAGAAACTTCATCCACTGGTTCACTCTCCAAATGGCTTCATTGGCCAGGTTTGGGCCAGGTTGAAGACAGGAGCCTGGAACTCCTATGCAAGTGGTAGGGGCTGAAGTATTTAGGCCATCATTTGCTGGCACACTAGCAGAGAGCTGGGTGGGAAGTGGAGTAGCCAGGACTAGAACTTTTGCCCTGACAGGATGCTTTGTAGAGGGTGGCTTAAACAGCCATGCCACAGTGCCAGTCCCAGAATCTTTTCTTTTTAATGTTTATTTTCATCAACTTAAGGCAGAAAGAGACTGAAAGAAAGAGACAAAGAGTTCATTCATCTGCTAGTTCACTCCCCCAAATCCTGCAATAGCCAGGTATACGGGCCAGGCCAAACAAAGCCAGGAGCCCAAAACTCCATCTGTGTTTCCCATGTGAGTACCTGGGGCCAAGGACTTAAGCCATCATCTGCTGCTTCCCATGGTGCATCAGCAAGTTGGAACCCAAGTGGAGTACCAGAACTTGAACTAGCACTCTGAAGTGGAATGCAGGCATCCCAAGCAATGATTTAACTCCCTAGGCCACAGTGACAAACCCACCAGTCCACAAGGCCTGCCTAAAATCTCTTATTGAAATGGGCTTTGTGTATATACTTTTTAATCTAAAATGGTGACTACATATAAGTTTTTTTTCAGAGTTCTCACAAATGATGCTCTGAATCTAATTAAATGAGAATTTTCATCTCTCACCTTATCCTTGGGTTCTTAATATTTTATTCTGTAGCAATATGTTCCCTTTAGTTTCCTTTATAGTTGCACAGTCCTATTTTTAATTAAATCAGAATGATAATACACACACACACACACACACACACACAAGTACTGTAGGGTAATGGCTAGGAAAATAATGTGAGCATGACTCAGTTTCAATATAGGCTTCTCACTAGGATATTCATTTGGATTCTACTCTTACCTCTCTGAATGTGTGAAGTTAGTCTATTTGATTGGATTTTTAGGTGGCATATACTTGAGTATTCCAGGGTACAACTATTATAATTCAGTATTTTAGAAAGAAGGTTCATTGAGGAAAGGAATTGAACCAACAGGTTACAGACAGCATAATGACTACGTACTAACTGGGTCACTGAAGGAACATGGAATTGTATTGTTAAGCGATTTTACCTTCCTTGTGCAGGCAAATAAGTTTCTACTTCCTTCTTTCAGGTTTCCTGATCATACCTGGCCACAGTTAACTTTCTTTGAAGTAGAGGGGGAAGGGAAAAGGGACAGGAAGTAGGAGGGAACTCTGCAGATTCTGTTAAGTCTTCAGTGGGTTGGAAAGAAGGAGAAAAAAACAAATTATTGCTTTTTAAAGATGCTTTGTATAGTATGTTACTCTCTGTGGTATTGTTGCTTTGGAATACAATTACAGAAGTTCCAAAAGAGTTCAATTAAATCACATTCACATAAAAACTTTGCTAATTAAATGAAACACTCAACTTATAGCATGATTTCGAAATCATCTTACCCTGAGTTTTGGCCTTTGGCCATGATCACACCTGCAGTTTTCAGGTTGGTTGCTTCATAGAAGATATATAAGAGATTATTTCTTACTTGAAAGTTGTAGATGACTCATATCAATTAATCTGGCATAGTCTGGCTTGTTGATCCAGTATTTTCTAGGGGTCACATCCTTGCTTTTAAAGGTAATAAATAACACAGAAGGTGGTAGCTAAAACCATTAGAGATTTGATACAGAATGTACATGACCAAAATTATACTGTTTTTTTCTCATTGTATATTAAAACCATTGTAATGAAGTGTTTTCTCAAGAATAAAGTAGAATCATAAATCCTAGGCCTGAAAGAATGATCCTAATTGAATTCCTGTATCATAATGTGCTGATAGGTTTAGAGATAAAACTACTAATACTTGTTTGTTTTTTTACTTTTAATTTGAATTTATTTTATGCTGAATATATCTCTGAGCCAGAAGTTTTTGTTTTTTCAGTTCATTCTGGGATATCTTTAATTCTACAGTTTCTATCATTGTAGAATACATAGAACATTGGAGACATTGAATTATTTTATTCCGTACTAGATGGAATACTGAATTGTTGTGAATTGGTGGTTGAAGAAAAAGTCAATAAGTGGAATAAACCTGAGTATTCCTTTAGAACCAGGAGTGCTTAAAAACTTGGACAGAGAAGAATCTGCATTATCTAGTAAATCAGTGTCTGGACTGTGCCTGATTTGTATTTCTTGGATTTCTGTAGTATTTCAGTGATTAAGTTGTTAGGCCAGTTATAAGTCCATTTTAATTCTTAGTTTTTCATCATTGATCCTACAAATTGGTTGGCTGTGGTTTCAGAATATCCCTAAGGTAGTGGTTGCTCAACACATCTGGTTTACTAAAAATAGAGCAAACACTTAGCTTAGGTAAGTTAGCAGTATTTTAGGGAGTGAAGTATAGTAGACACACATACACACATTTTTTCTTTTGTTTTGAGCTATTGGCCTATGAAGTTTGGAATTGCATTGTAACCAGGATGAAATAAAGTAAGGTGACATTTGGCTACTGTTCAGCCAAAGTGAACATTTAACTGCTTATGTGGTTGTTGCTAGGAGTATGTTATACTTTGTTGAATAAAATATTTGTTATAAATGATGCAGTGATAGAGATTTTGCTTATAAGCAGATCTATTCTTCAGAATGCTATAGTGATAGTGCTAATAGTTCAGGAAAGTAAACAGAACTTCATGGACTGTTCCTTTACAGAGTGGGAGAAAGGATTTCTTTTTAAGATTTTTCTTTACCTTCATTTCGGTTCATTGTGTGTGTGTATTTTCATTGACTATGAAATGACATATATGAAATATACCACTTTGGAATATTTTTAAACTAACGTTTGTATGTGGGAATGGGAATTTGACTTGATACAGTGTTTATTAATAAACTTGTACAGATACTTCTGTCCCAAATTTCCTATCAGTTTTTGTGCTATCCTGTTACTCCATCATCATTAGTTTTCCTAATTAACTGCCCAGCAAAATAGATTCTTTTTAAATATTTCTTTTTTTTATGCAGCTGTGACTGAACTTGATGTTGAAAGATGTGTTTTATGGGAATTCATAGGAAGCACTGTAGGTACATTTCTTAATACAGTATGGGAATTTATTATTCTCCTTTCCTGTCCTCGTTCCACCCAAGGAATGAGAGTGTCTACTCTGGTTGAGGTGGGAGAACAGACCAGAGCAGAGGAGAAGGTGCTAGAGTTCTTAGTGTTCTTTTGGCTTTTGACTCAATTCTTCTCCAGAAAGAAGTCTTTAAATGGAAATTTAATGCTTAGACTCTACTTCTGTTTTATGAAACCTTAAAATTTGAAATATTTAGCTTAGGAAATTTCCAGATTGACTTCACTCATTTAAGTTGTTTAGATGTTGTGGTTTCCCTAATCATAGCACACTGCTAATTGCTTTATGGTTTTAAAGGTTGATAAAAGCCTTTATTTTATTTCTAAGGAGTTTTTTTTTTAATATTTATTTATTTATTTGAAAGAGTTACACAGAGAGAGGAGAGGCAGAGAGAAGGAGAGAGGTCTTCCATCCACTGGTTCACTCCCCAGATGGCCGCAAAGGCCATCCAAAAGGCTGATCCAAAGCCAGGAGCCAGAAGCTTCTTCGGACCTCCCACATGGGTGCAGGGGCCCAAGCATTTGGGCCGTCTTGCACTGCTTTCCCAGGCCATAGCAGAGAGCTGGATCAAAAGTGGAACAGCCGGGACTAGAACCAGTGCCCATACAGGATGCCGGTGCTTCAGGCCAGGGTGTTAACCTGCTGCGCCACAGCGCCATCCCCTCTAAGGAGTTTATTATAACCTATGATAGGAGTAATATTTTTTAAAAAGCTGCTTTGAAATAGACTTGATTAAAGAGCCAAAAACGCATACTAAAGACTTCAGGAGTACAAAGATAGAAGTCACTAGAGACTGAAATGGGTAAAGAAGTTTCTGAAGGAAGTAAAACTTGAATGAGGTTCTCTTGAACAGAGATGGAAGTCCATGATGGGAGGGCTGTCCAGACACCTGGCAGAAGGGACAACATAGCCAAAGAAGAGATAATAGATCCAGGGAATAGTAGAGATCAGCCTGCTTTTGAATAAAAAGAATAAAAACAGAACAGACTACATTAGAATAGATGTCATAATAGAGACATATGATAGGGTCAGATGAAGGAGAGAAGGGATTGCTAACCATTGGAAGACAGCAAAAGGATAACAAACATCTGTGTAACATTATTTTAAGTATTGGAAGGAGCTGATTGATTCTTGGGAATCTTTCATCTTAAAAATTCAGTCTAGCACGAGTTTTGATATTAATTCAAATAAACATGGTTTCAAATCCTGCCTTTGCCATTTGCTGACTATATGTGACATTTGAAAAGTCTAAACCATTTTTAATTGATTTTTTTTTGTTTTTGACAGATTTGATATAGTTCATAGATACGATTCTAAGACTGTAATGATATTCTCTCCCTCCCTCTCTCCTTCCCTCTTTCCCACCCTCCCTCCCTTTCCCTTTGAGCCAATCAATTGTTTCTTCATCAGTAAAGATACCATCTACCTCAAAGTTTTGGAAGGTTAAATGAAATGACATTAAGGAGCTTATTATGATACAGAAACCGTTCAGATTAGCAAGACATGTATGATAAATCTTTTTAGTGGATATTTGAAATTTTGTACCATTCAAATACTTATTGGACCTTTTTATTGCCACTACCTGCCTCTGTTACTTGTAACAATTTGTGAGATTTGTCTTTTCTGGAACTATCTTTGTGTACCTGGCCATATAACCCATATCATATGTATCATATGTTTTTGTAATGCTACTTTCCTATTTTTTAATGAAATATATGGGTAAGATTGCACAGTGACTTCTTGAACTATAATTCTATTAGAAAAGATGACTACAAAATCCTATAGTCATATCATTACCCTTCTCAATATATACGCCTATCTTTTTTCCTAAGGGAAAGTCATAAACTCTACTTGTTGCCAATAGTTATTTTTATCTCAAAAAGTATAAGTGAGTTTTGTTATAGTTTGGCTCTGAAGAGAGTCTTTGTGGATGTAATCCTGTGGACTAGAAGTCCTCTAAGCATTGAACAAAAGGTGTCAGACTAAATAACTGTGGAAGTTCTTTCCCAGCTCTTATACCCTAATTCTGTGAAGTTGCTCAAGGGACAAGTCCAGCCATTTCTTACCAACATTAACCTGTAAGCCCCAAATATTTTAGTCTCTGGGATAAAAGACATTTGACTTAAATTAGATTTACTCAAAAAAAGGGTTTTCAAGTTAGTGCCAGAAGCAAATCAGAAGTTTTGCAAAATTTAAACACCAGGATTATTTGGATTAATATGCTTTAGAGATTGGTGTTCTCTGTTTTTCTGTATCTATTTCCGAGTTATATTTTGGTAGGAGTTGAACATATTCCCAGTCACTCCTTGAGTTTTCGTGTGGATCTCCCTTTTCCATTTCACTTTGCCTTCATTTTAGTATTTGATTGAAATTTAGAGGTGCTTTGTTTATGTAAAATAAATGAAATGGGAACAATGAGATTGTAGCATGTATACTGTGCCAAGAGTATAAAAAATACAGGATTGCAGCCATATCTGTGATCCCACTACCGGTAGATTATTGGCTTGGTAGGATTAGCATCTGTGGGCAGGCATGGCCTGGGGGTGGTCTAGGAGATGAGGCCAGAGCAGGAAGCAGCTATTGTGTAGTACTTGGCTTTATTCCATTTCTAGTCAAAAGTGACAGCTTGCAATAGTAGAGCCAAGCTGAAGCCTGGATAGTAAGATGGACAATGAGAAAAGGGGAACCAGTCACTAAAACAGTGTCATTGTACTTCCTTATTTAATTTTTTTTAATTTAAAGTTGGTATGTTTTAGGTTTTAGTTAGTTTGCTCTATATTCAACTTAAGTGTTCCTTCTATCACCACCTATCTGGTTTTATATAACTGTAATTTCAAAAACAGTTATGAAACATGCCTATCGGTGTCTTATAAATCAACAGTGTAATTTATTCAGGTGCATTCATATCTGCTGCCATTTTAAAAAAAAAAAGAGTTTTTCATTTGTGTGTGTGTGTGTGTGTGTGTTTAATGGTTGCAAAACTTGCTGTGTTGAAAATGTAACCATGAAGTGCGGGAACATGTTATTTTGACTGAAATTTGGCCCAAGTATGAGCTGTTCTGCAATACTCACATTAAAAACATTTTTAAATCACTGCAATAGTTATTTCCTGGTCTCAAATCTGCTATCATCATATGCTGGAAAATCTGCTGGTCTCTTTTTAATTTTTTGTGACTGCTGTTAAGAATTTAGAGTATGTGAAATTATGCTTGTAGACAACAGATTCCAAAAATTCTAAGCCATCACTTGTTAACCATTGGAAAAGATTGTTTAGTTTCCTTTTGCCAGTCAAAACAGGATGATTTGTTCCTTTTTCTCGCTTGTGATGTCTTATTAAAGCATGACCATATTATTTAAAATCTCAAAGGTAAAATTTTGTTGTGTAATTTTTAAGAAAAATTTGACAATTCCTTAAATATTTCCACATGTTTTATTTTAATTATTCTTATGTTAACCTCATAAGAAAAAGTTTTATTATCTTAATTTATTTAATCCATACCGCTTTGGAAGAAATCTTCCAGATGAGAAGGTAACAGTTGTTTAGTTTAATCTAGTTTACTCAAGCTAGATTGAGTTTTTAAAGGGGGGTAGGTATTGTGAAGGTACAGTATGTAATATCATGTTAGAGACATAGCAAAAAAAATACAGCAGAACCTTAGTCAGACTGGAATTGGGAACTAGAAAGTCAGGAACTTCAGTCACATATTTCTTTTATTCCCCTCTGTCAATCCTTAGAGGAGTTTCTTCTGTGTACTCAAGATTTTACTTCTTATAATAATAATTTCCATGTGACTTTACTGTGTTTGTGTGAATTCATCCACCTATCACCTGAGACCATTTACATGTGATATTTTTCTTTGGTGCTAAAATTAGACAAATGGTGTAGGAAAATGAAAGACTGAAAAGAGAGGAAGGAAGAAATGTGAATAGAGAGTATTTGGTAGTAATTTTTATAAGCAAAGAAAGTGAGGGTGAGGGAAGTTGTGACTTGGTATCTGGAATCACATAACTAGTAAGAACCAAAATGGAACCTGAAACCCAAATTTTCGATGACATATTTTTAAATTTTTTTTAATTTGAAAGGCAGAGTTACAGAAAGAAAGAGACAGAGAGATCTTCTATCCACTGCTAAACTCCCCAAATGGCCACAACAACCAGAGCTGGGCCAGTCCAAAGTCAGGAGCCAGGAACTTCTTCTAGGTCTCCCATGTGGGTGCAGGAGCCCAAGCACTTGGGCCATCTGCTGCTGCTTTCCCAGGTGCTTTAGCAGTGAGCTGGGTCAGAAGTGGAGCAGGTGGCAGCTCTATCCACTATTCCACAGCGCCAGCCCCTGACATGTTTTTAACATAACACTAACCACCCTTCTGTTAAACCATCATATGAGAAATGTCTTCAGTTTTACATCATTCTCTTTCTTTTGGCACTTTGTTAACTTTCATATAGTTGGAATCTTTCTAAATGTTAGTGTTTTTTTCCCTCAATTTTAGACCTAGCACACTTTAAGACTTTCCACACACTAATGTCAGACTATATTCCATATCTCTGCATTATTTTCAGATTCATTTGTTCCACAGGTAGAGAATCCAAATGGATTAAAATTTTTACAATCTCCTTGTTGTTGTTGTTGTTTTCAGCAGTTTGTTGTGCATATTGAGGTTTGGAGACCTGAATTTGCTCAGTTAAAATTGAAAAGTGCTTTAAAATAAAGCCTTGTCAATCTGTTGCCTAAATGATATTCTCTAAAATGCAATTATTCCTAGCCAAGTAGTGTGCACTTCTCTCTCAGTAAATAATAGAGATTGAATAATCTTTGGTGACTTGTTGTGTTATAGTTGGGAATGCAGATACCTTGCCTTCATAGACCCTATAATCCGGTGGAAAAAAACACAGAAAAATCTGAATATAAATAATAAGTAAAAATATCTTATTTAGCCAACACCAGGGAGATTTTAAAAAAATACACCCTGGATTATGGGAGGGATACAGGGGGAATATCCCTATTTTTTAAAAAATATATTGTATTTATTTAAGAGGCAGAGTTACAGATAGAAAGAGGGAGAAACAGGGAAAGGTCCTCCATCTGCTGGTTCACTCTCCAGATGGTTGCAATGGCTCGTACTGGACCAATCAGAAGCCAGGATCTTCATCTGGGTCTCCCACATGGGTACAGGGGCCCAAACACTTGGGCCATCTTCCACTGCTTTCCCAGGCCATATGCAGAGAGCTGGATGAGAAGAAAGGCAGCTAGGACACGAACCAGCACCCATATAGGATGCCAGTGCCACAGCACCAGCCCTGGGATATCCCTATTCTTAGACTAGGTGATGCCTTCATCTTCTCAGTATGAATATGAGTTAGCTAAGGATAGAGAGATTGATTAAATACATGAAATCGAATGAATAAGCATAATGTGAGTGGCATGATCCATTTGTATCAGCCTTAACCATACCATCTTCCTGTGAATGTGGAGTGGTCATGGAATATTTGGGGCCCTCTCTGTGGTACAGTGGGTTAAAGCCCCAGTCTGCAGCGCCAGCATCCCATATGAGCACCAGTTCGAGTCCCTGCTTCACTTCCAATTCAGCTCTCTGCTATGGCCTGGGAAAGCAGTAGAAGATGGCCTAAGTCCTTGGACTCCTGCACTCACATGGGAGACCTGGAAAAAGTTCCTGCCTCCTGGCTTCAGATGGGCGCAGCTCCAGCTGATGCGGCCATTTGTGAAGTGAACCAGCAGATGGAAAATAGCGCTCTCTCTCTGCCACTGCCTCTAACTCTGCCTTTCAAATAAATAAATAAATAAATCTTGAAAAAAAAAATAGAATGGGAACGTTTGACCATTTTTTGTTGTCAGCCACGTGACCAGTCTCAATTTCATTGTCTTCGTTGAGAAGAGAACTAACAAGGATTTGTTTAAAAGAAGCAGAGAGGGCTACCATTTTAACTGTTGTAAGTGTTCAGTTCAGTGTCTAACTACATTCACAATATTATATAACCATTACTACCATCCATTTCTTGAACTTTGTTGTCATCTCAAATGCAAGCTTTAATTAAATAAAAACTTCACATTTCCTGTTTCCTTCCTCCCTCCCTCAGCCCCTGACAACCTCTGTCCTACTTTCTTTGTCTAGAAATTTGCATATTCTAGGTACTTCACATTTGATATGTGGAAATATGTGATACTTGTTCCTTTATAACTGGTTTAATTAGCGTAATGTGTTTAAGTCTTACCCACGTTACAGCATGGTAAAATTTCATTCCTTTGAGAGGCTGAATATCACTCCATTGTATATATAATTGACATTTTGTTTATTGATCTGTTGGTGGATATTCAGATTATTTCCACGTTTTGATTAGTGTAAATAATGCTGTTATGAACATTGGTGTACGAATATTCCCTTCAGTTCTTTTGGATATAGATCTAGAATTGGAATTGCTGCAGAATGTGGAAATTTTATGTTTAGTTATTTTGAGGAACAGGCAAGCTTCCACAGTAGCTACACCATTTTCCCTCCCACCAACAATGTAAAAGGGTTCCTGTTTTTTCCACATCTGTGCCAAGAGTTCTTCAAGAAGTTCATTGAAACTATGTTATGAAAATATTTGTGCATATTAAGTTTATGTGCTAAAATTAAATTTTTAATTCTATTTTCTGTGAGCTTGTTGAAATACTTTTGTACCTTTCTTTTTTTAAGATTTATTTGTGTCTTTGGAAGGCAGTTATGGGCGGTGGAGGGGATAAGAGGAATGGAAAGGGACAAAGAGAGAGATGTTTTATCTGCTGGTTCACTCCCCAAATGGTTAGATGGCTGGGGCTGGGCAGGCTAAAGCCAGGAGGTTCGTCAAGGTCTCCCACACATGGGTGGCAGAAGCCCAGGTACTTGGACCTTCTTCTGCTACCTTCCCAGTCATGTTAGCAGGAAGCTAGATAGGAAGTAGAACCACCAGGACTCACAAGTCGTTCTTATATGGGATGCCAGCGTTGCAGGTGGAAGCTTAACCTACAATACCACAAAGCCATCCATATTTTTTTTTTTTTAAGATTTTATTTATTTATTTGAGAGGTAGAGTTAGAGACAGAGGAAGAGACAGAGAGATCTTCTTTCCATTGGTTCACTCCCCAAATGATCACAACGGCCAGAGCTGTGCTGATCTGAAGCCAGGAGCCAGGTGCTTCTTCCCAGTCTCCCATGTGGGCGCAAGGGGCCCAAGGACTTCGGCTATCTTCTATTGCTTTCCCAGGCCATAGCAGAGTGCTGGATTGGAAGAGGGGCAACTGGGACTAGAACTGGCGCCCATTATGGGCTGCCGGCACCATAGGCAGAGGATTAACCTGTGCCATGGCGCTGACCCCTATACTTTTTTTTTTTTTAAATGATTACAGTAGCTGTGCTTCTTCTAAATCTTGATGCTGTGATGTAGAACTTTAGACCTAGTTAAATGATAGATTATTTTATAAACGAATAATATGCTTGCAGGGATGAAAACTCTGAATATATAATGGTGGTTTTTTTTTTTTAAATATTTACTTATTTTTAAAGGCAGAGTTAGAGAGAGAGGGAGATAAGAGATCTTCTGTCCACTGGGTCCCTACCCAAGTGGCCATACTGGGTAGGGTTGGGGCTAGGCCAGGCTGAAGCCAGGAACCCAGAATTCCATTCAGGTCTCCCAAGTGAGTGGTGGGCATCCAAGCTCTTGGGTCATCTGCTGCTGCTTTCCCAGGTACATTAGCAGGGAATTGGACAGTGGAGCAACTGGGACTCAAACCAGCACTCATATGGGATGCTGGCATCTCAGGTGGTGACTTAATCTGCTACAACACAACACTACTCCCAATATCCTGAATGTCTTTAAGCCTTGAACATCTTTTTTCTTTTTTTTTTTAAAGATTTATTTATTTATTTATTTGAAAGAGTTACACAGAGAGAGGAGAGGCAGAGAGAGAGAGAGAGGTGTATTCCATCCACTGGTTTACTCCCCATTTGGCCACAACGTCCAGAGCAGTGCCGATCCGAAGCCAGGAGGCAGGAACTTCTTCCAGGTCTCCTACGTGGGTGCAGGAGCCTAAGGACTTGGGCCATCTTCCACTGCTTTCTCAGGCCATAGCAGAGAGCTGGATGGGAAGTAGAGCAGCCAGGTCTCAAACTGGCACCCATATGGGATGCCGGTGCTTCAGGCCAGGGCATTAACCCGCTGCACCGCAGCACCGGCCCCTAACATTATTTTATAAACTCCATTTGGATTGTCGCTCAGCTTAGAGTAGCACTGTCTTTCCTCCCAGATCTCTAAGAAATTCAGACTATCTGATTTACTGCTTATACTACAAATTAATCAAACTTTAAAATGCAAAGAACCAAATTCAGTATACCACAATTGTAACTTGCCAAATACTGAGATTTAATTTAAAGATATTTTCAGATAAATATAAAATTTATCTCCTCAGGGAATTTTGGCTGATAAAAATGTTTACTTTGAAGTGTCCTAAATTGGTAGTAGAATAATCAATCAACTTGGACTCAGATCCCAACTCTTTTGCTTACTCTCTGAAATGCTGGAACAGGCATTTATATATGTTAGAAGTTCATATATATGTTAGGAGTTCAGAAAATAAATAGTGGCATTTGGGTAAATTTCAGTTCATGATATGTGTATTCTTTTTTTTTTTTAAGTGTTTAAAAGGGAGTGACATACAGAGTTTCCATTCCCTAGTTTACTCCACAGATGGTCTGACCAGCTGATGCTAAATCAGGCTGAAGCCAAGAATTCCATCCCCGTCTTCCCATGTGGGTGACAAGAGCCAAAATACTTTAGCCATCATCTGCTACTCCCCATCTCCTGCACATTAGCAGGGAGCTAGTTCAGAAGCAGGGTAGCTGGACTTGAACCTCACTCTGATAGGAGATATGGGGGGCCCAAGTGGCAGCTTAATCTGTGCCACAACATCCACCTTCATTTATATATACTTTTAAGAAAGCCCATTAGAAGTTACTGTATTTTAAATCCTGAGATAACAAAATAAATGTCATTCACAGCCTTTACCCTAACTTCACCAGTGGTCATGTGATTGGTGAATTTCCTGCATTCTCCTGGTTTCTACCTCTTTTTTTTTTTTTTGTAGTCAGGATACTTCTCCTGTCCTGTATCATTTCAGCTATTCTTTTTTATTATTATTTAAAAATTTATTTATTTGAAAGGCAGAGTTAAACAGAGAAGGAAGGGGGGGGGGGAGAGAGGTCTTCATCTGCTGGTTCACTCCCCAGCTGGAGCCACCAACCCAAAGCCAGGATCCAGGAGCTTCTTCAGGGTCTCCCACGAGGGCGCAGGGCCCTAAGGACTTGGGGCATCTTCTGCTGCTTTCCCAGACTGTCGCAGGGAGCTGGATCGGAAGTGGAGCAGTAAGGACTCCAACCAGTGCCCATATGGGATGCCGGCACTGCAGCCGGCGGCTTTACCCACTGCACCACAGCTCTGGCCCCTTCAGCTATTCTGAATAGCACCATTACTCCCTTATGATACTTTCTGTCACCTTTTCCCTTTAAAAAATTGTATTTGAAAAATGAAATAATTAAAGTCAGAGAGTCAGAGTGACACTGAACAACAGAGAAACAGAGATCTTTCGTTTGTAGGTTCACTTCTCACATGCTCCCAATAGTGTGGGCTGGGCTGAATTGAGCCCAGGAGCCAGAA
Organism: Oryctolagus cuniculus; assembly: GCF_964237555.1. NCBI lineage: Eukaryota > Metazoa > Chordata > Mammalia > Lagomorpha > Leporidae > Oryctolagus > Oryctolagus cuniculus. The sequence continues at coordinate 55,588,566 of NC_091446.1, read as the reverse complement.
ACTCCCACATGTTGGCAGGGACTCAAGTACTTGTCTCATCATCTGCTACCTCCTAGGATGGCACCCGCGGGAAGCCTGATGAGAAGCACAGAATAGTTACGATTCAAACTGGCACTCCTGTATGGGACAAACCTTGACTCAAACGGCTGTGCCAAAACACCTGCCCCACATTTACCTTTTAATGTCTTATTTTGGAATGGTCCTACTATTTGATTTTTTTAAACTTTTATTTAATGAATATAAATTTCCAAAGTACAGCTTATGGATTACAATGGCTTCCCCCCACTAACGTCCCTCCCACCCGCTACCCTCCCCTTTCCCACTCCCTCTCCCCTTCCACTCACATCAAGATTCATTTTTGATTCTCTTTATATACAGAAGATCAGTGTAGCATACCTTAAGTAAAGATTTCAACAGTTTGCTCCCACACAGAAACATAAAGTGAAAAATACTGTTTGAGTACTAGTTATAGCATTAAATCTCAATGTACAGCACACTAAGGACAGAGATCCTACATGAGGAGTAAGTGCACAGTGACTCCTGTTGTTGACTTTACCAATTGACACTCTTGTTTATGGCATCAGTAATCACCCTAGGCTCTTGTCATGAGCTGCCAAGGCTATGGAAGCCCCATGAGTTCACTGACTCTGATCATATTTCGACAAGGCCATGGTCAAAGTGGAAGTTCTCTCCTCCCTTCAGAGAAAGGTACCTCCTTCTTTGATGGCCCCGTTCTTTCCACTGGAATCTCACTCGCGGAGATCTTTCATTTAGCCATTTAGCCCCGCCCCCCCGCCCCCCCCCCCAGTGTCTTGGCTTTCCATGCCTGAAATACTCTCATGGGCTTTTCAGCCAGATCCGCATGCCTTAAGGGCTGATTCTGAGGCCAGAGTGCTGTTTCGGACATCTGCCATTCTATGGGTCTGCTGTGTGTCTCGCTTCCCATGTTGGATCTTTCTCCCCCCCCCCTTTTTTTTTTTTAAATTCTATCAGCTAGTATTTGCAGACACTATTCTTGTTTATGTGATCCCTTTGGTTCTTAGTCCTATCATTATGATCAATTGTGAACAGAAATTGATCACTGGGACTCTACTATTTGCTTTTTACCATTTTTATACCTTTAATCTTCACTGTCCATTATTGGTAGCTGCTAGTCATGTGTGGCTATTTAAATTACAAATTCAGTTTCTCAGTCATGTTAGCCCCCCCCCCTTTTTTTTTTTTCGGACAGGCAGAGTGGACAGTGAGAGAGAGAGAGACAGAGAGAAAGGTCTTCCTTTTGCCGTTGGTTCACCCTCCAATGGCCGCCGTGGCTGGCGCACCGCGCTGATCCGATGGCAGGAGCCAGGTATTTATCCTGGTCTCCCATGGGGTGCAGGGCCCAAGCACTTGGGCCATCCTCCACTGCGCTCCCTGGCCACAGCAGAGAGCTGGCCTGGAAGAGGGGCAACCGGGACAGAATCCGGCGCCCTGACCGGGACTAGAACCCGATGTGCCGGCGCCGCAAGGCGGAGGATTAGCCTAGTGAGCCACAGCGCCGGCCTATGTTAGCCACATTTAATATGCTTATGTAGAACAGTGCAGATACATAACATTTCCATTGTAGAAAATACTGTTGTGCAGCCTTGACCTAAATGGTGAACATTGCAGGAAGAATTTACACTCATGTATTTTTGTGCCATTGTACATGGGTACTTCAAAAGTTTCATGGTAAAATGGAATAAAGGGATAAGTTGATTTTGGTGCAGATTCTTTTGGGGCTATGCATAGGGGTTTTTGGCATTGTGGTGCAGTTGGTTAAGCCACCGCTTGAGATGCCAGCGTCTCATATCAGAGTTCAGGTTGGGGTCCTGCCTGCTTTGCTTCTGATCCAGCGCCCTGCTAATGGGTGTGGGAAAGCAGCAGAAGGTGGTCCAAATGCCTGGGCCCCTGCACTCTATGTTGGGGACCGGAGTGGAGTTCTAGGCTCCTGGCTTTGGCCTGGCCCAGCCCTGGCCATTGTAGCCATTTGGAGAGTAAACCAGTGGATGGAAGAATTCTGTCTCAGTCTCTCTTTCTCTCTTTCTTTAACTATGCCTTTCAAATAAATAAATTTTTTAAACTGTAAGATACTGTTTTTAAAAATCTGTAGTTTTGTCATAATACAAATTGTAAACTTTTGAAGACCCTTCATGTTATCTCCTATTTCAGTCAAATCTTTATGATCATTTAGCATCCTTTTTAATGCTCTCTGTGAGCTTCTATTACCTAAAAAAGTTCAAATTATAACTCTTCTATCAAACTTCCTCCTTTACTCTTAGTAGATGACCTTTCTCTTGCTGCATAGAGGAAATTGAGGTTACAAGCAGGAATCCTCCTTAACTTCCTGTTCTTATACTATTTTTATACCTCTCCTTGCCTCCTTTCTTCCTGTCTCAGAAATGTGTCCCATTTCACTACTGCAGTTTCAATTTTGCAAAGATTTGTTGGGTACCTGCTGTGTCCCAGGTAATAAGTATTCTAGCCTTTTAGGGTACAGTTAGGAACAAAACAAAAAATTCCCTGCCTTTATATAGTTTACCATCATCTGAGGAAAAGACAGAGACAGTAAACAAAATAGTGTATTAGAAACCAGTAAATACTGTGGAGAATAATAAAACCTGAAAGGTGATAGGAAGTATCAGCTACACTGAAAAATGGAAAGGCCCTGGATTAAGAGTAAAGTAAATAGCACACTACATGGAGATAAGTAGAAAATGTCAGAAAGATTTTAAGGCTAAATTCAGTTGGGTTTTATAGGCTATTACAAATACTTAAAAAATTTTTTTCATTCATGTATTTATGGTCATTTTATTAGAAAGGGAGAGTGTGAGAGACCTTTTGTCTGCTGGTTTACTTTCCAAATGCCCACAGCAGATAGAGCTGGGAAAGGCTGAAACCAGGAGCCAAGAACTCCATTCAGGTCTCCCATGTGGGTGGCAGGGACTCGAGCCATTACCTGCTGCTTTCCAGGTTGTGCATTAGCAGAAAGCTGAGTAGTCTGCATTCAGACCAGGCACTCAGTATGGGATGCATGCATCCTGAGTGGCTGCTGCTGCACCAAAAATTTGGAGTAGAAATACAAAGGTTTTGAGCAGAATAATATTTTGTAAATATGTTTTCCCTATATAATTTTTAAAAGGTTTTTTTTAAATTTGTATTTATTTATTTGAAAGAGACAGAGATCTGTCATCTGCTGATTCACTCCCCAGATATCCACAACAGCCAAAGCTGGTTCAGGCTAAAAAGGAATTACAACTCATTCTTTGTATTCTACACGGGTCTCAGGGACCTAAGTAATTGAGCCATCTCTTACTCCTTCCTAGGATGTACATTAGCAAGGAGTTGGAATCGGGAATGGAGTGGAGACTTGAACATGGAATGTGGGCATCCCACACAGAGTCTTAATTGCTGCATCAAATGCCATGCATCTTTCCTCTTGTAGTTTTAAATATACACAGCACACACTGGTTGGATAAATTCCAGTATAGCTATCATCCAGCTTTAAAAATTACCAGTTCATTGTCAATATTGTTTCATGTTACTGCTCTTCTTGGGTTATCTTAAAACAAATCACACATACCATATTTCATCCCAAAGTGTTCTTAATCCATGTGTATTACATAGCTAAAAAATAAAGGTGTCTAGATGTACAGTTTGGTCTCATATTCACAGTAGCTGTATTGTTAGGTCACCACTTGTCATAATGTCAGGAATATTAGAATTGGAATAACATGTTTGTTTATTCACTTTGTTTTCTTCATTATACAACCACCAGATTTAGAATAACAACACTGATATTAACAAGCACCAACCATATGCCTACTGAAAACATTCTAAATTTTTGTTGTTGTGGTTCTTTTTATCCTTAGGTTATATTTCATTGTATATATATCACTGGATATATTCATCCAGTTCACTGTTTCGTAGTCTTTCAAGATTAGTACTGTCTCTGCTTTGTGATTTAAAAGGCTAATCTGACCTTATTTTCTAGGACCTATCTTGAGATACTTGATTTACTGATTCATGAGCCTATTTCTCTTTTATTTTTTCTTAATTATATAAGTAAATTCAGCTCTTTTCTGATATAAAATATAAAGATTCTCCCATCACTCATTCTAATTATGGCCTTATCTCTTTTTTCCATCATAGCTGGACTTCGAAAAACAATGTGATCTTTCCTGTCAATATTTTTTCCCAGTAACACCTCCAACTGTAGCCTGATTTCTGCCTCCACTTCCACAAAACTGATGTTGCGAAGATTGCTTATAATCTCTTAATTATTACACTGAATAGTCAAGTCCCCATCCCTATCCATATGAACCTTTATCCATCTTAATACTGTAGATCACTGTCCTTCTGAAAAATTCTTTATTTCTGTTATTTCTATGACATACATCATTTCCCAGATTCCCTTCTTTTTTGTCCTTGCTGGCTGTTTTTTCTCTGTAGTTTTTATATTGGGTGGTTTTCTACAATGTTCTCCTTTTGTATCTTCCCTTTTTATTACCCTAAGTGTTGTCAGATTTCCTTGGTGTTTTGTTTGTTTTTTCATTTCTTTGAAAGGCAGAGAGAGGGAGAAGGAGAAATAGAGAACTTCTGTCTTCTGTTCATTCCCCAAATGTCCACCATTGGGTTGGGCAGAAACTAGGAGCTAGGAAGATAGCAGAAATCCATGTCCTTGGGCAGTCATCTGTTTTAGCAGTAAGCTGGATCAGAAGCAAAGTAGCCAGGGCTTGAATTGGCACTCCATTCTGAATGTCAGTGTCCCAAGCATCGTCGCAACACCAACTTCTCTCTTGGCTTCTGATACTCATATCTTCCAAATCTAAAACTGTACCCTAGACTCTGTCTGCTGTACTATGACTTCAGCTGTTTGTTTTGCATTGTCTGTATGTCAGGCGCTGTTCAGTCAAAAATTCTTGCCTCCATTCTAGAGCAGGCAAGGTAGAATATAAGTAGTGTATAACTGTAGTGTGACATACAGTTTAATAAATGCTATGCCAAAATAATAAAGCATTGTAGCACCAACTGGAAATAGCTAGGGGGAGGGACAGTTTAGAGTAATTAATAGGATGGCTGGGTAACACTGAGAAGGGGAATCCCATGGTACTGTTACCTATTATGATTCAGCACTTACACCTTGTTTTTCTTCCTGATCATTCTGTGTTCTAGCTAATGGCACAACCACATCTATCCCATTTTGTGTCTCTGAGCAAGCATTATCAACATCTGAGAATTTTTCAGGCTCCTCTCTTATCCTTACCTGTTGGTTTCCAAGAATTGCTGATTCTGCTCCCTTAATACTGCTGTAACTGTCTCATCCTCCCCATTTTGTTGTCAGGTTTTATCTTCAATTATGTACAGAGCTCTTCAAATAGGTCCTTCAGTCTTTCTTCTCACCTGTTCCCTCCCTGTTCTCTGTAATCCATACCGGTACACCTACACAGTTCTCCATATTCGCTGTGCTGTTTTCACCTGTCTGTGCTTGCACATACGTTTCTCTCTAGAAAGCACTTTTTTGATCTGTTGTGGCAGGTAGCTCATTATTAAACTTGCAACTCAAAGACCTAGGTGTCCATGCTTTTCTGAAGGGCCATCTCTAATATTTCTTCTTCTGTGGTACTAGCCATAATCTAGTATAAAACTTTTTGATATGTATTTTTAATAAATTGAATATGTATTTTTAATATGTATTGTAAAATCCTTGAGCGCAGGAACTCAAACTTCATTGGCATCCTTTGGCCCAGTAATTGACACCAGGTAATAAGAGAGCCTGTTAGTTCCACACTCAGGAAGACTGTTTGAAACATAATTCAAACATTATTTTCAGTAAGCTCTCTTGTCTATTTTTTTGGCTGTTTTGTTTAAAGATTTGTTTATTTTATGTGAAAGAGTTACAAAGAGAGAGGGAGAGACAGATCTTCCATCTGCTGATTCACTCCTCAGATGGCCACACTGGCCAGCACTGGGCCAGACTAAAGCCAGGAACTTCATCTGTGTCTCCCACTTTCTCTGCTTTCCCAGGCCACTAAGGAAGCTGGATCAAAAGTGAAGCAGCCAGAACATGAACGCTGATCCCTAGTCTGGTTTTCTCTTAACGATAGCATGCATGAAACCAAAAGGAGGATATTTAAAAAGTGATAATGGAGGGTTTGCAGCTTCATAGTGCAAGAGCTTACAAAGAACTACAAAACAGTTACAGCTTAAATTTTGTACAGGACAGTTTCATATAAAGGCATCATTTTACTTTGAGTAATTTATGACTGAATTATAAGAAAATTATGACAACCATGAGTATTGGTGACTAACTTGAATGTGGTTTTATTTAATGAAGGAAGGAACTTGAAATATTTTTACTCAGAATTACAGTAAATTTTGTTATATAACCGATAGCCTTAAAATGGGTGTCATAAAAACTAAGCCACTTGGTCAGTCTTTCATGTTGATTATTCTGGTTTCCATTGGAATGTTAATTCTTTTTGAGAAAAGAGAAGTATGGTAAAATAGTTCTTCTGTAGCAGTAAGTGAGAAAAGTTGACAGGCCAAAAATTCCATGATGTGGCATTAATTTATATTCCAATGCATTTTTTATTTTTAAAATAAATTTTACATAAATGTTCATATCATAGTAACAATATATGACCTCTGTGACTCATATATATTCTGTATGAATTAGAATAGTAATAGACATGATTATATTATATACTAACTCAGGATTAGTTTATACCTAGGAATTTTTAGTAGAATACTTTTCTCCAATGTTGTTAGACTAGCGTATAATTTTATGTCTTTGTTCAACTGAACTCCCTTCTTTTATCCCAGGAATTTTTTTCTCTTTTTAAGTTGAATTATTCTGAAAGTATTTTCAGTTACTACTTTGGAAAACATTAAACAGTCCCCAGGCCTTCCTGAGTTTGTTCAGTTTTAGGTTTGAGGAAGCTGCAGTTAGTAAATTGTGGTTGGCAGATGCTGTAAGCAGGTGACTCAGTAGGTTAAACTCATGATGACTCAACTGTGTAAAAGCCATGCCAATAAATCGCTTGAAAGAAAAATTGCCTTCCAGACTTTTGAACTGCTTTAAAAAATTCAAAACTATCATTCAAGGTTTCACAAAGAATATTAACACGTGAATTTATAAGGAAACATGTTTTCCTTCAAGTGGTTCTTGACTTTCACTCCATGGTAGTGATTTTTAGAGGAAGAGGACTTAAAATCAATGACACTTAACAAGTTATAGTTAAAATGCAAAAATACTACAAGTCTGGATGAAGCTTATTCAAGAGAATATCTTTGAAAGCTCAGTTTCCATTTAGAGACTGGCTAAGAAACCCTTTGGGTAGTTATTTTTATTTAGCAAAATTAAAATAAGCTAATTGGTCTTAATGTAACCTTTCTATGATTGAACAGGTAAACCAAGATATAAGGAGGCTTCAAAACATTAATAAAAATGAAAATGAAAGATAATGTACTTTTTGAAGGCTCCTTGTATGTAGTCATATATTGTGATTTTATGTAATAGGTTATGTAAATTAAGAGTATATGTTCTGAAATTCTTGAGGGTTTTGAAAAATTTTATTAGGTAAATTATGGAATTTATCTTAGAATCCGATAACTGTTTCAGATCCTGTAATATATCCCTATGAACTAATTGTAGTCCAGTGAAATCACTTTTTGTTTTTTGAAAGAAAATAACAAACTGGGTTTCCTTTTATTTTTGTGACCATATTACTAACATCATGAGTCATTTATTGAAAACTGAGCAAACAACATTTAAAATTTTACTTGTATAAGTGTGTGTATGGTAAAATAAATGCGGGAAGGACCTTGACATTAGACTCTTTTTGGTTTGTCTTTCAGCCGTGTGATTTTAGGGAAATTACCTAATGTGATTATGTAAAATGAGATTAATAACACAAATTAACAGAGATGTTGTTAGGGTTTAAATGAAGTTGAACTTTGTGAAAGTGCTTCTCTTATGTCAATATTTTTATATTATTTGCACTGACAAATATGCTTTTTAATAGCTATTTTTAAAAGCTGGATTTGTAACTCATCAACAGGTAATTTAGGATTTATTTGTTAAATCGAAATTAAAGGATACTACTCATCTAGGATGATTGAAGAATGGTAATCCTGGAAATCCAGAATTTTAGTTCTTTGGTTTTATAATTTTATTTTAAATTTTGACAGCTTTCATTGTTGTTCAGAAAAAATTTGGTTTTTTGAAAGGCACAGTGACAGAGAGAGGGACAGAAAAAAAGACCTTCTGTCTGCTGGGTCATTCCACAAATGCTGCCAACAGCCAGGGATGGGCCAGGCTGAGGCCAGGAGCCCAGAACTTCATCTGGGTCTCCCACATGGGTGTCAGGGCCCCAAGTAGTTGGGCTGCTTTCCTAATTAAACATGTTAGCCAGGAGCTGGATGGTAAGGGCAACTGCCAGGACTCAAACTGGCACTCCGATATGGGATGCAAACATTGTAAGCCGCAGCCTAACTGCTGTGGCATAACTCTGTCCCTATGGTTTTGTAATGTTTTGAGGGGTTGCAGATAAGACTTTCATCACATTTCTTCATTTGGGTTAAATTTAAAATAAGTTGCAAAATCCCAAGCAAATGTTGGGGATCATTTGCTTAGGTTTAAAACTCTAAAGATGAATTTTTTGATAGTGAAAGGGAATTGGTTCCAGGATACTTGAATAAGTAATTTTTATGTGAATAATTAAGAGTTAAATGAATTTTTTGTGTTCATCATAATGATTTTCTTAAATTGTTATGTTGATGAAATAGTAACAAAAATAAGGCATTTAATCCTCTACTACAGTATCTGAAGTGCCACATCAAGTTTTTAAAATAAATATAAAATATTTATTTTACATTATACTTTCCAAGTTTAAATGCACTTACATATCTGAGTTTTCTTGTTAACTTTTTTCCTAGAAAGTTCAACACCAAATATATACAAAGATTTCTTCAAATAAAGAAGAAAATGTGTTTCCTGTAGTTCACTTAATTTTGGGTTTTATGACTTTAATATTTAGCAAAGTTTGTGACTGAATTAAAATTTTTATTTTCAAGACTAGCAGCAGTTTTTGTAAACTTTATTTGAGTAACACTTGGCATATTCAGTGTCGTTAATAAAGTTACATTAAATAATAGACTTTTAGCTATTATAACATTTTAAGAATTTTTCATTTTTAGTAAGTTTTATAAAGGTTTGGAACAGGCAATTTGGCCATGCATTAAAGATGCTGGATTAGGATACTCACTCATTACTCCTATTGGAGTGCCTGGTTTTGATACGCAACACAGGCTTCGGATTCTGATCCTGGGAACCAGTAGTGATGGCTTAGCCCCTGGGAGATCTGGATTGAATTCCTGGCTCCACATTACTGGGGAGTGAACCAATGGATAAAAGCTCTCTGTCTCTCTCTGGCTCTTAAATAATTTTTTTAAGTTTTTATTTTAAAAAATCACGATGGAGTTGAAATCATAATGAGAAGCTTAAGACAATGAATGCAAAGGGTGTTTTAAAGTTTATCAATATCAGCCTGATTTTTGAACTAGCTAAGTTTCTGTGGAATATGCACATTGTGTTTAACTATCAGTGTATTAAATTTTCTAATGGTACTTTGTTTCTTTAGATGAAACTCACAAGAAATTAATATGAACAGATTGTTGTTGACTTTGATCTTTTTACATTTATTTTCAATTTATTTTAAATTTTTCTCATTTTAAAGGCAATTATTGGATACTTCAAATAACAGACTTTCAGAAAACATGTAAAAAGTATACTAGAGTAGAAGATTATACATAATTGAATTAACTAAAGAAATGACTGTTACTACTTGTTATACCTTGCATATATATATTATTATATCACTACATATTATGATTATACCACTATCGCTATAGATACTAACAAGGGCACTTCAGATTTTCAAGTTTATGACAAAATAGAATTTAAAGATAAGTTGGTTTCACTGAAGAAAATTTTTGAAATCCGTGAAGCACATCCATGCTCACTCATTTAAATTTGTTTTTCTGCCATAACAGCAGAGTTGAGCAACTCTGACAGTTACAGTATGTCCCCCAAAGCTTAAAATGTTTACTCTCTGGCCCTCTATAAAAAAATTTTTCCTGACCCTTCTCTTACATCATGAATGGAAACTCTTAAGAGGTACTTGTGTTTAATTAAACTGCAGATGATAATTACACCTGAGGGTCTCTCTAGTAGCTTTCACATTCTGCAAATCTTTATTAACAAGCAAATCTTTATTAACAAAATGGATTGTTTTATAAGTTATGCAAGACTTAATTTGATAGTAACTAATGTTTGCAGTTGTTAGCCAGAAACTCTAAGAATCTAAGGATAACAATCATTTTATAGTTTTGCTAAACCATGAATTTAAGTTATAACTGTGGCAAAAGTGGTGTGGCTATAAACACTGGTATGTATGGAAAGCACCCAGCACATTATCTGCCATCACAATCGAATACTCATATTAACTGTTTTTCTGTTATTACATTAAGGTGTCTGATGAATTCAGTTAGAACTAACATTTGTGTTTGCCAAAGGGGAAACAGCAAACAAGGGAACAATAAATATGGTCTAAAATGTCATTTAAGGCATTATTTTGAACTTTTTATGTTTTCTTTGTAAGTTCCTAATAAAGCAGATCTTACTTAACTAACCTTTCACATTTGTCATTTATTGGAGATTATTAGTACAAGTTCAAATAGGATACAATTTATAGAGGGAGAGGTTCAGAGTGCTGTTCCTTTATTACCTGAGTGACTTGTTTTTGGGAAATGAAAAATTATTAGTAGTTATTCAGGGTCAAACTTTGTTTTCAGGTAGCTAGTTACAGTTTCTGTCTTGAAAGTACAAAAAATGAAATACTGTGGAATTAAATATTTTTAGTCTCACACAAGCTCAAGTCACAGCCAAAGCCCTTTTTCATTCTGTGAAAGATAGTGAATATTCATAGCTAATTTTTTTTATTACAGGTCCTTAATTTCTCTTCATTAGTCAGCCTTATGGCTTTGTATTAAGTAACAGCGTGCCTATTGTAAGGCAGTATGTTCACATAATTATAGTGAATTTTAATTAACTGAGTAATTCATATCATTCAGTACCATGGATAATTCAGAATTGAAATTTTTTTTAAAGATTTATTTTAATTATTTGAAAAAGCACTTACAGAGAGAGAGAGAGGTCTTCCAACCACTGGTTCACTCCCGAGATGGCCACAACGGCCGGAGCTGCGCCGACCGGAAGCCAGGAGCTGAGAGCTTCTTCCAAGTCTCCCATGTGAGTGTAGGGGCCCAAGGACTTGGGCCATCTTCCACTCCTTTCCCAGGCTATAGCAGAGTTTTGGATCGGAAGAGGAGCATCCAGAACTAGAACCTGCGCCCATATGAGATGCCAGCATTTCAGGCCAGGGCTTTAACCTGCTGTGCCACAGCACCAGCCCCAGAATTGAATGTTTTAAGACAACTAATTTCAGTACTTAAAAAAAAAATCTGGGGTGGGTGTTTACCATGATTAGGTTGGTTCCTAGGACATCCACATTCTGTATCAGAGTGCCTGGTTCAAGTCTGTTACTGCTTCCCATCCAGTTTCCTATTACTGTGTACCCTGGGAAGCAACAGATGATGATCTGAGTGCTTGGGTCTCTGCCATCCATGGAGACATCCTGATTGAGTTCTGGGTTCCTAGCCCCCAAGCTATTGCAGGCATTTGGGGAATGATCAATAGGTGGAAGATAGATCTGCCACCCCTCACCCCTCTGCATTTCCAATGAAGTGAAATTAAGGTCTTCAGTTATTTTAATAGAATATTTATTGAGAGGCAGATATTAGTAAGTCTACAGATGAGAAAATTGACAGAAATATGAGGTCAAATCAGTAAAAGAACTCAAATGACCAGAGTTTCTTTTGTTTTTCTTTTATTTTTTTATCCTATAAGATTTATGTATTTATTTGAAAGAGTTTTGAAAGGGAGAGACAGAGATCTTGCATCTGCTGGTTCACTCTTCAGATGACCGCAGTGGCCAGTCCTGGGCCAGGCCAAAGCCAGGAGCTGGGAGCTTCCTCCAGGTCTCCCAAGTGGGTAGCAAGGATTGAAGCACTTGGGCCATCTTCCCCTGCTCTTCACAGGCCATTAGCAGAGAGCTACATCAGAAGTGGAGCAGCTGGGACATGAACCGGTGCCCATATGGGATGCCAGTGTTGCAGGCTGCAAATGATCAGTTTTTAATAGTATGTTTTTTTCTACTGGAAAATTAATGGTTATGTCGTCTTTTTGCCTTGGAATTACAGCCTGTTATTTTAACCTACTAAACAAATAATAAGTTAAGTGATGAACAAGTAAATTTTGTCTCAGTAGTTACAAGTTGTTAATTTTCCACAATAAGCAACTAGTCATATAGATTACCTGAGGTGGTCTAGTGGGGCTAGGGGTCTACGGGCCCCTCCAGTGTAGGTAGAATGTCCTTCACGAGTAGGTTGTTAACTGTGGCTGGAAAGCTTGTATCCAGACTGGCCAGCATTTCCCCCACTAATAGCTTCTTGTGCTGCATGTATGACCTTGAGGTTTTAAATCTCACCTTCAGGGTTGTTGTAACCTTTCACCCTAAGCTAGCAAAGGAGGGGGCTGAGTCCCAAAAGAGGTAGGCTGTCTCCAGGAGATACCCTGCTATCTCCATTAGCCCCAAGCCAATCAACATATAGTATGTGAAACCCCACACCCCATCCAATGGGCACCGCCCATGGAATGCCTTAAAAGTCCTGGACACTTCCTGGAAACCAGTGTCCTATTCTGGCACTCCACCTGACCTCCTCTCGAACCAGGCACTTTTCTGTCAAATAAGTTTCTGCTTCTTTGCAAAAATGGGGCGAACCAGCACCAATATGGAATGCGGGCACTGCAGGTGGCAGCTTAACCTGCTATGCAACAATGCCAGCCCTGGCAATGCTACTTTAAAAGAAATAACCCCCTGTATTTGTGATGGGTATATGGGTGGATATGTATGGAATTAAAATGAGAAAGATTTTTAAAGTACTACAGCTGTCAGAGCTATCTGAAAGTTGTGATTGTTTTCCTTGGAACATACTTCTCTGAAGTTTGTGTGTGATACTCTGGACTGTTGTCTAGTATACATCAAGTGGGTTTGGGTTTATATTTTCTGAGGAATAGAAATAATAATCTTAATGGCCCTTCTGCTTGTTGGCTTTCACTAAGCATGAGTCATGTCAGATAGAATATTTATCATAATATTATTCCAAAAATAAAGAGTAGTACCTTATAGCAGTGATAAAACGTGAAGGAAAATCTTTTTTTGGATAGTTTTTGAAGCGGGAATTATTCTTTGTGTCCTGTAGCCACCTCTTGGCTCTTCCAAATTACCACTTTTTATTTTTATACACCATATATAGTTTTCTTGATTTAGCTTCTTTATATTCACTGGTTTCTAAAATCTGCCTGTCCTTTTTTTTTTTTCTTTTTTCTTTTTTTTTTTTTTAAGAAAAGTAACTGCCAGTGGACAGTGCTGCTTTGTTCCTCCCAACTGCTCTAGGGCTCCTGCAGCTGATCTCAAACGTAGGAGCAATCAGAGCTGTTTTAGGTAAAGAGAATATAGTGTCAGAGTCCAGCAGGGACCAGTAGATAGTGGGAAACGATGTGACTGAGTGATTCAGAACTTGAAGGAAACAGAGCTGTTTGTTTCTGTGTTTAGACTGACCCTGTTAAGAAGATAATATTGTCAGTAATGTAATTTTAATTGCTGAATGCTTTGATGGTGGCTTGAAAAACAAAAATTACAGCATGAAATTACTGGTTACACGAATTTGAGTAGAACTGAATTCAATAACATTTAAATCAGACAGTGAATAAAGGCTACTAGTTTCAGAATCTATTGTTTTGAGGCGACTGGCATTGTGGCGTAGCACTGGTTCAAGTCCAGGCTGCTCCACTTCCTATCCAGCTTCATGCTAATGGCCTGGGAAAAGCAAAGGAAGATGGCTCAAGTGTTTGGGACGTATATCCTTGTGGGAGACCCAGATGAAGCTCCTCACTTAAGCCTGGCTTAGCCCTCACTATTGAAACCATCTGGGGAGTGAACCAGCAGATGGAAAAACTAACTAACTAACTAACTAACTAACTAACTATCTCTCTCTCTCTCTCTCTCTCTCTCTCTCTCTCTCTCTCTCTCTCACACACACACACACACACACACACACCCATAACATTACATTAAAAAAAAAAAACTAATTATTTTGGGCATTATGGGGCAGTAACTCATCTACATATATATCTCTTTGACACCAGCTTCAGATGACTTAATGCTTTGTTTTGTATTCCTTCTAATAACGAACCCTTGAAAAGCTGGCTAGAATAAAGCCATACTTAAAAGATTAGACAATGTGATAGTAGTTTCAGATCTTACCTCAGACTCTATTGTCATGTAGTTGCTAATGAACTATAAGTTATGAATTTGTATTTTTGCATACATTTAGATGAAGGAATTTTCTTCAGTCCTTAGAACATATAGGAGGGAAAGTTGGTAACATTAATGTTAGGAGAGCGTAACATGGTCCTTTTCTTTTAATCTGTAATTCTAGGACGACATAGACAGCCTAAACCCAGTTCTCAGGGACAACCCGCAGCTTCACGAGGAAGTGAAAGTCTGGGTAAAGGAACAAAAGGTTCAGGAGATTTTTATGCAAGGTAACTATTTTGAAGTTATGCATTGATTTTTTTTTTTAACTAGCCAACGTATCCCCTTTGTCTTTGATTGTTCAATTTTATGTAATGTAAGTAGAAGGCCCAGTCTAATATTTTGAGTTATGTACAGTCCAGGGAAAGTACTACCAGAATCACAATTATTTCTATAAAAAATTGAGAAGTTCACCAGTTTATTAACTAATTTGAGGTAAAGGCCTGGGATGCAATTTTAGCCACACAGGTGTTTTGTTGATAGGAAAAATTTCCATAAGGCTGAATACTACTAGGTGTGTCCTTCCTGGAGAAGGAAGCATTGTTTGCACTAAAGGGTTGCCCAAAGCCACAACTGATTTCCTTTGAAGAGTGCTGTAGGTATCTGATAAAAGTGCCTGTTTCAATGCAGGTTCCTCAGCAATTACTACAATACTAGTCTTAGTTATTTCCTTTGTTTAATAAGTTACAGTTTGTTTACAAAATGTGACCTTCAGACCAGTGAGGTTTCATGATTAGTGATTCCTTTTTATATCAGTGAAATCATATATGGTAGATAAAAGCTTTTTGAAAACTTAACTGAAATTGAGATAATATGCTATGAACTTTTGTTATGTTGACTGTTAAGAATGGAATTTTGTTCTTAAATTTCCATATTTACCTCAACCCTGAACTTCTATACCATTAAACATTAATAGAGATAATCTCAAACTTGTTGTTGTTTTGCCTTATAGCAATGGATCATCTACATAGTAAATTCTTCTTATGCTAATTATTTAAATTTTACTATAGAGAATTGAAAGCATACACAAAAATAGATTTATTTCCATCAATTTCCATATAGCTGTTTCCTAGCCCCAACAGCTATCAAGCCTCAGATGATCCTGCTCCCATCCACATTGTCTTTACTTCCATGAAATTTCAGACATCATATTATTCTAGCCATTTTTTTAGAAATTTGTATTTATTCATTCATTCAAGAGAGACAGAGTGCCCTATTCCCTGCTTGACTCCCCAAATGCTTGCAATAACTAGGCCCTGGAGCCTGAACCTCTTTCAGGTACATCACCTGCTGCCTCCCAGGGTGTACATTAACAGGAAGCTGGAATCTAGAGTAGAGCTGGACCCAAGGAAATGGGGAGCCTAACCTGCATGCATATCAACTGCTAGGTCAAATGCTTGCCCCCCCCCCCTTTTTTTTTTTTTTGACAGGCAGAGTGGACAATGAGAGAGAGAGAGACACAGAGAAAGGTCTTCCTTTGTCGTTGGTTCACCTTCCAATAGCTGCCGTGGCCGGCGCACTGTGGCCGGTGCACCGCGCTGATCCGATGGCAGGAGCCAGGTACTTATCCTGGTCTCCCATGGGGTGCAGGGCCCAAGCACTTGGGCCATCCTCCACTGCACTCCTGGCCACAGCAGAGAGCTGGCCTGGAAGAGGGGCAACCGGGACAGAATCCGGCGCCCCGACCGGGACTAGAACCCGGTGTGCCGGCGCCGCTAGGCGGAGGATTAGCCTAGTGAGCCGCGGCGCCGGCCGCCCCTATCCATTTTTTTAAACAGAGCTGCCAGTCCCTTATGCTGAAAAACATAACTGTGCCTTATTATCAAATGGTATGCGTAGTCAGGTTCATAGTTTGATTTGTCTCATGAAAGTTATATTTGATTTTAACAGGTTTTATTTACGTTTTTAAAAATCAGGAGAACCAGAAAAAGCCCATACATTATGATTGATTGATATGTCCCCTCCATTGTTTTTTTCCCTCCCTTTCCTTGCAATTTATTTTTTGGAGTAACCAGGCTAATTTCTTTGAAATAACTTCTTTTTTGTATCCTTAGGAAAGAAAAGTTAAAGCATTAATATTGATATCCTTATAGGCAGAATTGTGTGAGGTAGACTCGAAATTGTGTTAAGTGGGAACAAACCAGTGTAGATAGTTTGTTAATGGGAGTTGAAAACTCATCATATTTGAAGTTATGCTATATTATTAAGCATTTTCTATGTATTTTTTTAAATATGGGGTCTCATAGAAAAGACAACTTTGTGTAATGGATTATGGCTTATAAATACTGTTTTCCCATTATCTCCTTTAAATTACAGAGGATCAACATCTTCATTTTTCTCTAGATGAATGTATTCATAGGTCTTTTGGAATATTTCTGCAAATATGTTAATTACAAATGTGTTAATTTATGTTTTTAATCTGATGTTGTTATAAACTTTTAAAACTGGCAAATAATTATTAAACCAGTAATTGGCATGTTGAGTTTGTTGTAACCATAGAAGAAAGCATCAACCTACGAATCAGAAAAATAAAATTAGTCTTAAGTGTTTTACTTAAATATTTTCTTAATTTCTTGACCTCACTTTCTTGGATTTTTATAAAAGGGATATTAATATCTAAGAATTAGAAAGGAGTAAATAAACAAGAGTTTTGAAAACACTGTAAATTGTGTATGATGCTGTTCTTCACGTGTGGTAGTTTTTCCCTCACAGTAAGTTTAAAGTACTTGATATCATTTTTTGGTGCTTGTGAATTGAAAAAAATTTTCATCTCTGATGTCCCATCTGTGAAGTGACTTGTTTTGATGGGCATATTTGAACATATACATATATCCTTTAATATTTAATCCTCCCTTTTATTTGAAAAAATTAGTTTAGCTCAAAAGTGCACTATATTTCTTAAGAAAACATTAAGTGCCGGATTTATAATATAATCCACCTTGCAATCTCTTCATTTTTTAAGACTTACAATAACTTTCTAGCTATTCCTAGGGAATCAAAATTTGTAGGCGCCTATGACAAAAGTTTTTGCAGCTGGGAGACTGGGACATCAAAGTCCAAATTATGTTTCTATTTCAGCTATATAATCATCCACCCCAAATTTGTTAAGCAAGCATTGTAATCTTAATAAATTATAGAACACTGTATCTTTGTTTTATACTCCACTTATTTCATGATCTCAGAAACTGTTTTTTCTA
Organism: Oryctolagus cuniculus; assembly: GCF_964237555.1. Taxonomy (NCBI): domain Eukaryota; kingdom Metazoa; phylum Chordata; class Mammalia; order Lagomorpha; family Leporidae; genus Oryctolagus; species Oryctolagus cuniculus. Next base: position 55,570,850 of record NC_091446.1, on the reverse strand, counting down.
CTTATTTTATTTCCGTTGAATAAGGAAACAGTGTGTCTACTATCGTGTGTATCATGATAATTTTAGAATTATCTGTTCTAAATGAATTTGTCTTCTAGGTTTATTTTTTTCAAAGCTAATCCTTGGTTATGATATTACTCATCCATCATATAATTCATGTTTCTCCTAACAGGTAATTCCAAAATGGAAATATCTTCATTTAAGATACCTCTATGTATGTGCTTTTTTTTAAAGGTCCTTATTCTTTAAATGGATATAGAGTGAGAGTATATAGACAAGACTCTGCCACCCAGTGGTTTACTGGTATAATTACTCATCATGATCTCTTCACCCGCACCATGATCGTTATGAATGATCAGGTAAATTATTAAACTAATATTTTTGAAAAGAGATAGTCTTTGCCAACAGTTTGACAATAAATAATTTTCATCTTTAGAGTTGTTACAATGATACTAATAAATGTAGATGTATCTGTTATATAGCTCTAAGTCACTTCAGATCCAAGGGAGATACACCAATTTTATTTTAGCACGGATAAAATCAGTCCCTGAAATAGGCATCAAACCCTTTTCATTGATTAATCTTCCTTTTAATAATCAGGGTACCTAATTTTTTTCTTGAAATCTGTTTTTCTCTCTTTCAGGAAAAGAAAATTTCCAAATGATTGCACTAATTGAAACTTTTAACATACACTGTAGTTCTTAGATCAAATTGCAGCTTGGTATGCTCACTTGAGTTTTATGGTGTTACAAGTTTTGCAGTTTTAAATAACAATCTAAAAGTCCTGAGATTTCAAGTCAGTGTTTTGGGAGAGCTGACAAAAAAAGTTTTCTTCTAAAGCTGTTATTTCTTTACCTAGGAAATTAGTATTTATATCTTCCAACCTGAGTAGATTGTAGAATATTTATCTAACACAACTCCTTTATAAACAATTCAAATAACTTTGGTTAGAATTTAGTCAAAATGCTAAATGTACTATGTAATTACATAATTTTTTTTCCTATAAAGGTGGCAGACTGACTCTTATGAAGCACCAAATTGCTTTCAGTTTTTTAAAATAGTTTTTTTAATATATAAAGATTTTATTTGTTTACTTGAAAGAGTTACAGAGAGGCAACATCCACTGGTTCACTCCCCAGATGGCCACAGCGGGCTGGAGCTGTACAGGTCAGAAGCCAGAAGCCATGAGCTTCTTCCAGGTCTCTCACGCGGGTGCAGGAGCCCAAGGACTTGGACCATCCTCTACTGCTTTCCCAGGCCATAGCAGAGAGATGGAAGTGGGGCAGCCGGGACTCCAACTGACGCCCACATGGGATGCCAGCACTGCAGACAGCGGCTTCACCAGCTATGCCACAGCCCTGGCTTCTAAAATAGTTAACTTTGTTATTTAAATTACCTATTTGCACATTGTAAAATCTTTTTCTCCTTCCCAGTGTCTTTGTTTTGTTTATTTTCCAACTTTTTTAATTACTTCATTTATTTGAGAGAAACTGGAGCTCTCATTCTCTGGTTTACTTCCCATTTGCCCACAGTGACCAAAGCTGAAGCTAGGAACCAGGAACTCAATCCGAGGTCTCTAACATGAATGACAGGGCCACAACTACTTGGTCTATCCACCCTGCCTCTCAGGGTCTGAATTTAGGAGCCAGAACAAGGAATAGAACCTACATGCTCTAATGTAATGTAGGATGTAGGTATCTTAACCACTAGGCTCAATATTTGTCCCTACTTTCTGTTTTTTGATATCTGTACCCTTTTTGTTTGTTATTATAAGAGTTAGAGGTATGCTCTTGGTTAATTCTTATTTTTCAAAGTGTACTTCCAATAGATACATTTGCTTTTAAATTCTTCATCAGTAGTTAGTGACTTTCATGTGGTTAAAAGGGTAACTTTGGGAGCAAATGTTTGGTAGTATGTTTAAGATGCCCCTGTGCCCTGCAGTAAGTACCTGGGTTTGATTCCTAGGTCTTACTCCCTGACTCCAGCTTTCCACCAGCTGGAACCCTGAGAGGCAGCAATAATTGGTTTCCTGCCACACATAAAGGAGTCCTGGATTGAGTTCCCAGATGCTGGCTGTGATCCTGGCCATTGTGGGCATTTGGGAAGTGAACCAGTAGATGGGAGCTCTCTTTCTGCCTCTCAAATAAATAGATAAATGTTTTTTTAAAAGGAGATTTATCTTTATTGGTTAAAATTAATTATTGTAAATATGATACTATCTTATAAATTAGGGATCCCAAATCTAATCATTTATACTGAACAAAAAAAAATCAAACTAAATATCACGTTGGTTAGCTAATTGGATTTAATTTTTATTTTTGTTTTTTGTCATGGATTAGGTACTAGAACCACAGAATGTCGATCCTTCTATGGTTCAAATGACCTTTCTAGATGATGTTGTTCACTCTTTGTTAAAAGGTGAAAATATTGGCATTACATCACGACGTAGATCTCGTGCCAATCAAAATATCAACACTGTTCACGTATGTATATTATTAATCAGCAGATTTTGTTAAATACTTTCCTTGAGGCTACTTAGGTTCACATAGTAAACAATCATTGTTAATGGTTATTTTTAGGGTCATTATACGCGTGCCCAAGCAAATAGTCCCAGACCAGCAATGAGCTCCCAAGCTGCTGTACCAAAACAGAATATACACCAGCAACAACAACACAGGAATATCCGTCCAAGTAAGAGGAAAGGCTCAGATAGCAGTATACCAGATGAAGAGAAAGTGAAGGAGGAAAAATACGATTACGTATCACGAGGAGGTAGGACCCACTTTTTTTTTAAGGAAATGAAAAAACAAAAAGACATTTTAAAAATATTTGTTTAGTATGAATTATGAAAACATAACTTCTTTTTTTTAATCTTACAGAAAATCCTAAAGGTAAAAACAAACACTTGGTGAATAAAAGGAGGAAACCTGAGGAGGATGAAAAGAAACTAAGTATGAAACGACTTAGAACTGACAATGCTTCAGACTTTTCTGAGAGCAGTGATTCAGAAAATTCAAATAAGAGAGTTACAGATAATTCCTCAGAGCAAAAGCCAGAGGATGAATTAAAAAATAAAAGTGCTTCAAAGGTAAATGGAGAAGAAGGGAAATCCCAGAATAATGAGAAGGCAGGAGAAGAAACATTGACAGATATCCAGCCTACCTGGGATCAACTACAGGATGATAAAAAACCTCAAGAAGCAGAAAAGCGGAAATGTGTTGACACACAGCTACAAGAAAAAATGATTATCCATTCGTCCGAACAGGCTACACTTTCTGATCATAATTCTAATGATGTACTTCTTCAAGAATCTAAAGGGGAAAATACACATACAGTGGAATTATTACCAAAGGAAAAGTTTGTGTCCAGACCACCAACACCAAAATGTGTTATTGATATTACAAATGACACTAACTCAGAAAAGATGGCTCAGGAAAACTCAAATACGTTTGGCCTTCAAAAACTAGATCCTAATGTTAGTGATTCAAAACATTCAATTGCAAATACAAAATACTTGGAAACAGCAAAACAAGATTCTGACCAGAGCTGGGTCAGTGATGTAGTTAAAGTGGATTTAACCCAGGCAAATGTTATAAATGCTTCTTCAGGAAATGATCATCTAAATATAGAAAAAGAGAAAAATCAGTTTGTTTCTTACATGTCTTCTCAAAGTGCAGTTTCTGTCACAGAAGATAAGCTACATAAGCGAAGTCCACCCCCTGAGACAATAAAATCTAAGCTTAATGTTTCAGTAGATGCTCACAAGGCAAAATCCAATCCTTCACCTGAAGTTAAACCCAAAATTACTCATTCTCCTGATTCTTTAAAGTCTAAGGGTACTCATGTGAATAGCCAGGCCACTGGTGAAAGAAGACTGGCAAATAAGATAGAACATGAATTATCAAGATGCAGTTTTCACCCAGTTCCTACTCGAGGCAGTGCATTGGAAAACACAAAGAGCCCTCTGATCATTGATAAAAATGAACATTTCACAGTTTACAGAGATCCTGCTCTTATTGGGCCAGAAACAGGAGCTAATCACATTTCACCTTTCTTAAGCCAACATCCTTTTCCTCTTCATTCCTCATCACATAGAACCTGTTTAAATCCAGGTACCCATCACCCTGCCTTAACTCCTGCACCCCACCTACTAGCTGGATCATCCAGTCAAACTCCATTGCCTACCATTAACAATCATCCTTTGACTAGTGGTCCACACCATTCTGTTCATCACCCTCATTTACTTCCTACTATGTTACCTGGAGTGCCTGCTGCCTCCTTACTTGGTGGCCCCCCGCGACTAGAGAGTGCTCATGCCAGCAGCTTAAGCCACTTAGCACTAGCACACCAGCAACAACAACAGTTGTTACAGCACCAGTCACCTCATCTTCTTGGACAAGCCCATCCTTCTGCTTCATATAATCAGCTTGGACTTTATCCAATTATTTGGCAGTATCCAAATGGCACACATGCATACTCAGGACTTGGTTTGCCTTCTTCAAAATGGGTTCACCCAGAAAATGCTGTTAATGCTGAAGCTTCCTTAAGGAGGGTAAGTTATACAGTACCAAGCACTATTCGGTATCTTATTTTTTAAGGTCATTTCCTATTATAAAAATGTTAGCATTTTCTAAGCAGTTATTTTTCCAGTATGCTTAATAGCCACAGAACACAAATGGAAATTTCAGAAAAGCCTATTTATTTACAAAAAAAAGAGCTTTAAAGAAGTAAAACTTCTTTAAATTTAAATTGTAGTGTGTATTTATTATAGATTTAGATTATGGTATCTAATCATAAATATTTTGCTCAGAGAAATTCCTAGAAGTAATATTTCTGGACTAAAATTTATGTAAATTTTGATATGTACTATCAAATTCTTCCTAAAATTTTTATATTCTTCACCTTAATACCTTGAATTAAAGGTACATTACAAGATATGAATCTTTAAGTCTCTGTTTCCTAAAGGTTGGAGAGTCCCAATATTTGAGAAAGTTGGAGCTGAAATTCTCTGACACAGTATTACTGAAGGTGGTAGTATAGGACTTATATTTGTTCCTAGGCCATGTGATTTCTTTAGCAAATTTGTTTTTATGAAATGTTTCATCAGTAATCCCATTATAAAAAATACAGGAATAGATGTTAAACTCTGAGAGCCCAGAATGTTCTTTATGCATCCCCCAAAATCTCTGTGGTTTAAAAAAAAAAACATTAAATTTTCCACCTTAACCATTAATACATGTATAATTCAATAGTGTTAACTGTGTCCACGTTGTTGTGCAGCAGATCTCTAGAACTTTCTTACCTAATAGAATTGAAACTGTGCCTTCACATTAAACGTTTTAATTTTCCCTTCCTCTACCCTTGACAATCACCTTTTTACTTCTATTACTGTGATTTTTGACAATGTTAGAAACTTCATATGAATGCAATCAAACATTTGTCCTTCTGTTACTAATTTTCACTTAGCATAGTGTCTTTGACGCTCATTTATGTTGCATGTGACAGGGCTTTTTTTGTTTAAAGCTGCATAGTATCTCATTGTGTGTGTGTGGTGTGTACCCCACATTTTCTTTCTTTTTCTATTTGTTAATGAAAACTTTGGTTGCTTTCACTTCTTGTCTATTATGAATAATCAATAAGTGTGGGTGTTTTTTTTTAACAGATTCTTAGCGTTTTTGGGTAGCTTTCTGAAGGTGGACTAGATCCAAAGTGAATGTCTTGGGATGGCAGCTGAAATGACAATATCAGTGACTTCCTCAGTTACTTCAGGGATAATACTGCTTACAGTGCCATTCATAGAAGCAAAAGTGGTGCTGATCATACCAAAAGTTTATCAGAGAAGCCATTTTATTTTGCGTACAGTAATGACAGTGTAGTCATGAGTCTTTGTATGAGTCTTAAACTGTGCCTCAAAAAGTTTGTGAAAAATGGAATTAAAAGATTTATTTTGTTCAAAAAATGTGAAATCCATGCCTACAATGGGTCTTTTAAAAGTTTGTGGGAAATACATATAAAAATATTATGCATGGATTTCAGGTTTTTATACCAAAATAAACCTATTGTCTTATAATTCCATTTCTCCACAAGCTTTCTGAAATATCATTGTATTTTTCTCCTTATGCAAGGTTTATGGCTATAGTGTATCTTTTTAATTTAAGTGATTTTACAGCAGTGTGTCTTTGGCATGATATTCAGTTGCCTTTGCATTATCAGTTGGATATTTAAAAATTTTCCCTTTTTGTTAAAATCAAAGGAATGTATATTACCGTGGTATTTAACCACCTTCCTGCTGATAAATTCAGAAAATGTATTCTGGGAAAATGTCAGTTATACAGAAACTGTTCTTCAGATTGTAATTAAATATTTATTTATATATATATTATTAATATTTTATTTTTGGATAGGCAGAGTGGACAGAGAGAGAGAGAGACAGAAAGCTCTTCCTTTTTCCGTTTGTTCACCCCACAATGGCCGTTGCGGTTGGCGCACCACGCTGACCCGAAGCCAGGAGCTAGGTGCTTCTCCTGGTCTCCCATGGGGGTGCAGGGCTTGAGGACTTGGGCCATCCTCCACTGCACTCCTGGGCCACAGCAGAGAGCTGGACAGGAAGAGGAGCAACCGGGACTAGAACCTGGTGTGCCGGCGCCGCAGGCGGAGGATTAGCCTATTGAGCTGCGGCACTGGCCAATAGTTATATTTCTTAACATGCAGGTCACTGTCACTACATATTCAATTATGAGGAAGGCATTATATTGATATTAAAAAGTAACTTGTTAGACCTCCATATGTCCAGGTTTAGTGATACAACAATCATAACTTGTACTGAAATGGAATATATTTGGGCTTTGAAAATTTTTAAGTAAATTGCATTACATTGAAAAAGTTAATTATTTTTGATTGATGACAAAAAATGGCGAGTGAACATGATTATAATTTTTATTTTTGGTGAAACATTTTTTAGGAATAACATTGTGTCTTTGCTGTTAGCAACATGCATTCTTTTAGAATCATTAGAAATCATATTAGGTTCTGTGTAGATCATTAAGTTAAACATATTTTAAGATCTGATTTTAGTAAAATAATTAATTTCTGGAAATAACTATTTTAGTGCTGATGAATTTTCTATATAAAATTGGAAAATCCCATATAAATATGTTGATGATATATTGAGTATTTCTTGAGATATATTTCTGAAACCTTTAATATTTTTCTAAATATAGTGATTTTTTTTTTAAAGAATTCTCCCAGTCCTTGGTTACATCAGCCCACCCCTGTGACCTCAGCAGATGGTATTGGATTACTTAGTCACATTCCTGTGAGACCTTCCAGCGCAGAGCCTCATCGGCCTCTTAAAATTACAGCACATTCCAGTCCACCATTGACAAAAACTTTAGTAGATCATCATAAAGAGTAAGTTTATCAGTGCTTAAAATAATTGACTTTTTTAACAGCTATCTATAATGTATTTAAACTAAGTCTTGGGGACTGACATTGTACAGCAGGTTAAGCTGCTTCTTGGAATGTCTACATCCCTTATCAGCATGCCTGAAACCCAGCTCCTCCCCCGCTTCCAGACCAACTTTTTTGCTAATGTGTACCCTAGAAGGCAGCAGATGTTGGATGACTTCTGGCTCCTGGGTTTAGCCTGGCCCAGCCCAAGCTTTTGTAGAATAAACCAACAGCTGTACATTCACCTCCTCCTCCCTTTTTCTCTTTTTCTCTCTTTTAAATAAAAAAAAGAAAAAAGAATAGGATTTAAAAACCTACTGTCTTTCTATATTGATATATCATCTAATTTGATAATAATAAATGTACATAACTCTTCTGTTTCATTAATAATGTACTTGCAAAAATGTGTTTTACTTTCATAATAGAATGATGCTACACAGAAAGTATCTTTGTATTTTATAAGAAAAAGGGATTTCAGAAATCTTTGTGTGTTTTCTTTACAGAGAACTGGAGAGAAAAGCTTTTATGGAACCATTACGGTCTGTTGCATCCACTTCAGCAAAAAATGACCTGGATCTAAATAGGTCACAGACTGGAAAAGATTGTCATTTGCATAGGCATTTTATGGATCCAGTATTAAATCAATTACAGAGGCCACCCCAGGAGACTGGAGAGAGATTAAACAAATACAAGGAGGAACACCGTCGAATTCTTCAAGAAAGTATTGATGTTGCTCCCTTTACAACTAAAATCAAGGGGCTTGAGGGTGACAGAGATAATTATTGCAGAATAGCATCGTCATCTTCCAGTCCTAAAAGCCATGTCATCAAACAAGATAAAGATATGGAACGCTCAGTATCAGATCTTTATAAAATGAAGCACTCAGTGCCTCAGAGTTTGCCCCAAAGTAATTATTTCACTACGTTGTCCAATAGTGTGGTTAATGAACCACCAAGATCATACCCATCCAAAGAGATTTCCAATATTTATGCTGAAAAACAGAGTCATACCCATGCAGTAGCAGCTAGTCCTCAAACTCTGACTTCATTTATGTCATCTCTTTCAAAGCCTCCACCTTTGATTAAACACCAACCAGAAAATGAAAATATAGTAGCTAAGATGCCTGAACATCTTCCCCATCAAGTTGCATCTCACTCAATAACAACCTTCAGAAATGATTGCAGGAGTCCTACCCATTTGACAGTTTCATCTACAAACACACTCCGTAGTATGCCTGCTTTACATAGAGCACCAGTATTTCACCCACCAATCCATCACAGTTTGGAAAGAAAAGAAACCAGTTATAGTAGCCTTTCCCCTCCAACTTTAACTCCAGTAATGCCAGTAAATGCTGGTGGGAAAGTTCAAGAATCACAAAAACCTCCAACCCTAATTCCTGAGCCAAAAGACTCTCAGGCCAGTTTTAAGAATTCTTCTGACCAGAGTTTGACAGAAATGTGGAGATCTAATAACCTAAACAAAGAGAAAGCCGAATGGCATGTGGAAAAAAGCGGAAAGTCACATGCTGCTATGGCATCTGTCATTGTGCGTCCACCTTCTAGTACAAAGATTGATACCGTGCCAGCAACACAGTTTGCTTCCAAAGATCGAGTTAGTGAAAGATCTTCGACCGGGGCAAATAAAACAGATTGCCTCAAACCAGCAGAAGCTGGACAGACTGGAAGAATCATTCTGCCAAATGTGAATTCAGACAATGCTCAAATAAAATCTGAAAAAAACTTTCAGGCTGTCTCCCAGAGCAGCATGACCAGTTCAGTTATGTCTGCTGTAAATACATTGTGTAACACCAAAACGGATATGTTCACGTCTGCAGCCACTACCACCGGTGTTTCCAGCTGGGCTGGTTCAGAAGTCATTTACTCTTTATCAAATACCACTTTGGTCCCTACAGCCTTAGAATGTACCTCTTCTAAAAGTGTTAGTCAGTCAGTGGCTCAGACAGAAGAATGCAAGGTCAGCACTACAGCTCCTGTTACGCTAGCCAGTAGTAAGACAGGAAGTGCTGTTCAGTCCAGCTCTGGGTTCTCAGGCACAACTGATTTTATCCATTTAAAAAAGCACAAGGCAGCACTGGCTGCAGCTCAATCTAAAAGTAGTAATGTCAATGAGACTGAACCTAATGCTGTGAAAAATCAGACATCTTCAGTCTCTCTTTCCTTGGATAGCACTGTAATCTGTAATACAATTAACAAAGCAAACTCCGCAGGAAATGGGCAAGCATCCCAGACAAGTCAGCCAAACTACCATACTAAACTGAAAAAGGCCTGGCTCACAAGACATTCAGAAGAAGATAAAAATACGAATAAAATGGAAAGTTCAGGGAATTCTGTATCAGAAATTATTAAGCCATGTTCTGTCAACTTAATAGCCTCTACATCTAATGATATACAAAATAGCATAGATAGTAAAATCATAGTTGATAAGTACGTGAAAGATGATAAAGTTAATAGGAGAAAAGCCAAAAGAACTTATGAATCTGGCTCCGAGAGTGGAGACTCAGATGAAAGTGAAAGCAAGTCAGAGCAAAGGACTAAAAGGCAACCTAAGCCAACTTACAAAAAGAAGCAAAATGATTTACAGAAGAGAAAGGGTGAAATAGAGGAAGATTTGAAACCCAATGGAGTTCTCAGCAGGAGTGCCAAAGAAAAAAGTAAATTGAAGTTACAGAGCAACAATAATAGTGGTAAGTGATTTTTTTTTTTTTTTTTTGACAGGCAGAGTTAGTGAGAAAGAGACAGAGAGAAAGGTCTTTTTTCCGTTGGTTCACCCCCCAAATGGCTGCCATGCCAGCACACTGCGCCAATCCGAAGCCAGGGAGTCAGGTGCTTCCTCCTGGTCTCCCATGCGGGTACAGGGCCCAAGCACTTGGGCCATCCTCCACTGCCCTCCCGGGCCACAGCAGAGAGCTGGACTGGAAGAGGAGCAACCGGGACAGAATCCGGAGCCCCAGCTGGGACTAGAACCCGGGGCACTGGTGCTACAGGTGGAGGATTAGCCAAGTGAACCACGGCACCAGCCAGTGAATTAGTTTTATTTCAGGTAAAATGGGCTGAATTTACTAGCATGAATGATACGGGTCTCTAAAGATTAATGAACTTAAAGGTATCTTTTGTCTTTATTTGAATGCCTTAGGTATATATTAATTGACCGCCTTTGTATATTTAGTAAGTACCCTATAGGAGGAAATGAGAGAAGGTTTACCCTCCATTTAAGAGACTTGTAGAAATAAATCTCTATTTACTTAGCACTCATTATAGGTAATGTGTGTAGCCCAGTGAGTAATTTAGGAGTTACTCATAATTTTGGCCATTTCTAAGAATTGTGAAAATGCAGTTAAGACAATCACAGGTAGATTCCTAATATTTGCTAAGATAGTTAATTTTTTTTTTTAGGATTTATTTTTATTTGAAAGGCAAAGTTACAGATAGAGAGGAAGAGGCAGAGCCCTTCCATTAGCTGGTTCACTCCCCAAATATATACCAGACCGAAGCCAGGAGCCCAGAGCTGCTTCTGAGTCTTGCAAGTGGGTACAGGGGCCCAAGCACTTGGGCCATCTTCTGCTGCTTTCCCAAGCACATTAGCAGAGCAGTGGATCAGAAGTAGGGCAACTGGGTCTCGAACCTAGCACCCATTTGGGATGCCACTGTCACAGGCTTAATTTGCTATGCTATAACACCAGGCCGTAAGATGGTTACTTTTCTATAATGAGATTCAGTTGGAAAAGAAATCTTACTTTCAGCATCTTATTTAAGGCACATTTCTAAAAAATGACTTCAGGGTAGTATGTATATGGTCTGTATCTCAACTCTTAGATGACAGAATTGTAAGCCTATTGTAATTACCAACCATTTAATAATGCTACTCAGTCAATCCTTAACAATGGGTAGAAGTTAAAGGGAGTGGAGTTTTTATGTTCAATTCCGTGTCCTAGAAGATAGAATTTGTTAAAATGTCCATAATGAATTAAAAACTTCAAAACTTAAAAAAATTAAATTTATATTTCCTTTATTGCTGCATCTGGACAAATAAGTGATACTTAACCAGTAATATTAACTATGAAGTATTTATATATTTTTACTTTAGAAGTAGTTTTTCTCAGTTTGCTTATTTCTTTTTAGGTATGTTGCACAATGCAGAAAGCTCTTAATAATAATATCCATGTACTCATCCACATACAATATGTGAAATATCTGTGACAATGTGGACACCCAAGAAGTACTTTACAAGCACTTGAATGCTTGAAGTCTCTTTATTTGTGCCTTTTCCCTGAATGAGGTTTTCCCATGTGCCTGTGTGGAAACCAGAGGCAAATTGAAGGAGAGAAAAACAGGAGGATGGAATCATAGAAAAGTACAGTCAGAAAGTGAAAGAACGAAGGACAAGTTCAACTAGAGACAGAGAGACTGACAAACTGAAATGCAAGTATAGTCAGAAGACAGGGAGTTTGACCTCGAACAGTACTTGCCTTTTATTTGAATATTGCTTTATATATACATTGTTGCTTTCTCTCTGTTAGGTTCTCTTACTTCCCCAATGAATTTATAATAGGCTTAGTGTGGTTAAAAATTGTTTGTCTCCTAACTCACATAACATTTCTTTTGGTGTTGGGTATTCAAATACTCAGGTATAACTTTAAGAAAAGTAAGATAGGAACCTTCTAGCTTTTAATACCTGGAAAACTTTTGTAAAGCAAAATTCATTGATAAAATTAACTCCTAATTGTACACATTCTCTTTTTACCTTGAAACTGAATGTATGTCCCAAGTAAGAGTTATTAAGACAAAGGCTGGAATTAGTGCCTTTTTTCCTTATAGATTGTCATGCTTAGTCAACTTTCCCCTTGCTTGGTAAATAACATTTAACTTAAGAAAGGCTATTTTAAGTCCCACTTGTTGACCAAGTCCAAAGAAATATTAGCTGACTATTAAATGCTATCTATTAATTGTAAGCAGAGTTAACTTCCTTTGTTCTGAGCTGTCAAGAAAAGTTACTTGTTAGTTTTCATAAGTCAAGAAGCTTCCAGGTCTTCGTGAATAATTTATTTCATGGGTCAGGAATGTCCTTTTTCCTTCAAATGTTTAGTGAAATTGTCATGATTCTCATTCAAAAAGAGGGAGTTAGGCCTGTACTTGGTGGATATGAATGATTCTATACAGTGCTATACATGAGTAATAATGTACTTCACACACACACACACACACACACACACACACGTTTCTTTGTGTATTCTAAAGCCAGTTTTAATAGATTTTATCTACTCTTTTGGAATATCTTCATATCTGCTGTTTTTTGTTTCTAATAAAAAGTTAGCTGCTTTTTCTGTGACTAATTTTTATATAATTTTATTTTATGTCCTAAAATAACTCAACAAATTTAAATATATCAGCAAGCCCTATGATATATAAAATTATAATCAGAATTAATTTTTGTTTATCTAAAAAATGTTTTTAAGGAGATGGCACAGAGTTTAAAGGAGGCATGTTTTTGTTTCTTAATTCTTTTCTCTCCAGTTTACTGTTGCAGGAGCAGCTATTTGTGGATTTGCTACTAAGGTTGAAAAGTTTATATAAAGGAAGCAAAAATATCTATTGATTTATCAAAAACTCTATATAAATGCATTTGTAATTCATTCAATTTTTGTTTTTATATGAATAAGCTCTAGGTGCCTATTTTGTGTCACATAATTAAGGTTTACTTTGAAATGTCTGGTTCTTTACTATAATACTGTTTAAATTGTTCATAACATATGGTGAACCATGCTCTGAAACTGTTCCATTATCTTGAATTAAAAGTACATTGAGTTATTTTCTATTCAAAATATAAGTGGTTTGTGTTTAGTTTATCATAGTGTAATAAAAAGTAAATGATTAGAAGAAAGTTTGCCAAATAGAAATCTTTTAGCGGTGTAAGACTTCCATTGTTCATTCTGACTTCTAAAAGCTCTGAGTACTTTATGTAGTTCCTAGGAAAAATCTATCTTATATACAGTGGAAAATAACAAGCTTTTTACTCAAGCCTGCTAGAAACATTTTTGTGCCATAAGTGAGGTGTATGTGTACATGCATATGTGTTTCTCTAGTGAAGTAAGCCATAGCTCCTTGCCATAAGTTATGAGATGAAAGAGAAACATGTAACTGTAAAAAAAAAAAACAAAAACAACAACAAAAAAAAAAACAGGAAGCAATCTTAGAAATGCTTAGTGATTGGACCCAGTATTTTTTTATTTTTATTTTTTTTAAAGATATATTTTGTTTATTTGAAAGACAGAGTTACAGAGAGAGATAGAGACAGAGAGAGAGGTCTTCTATCCACTGGTTCACTCCCCAGATGGCCGCAATGGCTGGAGCTGCACTGATCCAGCACCAGGAGCCAGGAGCTTCTTCTGGGTCTCCCACATGGGTGCAGGGGCCCAAGCACTTGGGCCATCTTCTACTGCTTTCCCAGGCCATAGCAGAGAGCAGGATTGGAAGAGAAGCAGCCGGGACTCAAACAGGTGCCCAAATGGGATGCCGGTGCCGCAGGCTGGGGATTAACCTACTGAGCCACAGCGCCGGCCCCGGACCCAGTTTTAAATGGACCGGACCACCTTGTGGTTTAAACTCACTACTTCCTATGCTAAGATAGGTGATCTTTCTGTAATTTTACTGATTACATTACCAATACATAAGTAACAGAACTCTGAACAAGAATTCTGCTTACAAGATTCTGCAAGAAGTTTTATAATAGTTCTACGTGTGATTCACAGAATGGGTATGATTAGAAAACACATAAAGTTAGGAGATACTGATCATTCTTTCAGCATGACAAAAATAATAAAATCTTATGTATAGATAGATAGATTAATATGGGCAGAAAAAGTCCACTTTAGAGTCAGAAAACATTTGTTAGTCCCAGCGTAGCTTGATCTTTAACAAATGTAAATAAAGTTTATATATGATTTTTTTAAAGTTCCTCTTGATCTAGAGATCCCTCCTGCTCTTTAGATGACTTGAGCCAATGTTCCTATACTTGGTTAAGGTCAGGCTAATAAATGTGATGGAGCAATGTTGTATAGTGTGGTAAATAAATAAATATTTATTTTCCAGCAAATACTAGATTGTAGTGCATTTGAGTTTTTTTCTTTACACTTTGATAACAAATGAGTTACTATTAGTTTCTTTCCTTGAACTTTTTTTAATGCCCTTTTATTTACAAAAGTTATTGGTGCCTGCTTTGTATCACATTATTAAGGTTTACTTTGAAATGTCGGTCCTTTAGTATAATACTGTTTATCAATATGTTGGTATCAAATGTGGGAGCATTATAATAAGGAGAAAACAAGTTTACGGATGGACTGTATTTTTACTTACAAATTTACATCAGTATCAATAATTCTCATGCTTATATATATTATATTTAATAATATATATTATATTTAATGTTAAGAGTTTAGTCAGTTGGAAAATTTACTCTTCTACATTTCTAGTACACTGACAAGTGTCTGGTTCATTTGGCTAGTAGAGATACTTCGTCAGTAAACAGAAATGGTGCTGTGAACTTTGTTAATAAGCGTAAACTCTGCTTTTGCTTTTTTTCCTTCAATCTTACCATATTAATGACACTTGTATAATTGACCTGAATTTTCATCCCAAGGAGTGTATCTTTCTCTAAAACATAATCTTTCTAATACTTTGCTACTCATTTTACAGCTGGCATCCCTCGTTCGGTTTTAAAAGACTGGCGAAAAGTCAAGAAGTTGAAGCAAACTGGAGAATCCTTTTTACAGGATGACTCCTGTTGTGAGATAGGGCCTAATTTACAAAAGTGCCGAGAATGTAGACTTATACGTAGTAAAAAAGGAGAAGAAGCAGCTCACTCACCAGTATTTTGTAGATTTTATTACTTTAGACGGTAAGTGAAAATGTGAAATTGGGAAAATATATTTATTTTTAGAAATTATACTATTCCGAGTCCCTTATATTTAGAAATGTGTCTTTTGAGTTTTTATATTATGAAAGAATATTAAACATTTTTATGCTGTTTTAACAATGATATTAAACTAAATACACACCTACATTATATTCTATAAGACATCCTCTTTTAACTTTTTCTTCCTTACTGAGAAAATGTTAACCTTTTTTTCTCAAAAATATTGGAAAACAGTATTTTAAAAAAAAATGTATTTGAAAGGCAGAGTTAGAGAAAGAGAGAGATCTTCAGTCTTCTGGTTCACTCCCCAAATGGCTTCAGTGGCCAGAGCTGAGCTAGGTCAAAATGGAGTCTGGAGTCTCCCAAAAGGGTGACAGGGGCCCAAGTACTTGGGCCATCTTCCACTGTTTTCCCAGGTATGTTAGCAGGGAGCTGGATATGAAGTGAAGTAGCTGGGACTTGAAATGGCACTCAGTAAGATGCTGGCATCATAGCCAGTGGCTTAACCTCCTGTACCACAATGCCAGCTCTAGTAGTTTTTGACTTAAGGGTTTTTAAAATATTTGTTTACTTTGAAATAATGTATTATTTACATATGTACTTTAAGTAATCACAAGTAATTTATAAATCTAGGTAAACAATCTAGGCAGTTAAACTTCAGTTATTATGTTACATTGGAATACCTGTACTTGGGTAAACATACATTAAACATTTGTACCTATAAAACTTTGAGTTATGAAATGACAAAGAGGATTTTTTAGTACCATGTGTCATTTTCACAGGTTTTATAGTTAAAATATAAACGCCACTTACAGTTATTAACCTACATACTATTTTTACATATACATTTAATACTTTATAAACTCAACTAGAGTTTAACTAAAGAATAGTTGAGGGGCTCATGGCATGGCAAACATAGTTTAAGCTGTTGCTTGGGGTACCCACTTACCTTATGAAGTACCATTCAGGTCCTGGCCTCTCCACTTACTATCTAGTTCCCTCGTCATGCCTGGGATGCTGAGTTCCTACCACTTACATGAGTGACCCAAATGGAGTTCCTGGCTTCTACCTGGCCCAGCTCTAGCTGTTGCAGCCATTTGGGGAGTCTCTGTCTTCCTCTCCCCTCTCTCCTCCCCGCCTTTCAAATAAAATTAATCAGTTAATAGAGCCTAATTTATGCCTCATATTCTGGAACCAGTCACTTCTGCTTTTAAAACCCATCTCTGTCCCTTCATTCCAGTTTGCCTTTAACTGTGATAGAACTACAACTGAGCCTGTATCATCTGCAAACTGAGTGATAAAGATACCTAAAGGAATGGGACCAGCGCTGTGGCATAGAAGGCTTGGCCTTTGCTTTGGGCACCAGCATCCCATTTGGGTTCATGTCCTGGCTGCTCCTCTCCTGATCCAGCTATCTGCTTATGGCCTAGGAAAGCAGTGAAAGATGGCCCAAATACTTGGGCCCCTACACCCACTTAGGAAACCCAGAGGAAGCTGCTGGCTTTGGATCAGCCCAGCTGCAGCTGTTGCAGACATTTGGGGAGTGAACCAGCAAATGGAAGACTTTTCCTTGTGTTTCTGCCTCTCTCTCTGTAACTCCGCCTCTCAAATAAATAAATAAAATCTTTAAAAAAGAAAAAAAGATACCTAAAGAAAATAAAGTAGTATGCAAAGTCCTTATAATGGTACTATGCATATTAAATACTCTGTTAGCTATAATTTTCTTAATTTCATCTTTCAAATAAATTAAGAGACACTTTGGTAAATATACTGTGCTGGTGGCTCATAGAGACCAAAAAAATAAGTGTTGGTAAAACATACCAAGTCTCTTATTTCTTCACTTTGAAGTGCAAAAGAAATAAGGAATCAAAAGGCAAAATAAGTTTGAAGGGATGGGGAAATATAGAAAAAGTTTGAAGGAAAGAAAAGTTCAGGTAAAGATAATAACAAAGCTGAAAAATGATGAAAGGTTCTAAACAAAAGGAAAATACAGTTCAAAAATAAAAGGGATACAATAAAGATATGTGGTAAAAGAAATCTTGTTATTGAGAAAAGTACATAATTATTTATAGTGAATTTCAAACATCTCATTTGAGAGTAAATCTGAGATCATTGAGGAGTAACTATCAGCTAGTAAAGAATGGCAGTTTTGTCTTCCATTTATCCCAAACTTCTCTGAGATAAATTATTTGAAATCAGAAGCTAAGAGTAAGCACGTTAATTGGATTCACTATAAACTACTAAGAGTTTCATCCTTGTTTTTCTGTATCACTTTAATGAAGTGTCATTTTAATTAATGAAACTGTATCTGGTCTTATTTTTATCCTCCCAATGTAAATTCGTGATTTAGGTTATATAAAAAATAAAAACATTGCTTCTCTGGGTTACACTGGTTTTTACTATTTTATAGTTTAATAGTTTTACTATTTTCCTGTCAGATACATGGACATTGTTTTCATTGACTTGAAACTGAGTAGTTAAGTGAAGGGGAACATCTTCTTGAAATAACACAAAATCAGTGCTGCTTCTGTTTATGTAGTATCTATGAGACTTATTTAAAATGATTAAGTGTAATGGAGACCACCCTGTTTTCCTATTTTTAAATTATAAAATCATTTAAACAAATTATAAATGCACAACTTTAAAAATGGATTTATGCTTTCCTGATAATTGATATTTTAATCACTTATATCTAATGCTTTTGTGTTTTAATGTTTCAGATTGTCATTTAGTAAAAATGGAGTGGTTAGAATAGATGGTTTCTCTTCTCCTGACCAATATGATGATGAAGCTATGAGTTTATGGACACATGAAAATTATGAAGATGATGAAGTAGACATAGAAACCTCTAAATATATCTTGGATATAATAGGTGATAAGTTCTGTCAATTAGTAACATCTGAAAAAACAGCTTTGTCTTGGGTGAAAAAGGATGGTAAGGAAATAAAACATGCAATTTCATTTTAAGAATTTTTCTTCAAAGTATATTTAATCGCTGGAAGAAATCACTAATCTTTCATAGTCTTGGTGATTTTTAATTTTGATAATGATACCTTTTTGTGCACAAAAGCACCTGTTTGTGCTTAAGTTTACAAATATTTCTTCTGTTGAAGTTGAATTTAATGGCTTGCCCATTTATAAAATCATAGTACCATTTGCCATTATGAAATCAACCAGTGTAATGAGATTATTTTTGGGTGCAACATTGTGAAATCTTATCATTAACCGTGAAAGGACATAATCCAGTCTTTGTACTTATATTTGAATCTCAACTTTACTCCTTATTTTAACTGTAAGAACTGTGATAAATAACCTCTCTGAATATTAGGTCTGTGAAATGGAAAAGATAACAACCTCATAGATTTGTTTAGAAAGTAGTTAATTTTATCTGCTTTATGTAAAGTAGTTAACACTACCTAACATAGCAGATGCTCTAAATATTATCTTTTCCGTCTCTTCCCTAAAAATCAGTGATTTTTAATCTTGGGACATTTGGCAATTACTGTAGATATTTTTCATAGTAGTATACTGCTAGTATATTGTGGGTAGAGGCCATAGATATTAAACATACTACAATGCACAAGGAAAACCCCCTGCAAAAGTACTTTTCAGCCCAAAATCTTGAAAGTAGCAAACTTGAGAAATCCTGCTGTAGATGTAAGCCATTTTAGTTTTTCTCTTAGGAACACTTATCTCTGAGTCTTATGAAGACAATTATTAATTACATGGTATCTGCTATTGGTCTTTAGTTAATATAACCTTAGAAGTTCTTGGTTTGCCTTTACTTTTTTATTTTAATTGCATGAAAGTATGTTTCCCTTACCACTTTTTGCTTTCTTTGTATTTCAGCCAAAATTGCCTGGAAAAGAGCAGTGAGAGGAGTCCGGGAGATGTGTGATGCATGTGAAGCAACATTGTTTAACATTCACTGGGTCTGCCAAAAATGCGGATTTGTGGTCTGCTTAGATTGTTACAAGGCAAAGGAGAGGAAGAGCTCTAGAGGTTTGTTTATAACAATATAAGTTGAAGTTTTCTATATTGTTTCTTTAGGATCATTTATCTGGATTTGGTGGAGTTTTTTTCTTAATATTTATGTATTCATTTGAAAGAGTTAGAAAGAGACAAACAGGGTGAGAGATCTTGGATCTGCTGTTTCACTTCCCTAATGGCTGTAGTAGCTGGGACTGGACCTGGGCAAAGCTCCCTCTGGGTCTCCCACATGGGTGACAGAGGCCCAAGTACTTGGGCCATCTTCCACTATGTTTCCCAGGCATACTAGCAGGGAGCTGAATTGGAAGAAGAGCAGCTAGAACTCAAACCCTGTGCTCTGGGGTGCTGGCATTGCATGTGGCAGCTTAGCCTACTGTGTCTCAATGCTAGCCCCTCTATCTTCTTTATTTGTGAATATATTACACTCAGGAAATTTTATGATTTTTTTTTAATTTTATTTGAAAGGCATAGAAACAGATTTTTCATTCACTGGTTGGCTCCCCACATACAACAGTCAGGGATAGACCAAGGAGCCTACAACTCATTCCAGTTCTCCCACATAGGTGGCAGGTACTCAAATAATTGAGCCATTATCTGCTGTCTCAGGATGCAGATAGCAGGAAGCTAAATTGGAAGCAGAGGAGCTGGGTCTCAAACTGGGCAACTCTTATGCCGTGCAGGTGTCCCAAGCCACGGCTTACCCATTTCACCAGATGTCCTTCCCTGAAATTTGTCTTTAAGAGGAAGAATAATCACAGTTTATTTAGTGGCTAGATTTTCTGAGACTGAACTGCATCTGTATCTTTTAATCTTATGATTGTATATATCCTCCCATTTAGGCAGATAGGTTCTGAGTGTAGTCCGAACTTAAATTTTTACTCATTTATTTATTTGAAAGACAAAACGACAAAGACTTCCCCTACTCTGGCTCACTCCCCAAATGCCCACAACAGGTGGAGCTGAGTCAGACTGAAGCAGAGAGCAAGGAACCCAGTCCAGATGTCCCGTGCAGGTGACAAAGACCCAAGCACCTCAGCTATCATCTGGTGCCTTTCAGGGTGTGCATTAGTAGGAAACTGGAATTGGGAGCAGAACCAGAGCTCGAACCCAGGCTCTGTTGATATAGGACATGGACATCCCAAGTAGCATTTTCACAAAATGCCTCTTCCAATGTAGTCTAAATGCAGATTTTTCAGATTCCATTATGTAGGAGCCTGAAATCTTTATGCAACCTGTTAATTAAAATCATACAGTTAAGTCACATTTGAATACTTAATCTAGAATAAACTGATTTTTTTTTTCTAGACAGTGGTCCGTAATGTTGAAATAAAAACCATCAAGAATATTCTGCCATTATCATCATTCATCTCTCAGCTCTTAGAGAATGAGGATGAAATATTTATATTTTAAAACAGCCTTTGGAGCTGTTGTTTCTAATAGTTAGGGAAAGAAAATTATACAGAAACTTTTTTTTTATTTGCAGTTAGAGAGAATTCAGTTTATAAAGGAAGTAACTAAATGCATCAGAAGCATTTCATTAGAAGTTTATTCAAGGCAGTTTTGGGAAATTGCTGTCTAATACTGATACCAAGTTATTTGTTGGTGGTAAAGTTCTGATGAAATAAGAGGATGTGAATTGTGCTGGTATTAGAAGTAAATACTGGGAGCATGTATTTGGCCTAGCAGTTAAGGTGCATGTATCCCACTTCAGAGTGCCTGAGTTCAGTACCCAGCTGCACCTCAGGCTCTTGACTCCAGCTTCCTGCCAGTGCAGACTATGAAAGGTAGTGGTGATAGTTCAGGTGGTTGGGTTCCTACCAACAACCCAGATTGATTTCCTAGTACCTTGCTTCATCCTGGTGCTGCAGGAATTAATTGGTAGATTGGAGTTTGTGCTTTCCAACTCTTTGTTTGTTTGTTTGTTTTCTCCCTCTCTCCACCTCTCAAATAAATAAATAAAACTTTAAAAAGCATAGTGAATACTTAATAACTATTTAATGTTTCAAAAGAGAAAATGTCATTTTCATTACAGTGAGCTCTTTTTCAGAATAGTCTATTAGGTTCAGGATGGGGAGTCTTTTCTGATGAGGGCCATTTGAAAGTTTTGTTTTGTTTTGTTTTGTTTTGTTTTGTTTTGTTTTGTTTTGTTTAACAGGCAGAGTGGACAGTGAGAGAGAGAGACAGAGAGAAAGGTCTTCCTTTGCTGTTGGTTCACCTTCCAATGGCCGCTGCGGGCCGGCGCGCTGCAGCCGGTGCACCGTGCCGATCCGAAGGCAGGAGCCAGGAACTTATCCTGGTCTCCCATGGGGTGCAGGGCCCAAGCACTTGGGCCATCCTCCACTGCACTCCCAGGCCATAGCAGAGAGCTGGCCTGGAAGAGGGGCAACCGGGACAGAATCTGGCGCCCTGACCGGGACTAGAACCCGGTGTGCCGGTGCCGCTAGGTGGAGGATTAGCCTGTTGAGCCGCGGTGCCGACCACCATTTGAAAGTTTATAACATCATTCATGGTCCATATAAAATTATCAACTTAAAAATTAACCTGCTAGGCCGGCGCCGCGGCTCACTAGGCTAATCCTCCGCCTAGCGGCGCCGGCACACCGGGTTCTAGTCCCGGTCGGGGCGCCGGATTCTGTCCCGGTTGCCCCTCTTCCAGGCCAGCCCTCTGCTGTGGCCAGGGAGTGCAGTGGAGGATGGCCCAGGTGCTTGGGCCCTGCACCCCATGGGAGACCAGGAAAAGCACCTGGCTCCTGGCTCCTGCCATCGGATCAGCGCGGTGCGCCGGCCGCAGCGCGCCGGCCGCGGCGGCCATTGGAGGGTGAACCAACGGCAAAGGAAGACCTTTCTCTCTGTCTCTCTCTCTCACTGTCCACTCTGCCTGTCAAAAAAATAAAAAAAAAAAAAAATAAAAAAAAAAAATTAACCTGCTATACATTTATTGAATTTTGAGTCCTACCTGTGGTTGCCTTGGCAGGGCTAGACCAAAAAATGTCATGGACCTTACATAGCTAGCAGGACAGATAATCCCCATCCCTGGTAGAAGAACCATGATTTAGTCACCAGTATCTTTTCCACTGAGAGGATTACTATAGTCTCACCCTCTCTGACTCTTTCCTTTATACACTCTGTGCTTAACAAAGAGATCTAAGTAAATCTGGAAGCATGCCTACTTGGTTTCTATGCATGTAATAAATAAATACTAATAAAATGTGAAACAGTAATAACAAATGCACTTTAGGAAATTAAATGTCTTTAAAGCCATAAAAATATATTTTGGCATTTTCAGTATTAGAATTAGCTGTATTCTTATGACATTCTTTTCTTTTAAAAGATTTATTTATTTATTTGAAAGGCACAGTTACAGAGAGGTAGAGGCAGGAAGAGAGAGAGAGGTATTCCATCCACCGATTCACTCCCCAGATGGCTGCAGGCCCTTGGACCATCTTCCACTGCTTTCCCAGGCCATACCGAAGAGCTGGATCAGAAATGGAGCAGCCAGGACTTGAACCGGCACCCATATGGGATGCCAGCACTGCAGGTGGTGACTTTACCTGCTACACCCCAGTGCTGGCCCCATAACATTTCATGACATGTATTTTATATTCCTTTTTCATGGTTTCATATTACTTTTATTTTCCTTTGCCAGATTTAAAGTTAGTTTTAATTTATTTTGCTGTACTGCATGCATATAGGCATAAGCCACTATGAATCTTTTTTTTTTTTTTAATAAGATGTGGTAGCTGAAAGTTGTGTTCCTATTGACTTTCATCATGCTATTAATTTTTTAAGATTTAGTTGTTCATGTGAAAGAGTAACAGAAGGAGAGGGAGAGACAAAGAGAGCGAGATCTTGAATCCACTGGTTCACTCTTCAGATGATCACAATGGCTGGGGCTGGGCCTGACCGAAGCCAGGAGGGAGGAGCTTCTTCCAGGTCTCCCACATAGTTAGTGAGGGCCCAAGCACCTGGGCCATCCTCCATTGCTTTTCCTAGGTTGTTGTTAGGGAGTTGGATTGGAAGTGGAGCAGCCAGGACACAAACCGGCATCCATATTGGATGCTAGCGATGCAGGCGGTGGCTTTACTCACCAAACCACAACACTGTGCCCAATGCTATTAGTTTTAAAATTATATTCAGTTAATGACCATATCATTCTTTCAAATTCTACCTTGCCTAAACTTTTATTTTGTGGGTTTTTTTTTTTCAAGATTTATTTATTTTTTATTTATTTGAAAGGCAGAGTGATGTAGAGGGAAGACAGAGAAAGAGGTATCCCCCATCTGCTGGTTCACCCCCTAAATGCCCATAATAACCAGGGTTAGGCCAGGCTGAATCCAGGAGCCAAGAACTCCATCCTGAGTGGCAGGAACTTAAGTCCTTGAGCTGTCACCTTCTGCTTCCCAGGCATTTTTTAGCCGAGAGCTGGATTGGAAGCAGAGTGACCAAGACTGATTGAAACCTGCACTCTGATGTGGGATGCAGGGAGAGTCCCAAGCGGCAGCATAACCTGCTGCACCACAGTGCCCATCACTGTGTATCTTCTTACTTCACTGTTAAATATTTATAAACACACAGGTTTAGTGCATACCTTTTTATAGTGGTAGTCAACATAAGTATCTAAAATACGTAACCCATGTTGGCTTTGGAAAGTCAGAACTGTAACATAACTAGTTTTAGGCTGAATTAGAATTTTATTTAATCTGGAGTTTTTATGAAACATCAGTTCTGGATTTTCCCATGCTGAGTTTATTAAGCTTTGTAATTATATTTTGAAGCCCTTATTAGGTACATTGAAGTAGTTGTCTATGCCATTAAATCTGTAAAGTTTTCCTGAAGTCATAGTACTGGTTTTCTTGTGAATAGTATGTTTCACACTAAACCTTAATATGTTTACATCTCCAGATATGGAGCCTTGTTTGAAGGCAACAATAGCTTTTATTTATTTATTTTTTAGCTTTTCCACATGTCTCTTGGCAATTCCTCCACATGTCTTTGAAGCACAAAAGGAAAATAAATTAGTGGTAGCTTCAAAACTTGTGTCAATGTAATATTCTAGGATCAGGCACAAATGCTGTTTGGCACAGAAAATAGCTAAACAACAAACAGAAATTAGCCATCAGTTTTATCACTGTAAAGCCATGAGTGATAGAAAACAAGGTTTGTTATCTTATAGATAAAGAACTATATGCTTGGATGAAGTGTGTGAAGGGACAGCCTCATGATCACAAACATTTAATGCCAACTCAAATTATTCCTGGTTCTGGTAAGTATAAATATACATTGTTTACTTGATTATAAGATCTCTTAGTTGCTTCATATTAAAGAAGCACCTAAATCAGTATCTAGGAAGTATAATAGAATGTAGAGATAAGATTTAACTAATCTTGAATTGTCTTGCTCAGTTATTGCAAATCATTTATGTGTTAAAGAAGAAAGACAAGCCATAGAAGAATCATTTTAGAAGAGGAAAACTAGAACATGAGAAAACCTATTGGATTTATAATGAAAGCTTAGTGACATTTTTGAACATACTGAATTTTTAATACTAAAGAGAAAAAGACGAATTTGATTGGATGATCAATTCTGTGATAGAGGGAAGGAATAGTATGGAGAAGAGCATTGAAAGAAATTGAAAGGGCACAAGGAAACCTCCCCTGTTCTAATTTTAAAATATAGTAAGAAAACAAAATGTATAGTTTTAACAATTAGTGATAATCTTTTTATTAACATACCATCTTATTTTGTAGTTTTGACAGATCTTCTAGATGCCATGCACATTCTTAGGGAAAAATATGGTATTAAATCCCATTGTCATTGTACTAACAAACAGAATTTACAAGGTGGAAATTTTCCTACAATGAATGGTGTATCTCAAGTGAGTAAAAATCTCTAATTATTCAAATAAAAAAAAAAGCCTTCTTAAATTAATCAACATTGATATTTGAAATCCAATGTAGGACTTGTGTTTTATGAATTATGTTTTCTTTGTTACTGTGTATGTTTCTAATAACAACTACTTTTAACTATGCAACATTGAAGAAATAATGGTTAAAGATTCACTTGTTCTACCTTTGTAGGTTTTACAGAATGTTCTTAATCACAGTAATAAAATTTCTCTGTGCATGCCTGAGTCTCAGCAGCAGAATATAGCTGAGAAGTCTGAGAACAGTGGCAACAGCAGCCCAAGGAGCGATGTCAGCACAGATAGCAAGTTAACTCCTCCAGAGTCACAATCCCCACTACACTGGTTAGCAGATCTTGCAGAGCAAAAAGCCAGAGAGGAAAAAAAAGGTAAATGTGACTAATTATTTAAGTACATATTAGAGGGTTATAGTTTTACGAATAATTACCATTGGTCTTTTACTTTGAATTGAGGCTTAGATTCAATAAAACATTTGTCTTCTCACTAGGAACTAGCCCTCTTATGATTGCATCAAAATTAAAGAATCATCTATGGATGAGCATACAAATAAAAAGTCAGCAGGGTACTAGATGTATAACTTGTGTGAATTTTCTGCTTGTTTTAGCTATAGCATTTTTCATTTGTGACAGGTACAAACCCAGCTACATGCTTTAAGATATCAAGAAAGGCTTTTTTGTGTTCAAAATGTTTCTCCATTTTTAAACCCTTGATATCCTTTGATTTTGTGTTCAGGCAGCTCATTCAATCGTGCTACAATTTTTATCTTCTATAAAGTGTAAGGTGGCAGTTTACTTTGTAATTCAACACCATGCTTAATTGTTAAAATTTTGTGAAATGCCTTATTTCAGAAAATAAAGATTCCGACCTTGATAAGCAAAATAAAGAAGAGCAAGAACAAGACAACTCTGATTCTCCAAATGGCAGAACATCACCTCCTGTGTCTCAGAATAACGAACAAGGCTCAACTTTACGGGATTTGCTGACCACAACAGCTGGCAAGTTACGTGTGGGCTCTACAGATGCTGGCATTGCCTTTGCACCAGTATATTCAATGGGAACCCCAGTGAGTATGAGAGCAGATTTTTGGTTTTAATGTAGACCTGAAATTTAGATGGTTTTAGAGACTTCCGTTGGCTATGAGCTACACAGTAAATAACTACATATTAAATCAAATTTTGGGGACCAGTGTTACGGGGCAGTAGGTTAAGCTACTCCTTATGATGCTGGCATCCCATATTAGTGTAGGTTCAAGTCCTAACTACTTTGCTTCTGATTCTTGCCTTCTGCTAATTCACACCCTGGGGAGCAGGAGGTGATCAATCAAGTACTTGGGTCTGTGCTACTCATGTGGAAAATCTGGGTTGAGATCCTGGCTCCTGGCTTCAGCCTGGCTGTTGCTGACATTTGGGGAGTAAGCCAGTGATGGAATATCTGTGTCTTTTTCTATCTGTGTGTCTCTCCTTCACTCTCTTTCTCTCCCTCTCTTTCTTTCTCTCTTTGTGTGTATGTGTATGTGTCTGCCTTTGAAATAAATAAATAAATTTAATAAAAATAAAGTATGTATGGGATTTCACCCACTTGTATTCTTTCTCCCTTGAGACTAAAATAATGTAAAAGATAGGAAGTCAATACTTCTAGACCTTATAGACCTGGCAGTTTCTCACATTACTAATCATCTGGTCCCCATCTGCTAGAAACAGTATAAAAATTAGGGATCCTTATCCAGTAATATAACTGCATATTTTTTAATGCAGGGACATTGTGGTTTTCATTTGTGTGTTTTATTTCTTTGCTGTAGAAGTAGTAAATCAAAGTTAAAAAAATAAGAGTATGGGAAGAAAATAAATTCATTTCCTCTCAAAATATAATTTTTCAAAAGTTTATCTTTGATCCTTAATAGAGTGGCAAAAGTGGACGGACTATGCCCAACATTCTTGATGACATAATTGCTTCAGTTGTTGAAAACAAAATTCCACCAAATAAATCCTCCAAGGTAAATGTAAAACCAGAACCTAACGAAGAACCTCAAGAAAGCAGAAAACCTGTGAATGAAAACAGTAAATACAGTGATATACCACATTCTTGGATCTGTGAGAAGCATATTTTATGGCTTAAGGATTATAAGAATAGTAATAATTGGAAACTTTTCAAAGAGTGTTGGAAACAAGGGCAGGTGAGTATTTTTAGCTAATTAAGTACACTCTTAGTAGTACTGAGACTGACTAAATTGACAGAATGGTTCCTACTTTAGTACTCGGGGACAGGGGAAGAAATACTCCTTAACAGATTTGGAGGAGGGAAAATAGGATATCAGAAACACTGAAAAGATTACCAGAACAATTGTTTTTAATGTCTGGGTTTAAAGGCCAGATTTGTATGAATTAACAGAAAAGCACTCATTGTTTACTTTTGATGTATCAGTGAACAAACATTTAACGAAGTCTGATATTTACAAAATTCATTCCCTGCCTCCTTTCTCTAGATTTGCATTTTAGTCCAGTTAGCAGATTCATATATTTAAAATGACATTATTAGAAGTATTTTTCTTGAACCAATAAATGGTGTAGATATTTTCACCTTTAATGTTTATCTGTAGAACATTTATTTATAAATCAGTTCATCAAATCTTGAATAACAATTATGTTATTCTGCCCTAATAAAAATAAGTTATTTCTGTTTTACCAGAGTTTTAATGTGATTGATGTACTTTTCAGATGGAAATTCACTCCATTAGTGCCAAAATTATGAACTGTTCTAAGTATTTGCATGATAGTAGTATCATATTCAATTTATTTCTTGCCTTCTGGAAACCATTTCCATTATTTTACTGTGTTCACTCAACAGATAATGAGTACCTAATAAAATCCAGTTTTTGTGCTAGGCATTAAGGATATACAAATAATTAAGCTATGTAAAAATGAGCAAGAACCATTTTAGTCCAGTAGTACTTAATTCTTTTTAGATCAGTAATCCCCCTGAAAATTTGATAGAAGATTGGTCTGTCTCCCTGAAAAAATACACATATCTGTGCATTATATATATATATATATATATATATATACGCACACACATGGCAGCTTTAATGTTTCTTTTTAAAGATCTTTTTATTTATGTGAACAAGTTAGGGAGAAAGAGATCTTCTGTCAGCTGTTTCACTCCCCAGATGGCCACAATGGCCAGGGTTGGGCCAGACTGAAGCCAGGAGCCAAGAGCTTTCTCCCATGCAGGTAGCAGGGGCCCAGGCACCTGGGCCATCTTCTGCTTTTCCAAGGCCATCAATGGGGAGCTGGATCTGAAGAGCAGTTGGGACACGAACCAGTGCTCTTATGGGATGCCAGCATTACAGGTGATATGGCTTTACCAGCTACTCCACAACTCCAGCCCCAGATTTAGTCTTTTTTTGGGGGGAGAGTTGGGGGAGAAGGTTAGATCTCCTTGAATCCCTAATGCCATTATTGGGCTAGAAGTTAAAACATTTAATCAATTTGTATGGGCCTTAGACGTAGGAAGCAGTCACATAAATATTTTCAGAAGTGTGTTAAATGTTGTGGGCCCGGAAGGTTAAGCTGCTGCTTGAGATTACAGCATCCCATATGGGCACCAGTACGTGTCCTAGCTGTTCCACTTCTGCTACAGTTCGCTGCTAATGTGCCTGAGAAATCAGCAGAGGAAGGCCCAAATACTTGGGCCCTGCACCCATGTAAGAGACCCAGATGAAGCTCCTGGCTTTGACCTGGCTCAGCCTGGTCATTGCAGCCATTTGAGAAATGAACCTGAGGATGAAAGATTTCCATCTCTTTCTCGTGTAACTGTCAAATAAATAAACGAATAAAAAAAAGATAAACTTTTGAAAATAGAAATAAAAATAAAGTATCTATTTCTTTACCAGTATTTGTTAATGATTTTTCCAGGATAGATAATATATGTAATTGCTTTTTATACTCACAAGTTTGTTATTGGGACTAAAATTTAACCTACTATCCATTTGTTGTATGTACATAAAAGCAATTTTTGAAGCATCCATATGCCTTTGAATTGCTGCTTATTTATTTATCTATCTTTTCTAAGCCTGCAGTAGTTTCCGGTGTACATAAGAAAATGAACATAAGCTTGTGGAAGGCAGACTCTATTAGTCTTGATTTTGGAGATCACCAAGCTGATCTCCTGAACTGCAAAGACAGCATTATTTCAAATGCCAATGTTAAGGAATTCTGGGATGGTTTTGAAGAAGTGTCAAGTATGTTGGTTTTTTTTTTTTTTAATTTTACTGTTTTCTTGATCCTCTACTCCTAAAATGATACCTGTAGTGCCAAATGTAAGTTAATAGACATTTTAGACTTTCAAACTTATGCATTATATTGTTAATTAATAAAAAGAAACAAGTACTTAGAAACAAAATACTGGGTCATAATCCTGGCTTATAATACTAATTTCCTTTGACATTAAAGAAGTTATTTGTACTTTTTCCTTATGTAAGGTAAAATTTTGGTAACCCATAAAATTAGGACAGTTGAATTGTCTAGTTTATATGTAACACTTTGAAAATTAAGTGTAAATGTAACATTGTAATGCTACTTGTAAAGACTTTTTTGAGATTGTTTTTGCAATATTTTCTGAAGTGGACAATGCAGTGTACCTTATCTAAGTACAGAAGAGACAAAAGTCTTAATGCTAAATAAATGCATAAGGAGTAAAAATCTTTAAGCATGTACTCTACAGCCATCAAATCATTCATTTAATTTGTTACTCTCAAAATTGAAATAAAAACATGGAGATTACCTTTTTAGTAATTAACTGCATTCTTTATAGAACGACAGAAAACCAAAAGTGGTGAAACAGTTGTCTTAAAATTGAAAGACTGCCCTTCAGGAGAAGACTTCAAGACTATGATGCCAGCAAGGTATGTCCTTTGAAACTTTTAGCTCTTAATTTTTTTTAAAGTTTAACTGATATTATCCCCAGAGGTAGGTTAAGTAATTACAAGTATAAGTTTTAGGGTTTTTCCTTTCTAAATTAAATAAATAAAGAGTAAAACTGAATCACAGTAGCCTTTAGCATGGGGACAACTTTCCTGACTCTCATTTTCTGCCCAGTGTGGCCCAGTCCAGTCCTGGCTGTTGTGTGCTTTTGGGGAATGAACCAACAGATGGGCAACACTCTCACATATTTCTTATCCCTCTTTCCCTGCCTCTCAAATTAAAAAAAATAATCTATTTGGGGCCTCCTTTCTCTTAGAACTTTTAGTTTTTAGTGTTTAATGAAGCAGAATTAGTTGTACTATAAATTCTTTTTTGTATTTGCCTATGTATAGCACATTAATTTAAACTCTGAATGAAGTCTGGAGAATGTTACCTGTTTTAAGGAACTGTTTTAGTGATTTTTAAAAAAAGATTTGTTTATTTGAAAGTCAGAGGTACACAGAGAGAGAGAAGGAGAAGAAGAGAGAGAGGTCTTCCATCTGCTGGTTCACTCCCCAATTGGCCACAACAGCTGGAGCTGCACCAGTCCAAACCAGGCGCTTCTTCCGGGTCTTCCTCATGGGTGCAGGGGCCCAAGGACTTGGGCCATCTTCCACTGCTTTCCCAGGCCATAGCAGAGAGTGGGATCAAAAGTGGAGCAGTGGGATTTGAACTGGCACCCATGTGGGATGCCGGCACTGCAGGTGACGGCTTTACTTGCTATGCCACAGTACCTGCCCCTCTAGTGTTTTAAAAACATGTATATGTTTGAAAGCACTTTAGAAATACAAGTCTTTATTTAAAAGAAAGTAATGGGATCAGGCATTTAGTACCCTAGTGAAGACATGCTTAGGAAACACACATCTCATATTGAAGTGCCTGGTTTGAGTCCTGGCTCCTCCTTATCCTTCCTACTAATGCACATTGTGGGAAGCAACAGATGATGGCTCCAATACTTGTGTTCCTGCCACCCATGTGGAAAACATGGATAGAATTCCTGACTCCTGGCTTGCAGTTACTTGAGTAAAACAACATATGAAGGGGCTGGTGCTGTGGAGCAGTGGGTTAAGCCACAGACTGCAACACCAGTATCCCATATGAGTGCAGGTTCAAGTTCCATTTGGTTCCACTTCTAATCCAGCTACCTGTTAATGTGCTTGGGAAATCAGCCCAAGATGACCCAAGTCCTGGGCCCATGCCACCCACATAGAAGACCTGGAGGAAGCTCTTGGCTCCTGGCTTCTGCCTGCCCCAGCTCCAGCCCCAGTCATTGCGGTCATTTAGGGGGTGAACCAGCAGATATGTAGATCTCCTCTTTATAACTCCGCTTATCGAATATATAAATAAACCTTGAAAAAAAGGAAAAGATGGAAGATTGATCTGTCTTTCTCATCTTTCAAATAAAATAAAAATAAATAAAAGAAGGCAATCTTGTTATTCCTCAGGTACGAAGATCTTTTAAAATGTCTGCCATTGCCGGAGTACTGTAATCCAGAAGGAAAATTCAATTTGGCATCTCATTTACCAGGATTTTTTGTACGTCCTGATCTGGGACCTAGGTTGTGCAGTGCCTATGGTAGGTGTATATTCAGATTTCTGTCCAAAGATAAGCTGTGTAATGATTTTTAGTTTCTACTAAATCTTTCCTTTGAATAATGCATTGAAATCCCTTTTTTATATCAAGCAGTTTAACAGTTAACAGTCTATTAAATAGTACCTGCTGATTTATTATATTGCAAAATAGGTTCATTTTTTATTACATTTGACTTTCACAGGACATTTTATTATTATGTCTTTTAAGGACAGGTTTTTTTTGAAATTAGGAGACTAAAATGCAAATTATATTGATAGATTATCCTAATAGAGCTAATGGGGGGGATATCTGATATTACTAGATACATGTTTTGTCAAGTAAAATTTTATTTTTATATACAGGTGTAGCTGCTGCTAAAGATCATGATATAGGAACAACAAATCTCCATATTGAAGTTTCTGATGTTGTAAACATTCTAGTCTATGTTGGCATAGCAAAAGGAAATGGCATTCTCTCAAAAGCAGGTAAAGAAACTTATAGTTGTCTTTGGAATAAGAGTTGAATAACCACATAAATTACTTAACAGCAAAGATTCTATAAAGAGCTACAAAGGATATAGTAATATTCTAATCAGTATTACTTGAAGATTAATTTTCCTATTTTTTAAGTTAAATTAATTTTATAAATATTTTTATTTGCTCCTTTAGTATAATTAAATATTGTTATGGAAATGTATTATGAAGCTTACTGTAAGTATTTACTGGAGAATAGAAACTAGATCCTAGTTTATGGCTCAAGCATTCTTTTTCTCTTCTAGTATCAGGAAGAAGAAGGGGTCTTTTCTCATATGTAGAAGTAGCCTTTCTGTCTAATACATAGTTTTAATTTCCAGCCTCTGGATGTCTTTCTGAAGCCTTGTTCAATCAGTTACCCCCTTCTTTATAAACACATAGCTAAACAGTCACAACTTCTCTACTGACTGCTGTTCTTTATAATAGGGGCAGATTCAAAGCTATTCCCTCTTTCTCTAAAGCAAACCACCTTCAAACCTTTTTTTATTCCATTACTCCTGCCCTCAGATTCTTTATCTGCCTGCTACTATGCTGCTACTACTACTTTATGCTGCTACTGCTCTGACACATAATGATAAATCAGTGCTTTCTTTTTGATCCATTTATTATTCACATACTCCATAAGAAATGTCACTGCTAATTACTGCCTCTTCAAAAAGAGGTCCTTGCTTCTGACACCTTGAGTCATGGACATTATTTCTCTATCTTTTCTACTTTTATGTACACCTTTTTTTTTTTTTTTTTTTTTTTGGACAGGTAGAGTTATAGAGAGAGAAGGGTCTCCCTTCCATTGGTTCACGCCCCAAATGGCCGCTACGGCCAAAACTGCCCCAATCTAAAGCCAGGAACCAGGTGCCTCCTTCCTAGTCTCCCATGCGGGTGCAGGGGCCCAAGCACTTGGGCCATGCTCCACTGCCCTCCTGGGCCACAGCAGAGAGCTGGACTGGAAGAGGGGCAACCAGGACTAGGACCCGGTGCCCATATGGGATGCCGGTGCTGCAGGCAGAGGATTAACCACATGAGCTACGGCGCCGGCCCATGTACACTTTCTATGAAAAAAAATTTTTTTTTAAGATTATTTATTTTACTTGAAAGTCACACTTACATAGAGAGAAGGAGAGGGAGAGAGAGAAAGAGAGAGAGAGAGGTCTTCCATCCACTGGTTCACTCCCCAACAGGCCGAAACAGCCAGAGTTGAGCCGATCTGGAGGCAGGAGACAGGAGCTTCCTCCAGGTCTCCTAAGGACCTGGGTCCCAAGGACCTGGGCCATCTTCCACTGCTTTCCCAGGCCATAGCAGAGAGCTAGATCGGAAGTGGAGCAGCCAGGACTCGAATCAGCGCCCATATGGGATGCCAGCACTGCAGGCGGTGGCTTTACCAGCTATGCCACAGTGCCGGCCCCTCTAAGAAATTCTATGCATGATTTCCACCCACCACTTAGTTGATTCTTGTCTAGAGGCCAGATAAATCTACAACTTAGTGGCTAAAGACTGGGGATATGGAGATTCATTATAATATTCATTGAATATAATACACAACCTAAACTTCCTCAAAAGTGTAGAAACTCATTAGTTACACAGCCTTTTAACTTATACTGTTGATTATAATACATAACCTCTCCTCTGCCTCCACCCTAAGCTTTTCAGAGTCATAGGCACTTTTTTAGTTACAGTCTTAGCTGGACCATAGAAATGTGTAGCCTGGTTCAGATTATTTATCCTTTCTAAGCCTAAAAAGCTGCAGTTACTTCTTTTGTACCTCTCAGTGTATTTTGTTCAGATCATCCCCTGTAGCACTTATTCTATAATCTACACTACACTTACCTTTCTCTACTACTGTTCATTCAGGTACTTAAGTGTTGGAACTCTTACTCATCTTTTTCTTACACATTCCTCACCCCTTATTCCTTGTATAGTATCTGGTCTTGTAAAAACTCTAAATTTTTTTTCACTTTGTATAGGTGGTCACAGATAAAGCATTGTTTTAAAATTACACTGATACTTAAAGCACATCAAGAAATGCTGACCAACTAAAAGCACATAGTTTTTCTTTGACTGGTGATTCTTCTTCCTCCTTGTGTCCCTGGCAAACTCTTACATGCATCGTTCAGAATGTAACTCAGATTACCATTGTTCAGAATGTAACTCAGATTATCTATCATTCTCTTCTTTATGACCCATCTTCCTCTACTCTTTCTTACAAAGTGTTAAAATTTACAGAGGAAAAAGTTGGCAAACCAATTCAAGGCTTGCAACATTTAGTTTTATTAAGAAAATATATTTGAAAACCATCAACTGTCATTTTAAAAGAGAACATTTTAATTTTTTAGTGGAGAATTTTAAGATTTATTTATTTGGAAAGGGAGAGTAAAAGAGAGAGAAAGAGATCGTGCATCTGCTGATTCACTCCTCAAATGGCCACAACAGCTAGGGCTGAACCAGGCTGAAGCCAGGGGCTAGGAGTTTCTTCCAGATCTCCCACGTGAGTGGCAGGGGACCAGATAGTTGGGCCATCTGCTGCTGCTTTCTGAGCCTGTTAGCAAGGAGCTGGATTAGAAGTTGTCGCTCCCCCTCTTCGTGGAGGAACGACACAGGACCCTGCGCTGTTCTTTCGTCTGCTCGGCCCTCCCCAGGTTTGCTGCTGGTTCTTCCCGGGTTGGCTACTGTCCCTTCCACCTCCGTGGAAGGGCGGTTCCCCCTGCCACATTCCCCACTTCCGCAGGGGGGCGGCACACCGCCGGCCGGCTCTCTCGGGGGCTGCACAGGTGTTCCCTTAGATGTTCCCCTTAGATGTTCCTGGTGCATGCCGTCTCTCTCCTCCTTTATAGTCCTCCTCCGCCAATCCCAACTCGGCTGCCCACACACCGAGCACGCTGCTCTCCTCCAATCAGGAGCAAGTCCTACAGTTTATTGATTGAACTGGAGGCAGCTGTGTAGAAGCTGTTTTCTTCTCTCCCAGCGCCATATTGTGGGAGAGCAGATGCATAGAATAAGTCTTAATTCCAGTAACTTAGTCTAGTCCGGGTTGCTCCCCACAGAAGTGGAACAGTGGGACTCAAACCCCTAAAGAACATTTTGAACTGTAACCCTTAAGAAAAATAAAATCAGGTGTGGTGACATAGCAGGTTAAGCCACCACTTGCAACACTTGTGTCCCATATCAGATGGGAGTACAAGTTCAAGTCCCTGCTGCTGCCCTGCTTCCAGTCCAGCTCCCTGGTAGTGCACCTGGGAAAGTAGCAGAGAATGGCCAAAATACTGTCGCCTCTAACAACAATGTGGGAAACCTGTGGGAGACCTGGAATGGAGTACCAGGCTCCTGGCTTCCTGGCTTTTGTGGCCATTTGGGGAGTGAACAGGTGGATGGAAGCTTGCCTTCCCAGGGGAAGCTCCTGGTTCCTGGTTCCTGGCATCAGCCTGGCTCACTCCTGGCTGTTGCAGCCATTGGGGGGTGATCCAGCTGATGGAAAAATCTCTGTCTCCTTAGCTCTGCCTTTCAAATAAATTAATTAATTTTAAAAAAGACTCTTTAATTAGAGGTGTTGGCTAGGTCATTTTTTTTTAAATTTAAGATTTATTTTTCTTATTTGAAAGAGAGGGAGAAACGGAGATCTTCCATCCACTGGTTTACTCCCCAAATGGCCACAATGTCCAGGGCTGGGCCAGACCAAAGTCAGGATCTTCCTCGGTGTCTCCCACGTGGGTGCAGAGGCCCAAGGACTTGGGTCATTCTCTGCTGCTTTCCCAGGTGTATTAGCAGGGAACTGGATTGGAGGTGCAGCAGCTAGGACTCGACCCAGTGCTCATACAGAATACCAGCATCTGAAGTGGAGGCTTTACTCGGGATGCTACAATGCCAGCCCAACTAGATCTTTTTTTTTTTTTTTTTAAGATGTATTTATTATTTGAAAGTCGAGAGTTACAGAGAGGGGAGAAAGAAAAGTGTTTCATCTGCTGGTTCAGTTCCAGATGCCCACAATGCCAGGGCTAAGCCAGAAGCCAGGAGCATCTTCCAGGTCTCCCACATCAGGGGCAGGGTCCCAAACACTTCGGCTGTCTTCTGATGCTTTTCCCAGGCCATTAGCAAGTAGCTGCATTGGAAGAGGAGCAGTCAGTATCGAACCAGTGCCCACAAGAGACGCCAGCATTTCGAGGGGCAGATTAACCTTCTGCACAACACCGGCCCCAAACTAGATCTTTTCTTATGTCAAATTTGTCTACATCCTAGGACAGTGTCTGACATATAGTAAACACTTCATAAATATTGGAATTAAGAATTCCTTGCAAGTTTGAATATTAAAAGGATTTTACTCACAGATGTAAGGAAACAACATATACATCCTTTGTAACAGTAGCAGTAGGTTTTTCTCTTAAAGATGTTTATTTAAAATGTTTGCTGAAGTACATGAGTAAGTCAAAAATCCTCCTATAATTACACACCTAGATTTATAATGAATATTTTAATTTGTATACTTCCAAAATTTTTTATGTAAATATCTCAGGGGTGTGTGTGTGTGTGTTTGTAGGAAATTTTATTTGCAAACACTTTGGAAGGTTGGACTGGTTCCTCAAATCTACAGTTTGTTATTTGTGAAGCATTTGCATTTAATTACAGATTAAAATTTGAGATCCTATAGGAATTTATTTAGGATTTATTTGAAAGACTTACGCAGAGAAGGAAAGACAGAGAGAGAAAGGTCTTGCATTTGCTGGTTCACTCCCCAGTTAGCTGCAATAGCTGGCGCTGGGCCATTCCAGAGCCAGGAGCTTCTTCTGGGTCTCCCATGCGGGTGCAGGGGCCCAAGGCCTTAAGCCATCTTCCACTGCTTTCCCAGGCCAAAGCAGAGAGCCGGATCTGGAACTGGCGCCCATATGGGATGCCGGCACTGCAGGCAGCAGCTTTACACCTCTGCCACAGCACCGGCCCCAACCCAAATATATTTTGGTCTGCCTTTCAGTAGTCATGGTAATGAGCAAATCCCTTTACCTCAGTGAACCTTTTTATTCAGGTGAAAAGTGAAGGTTGTGTGTCTGCCTTACTAATTATAGGGGCCAACTAATTAATTATAAAAGTCTTTTGCAATGCAAAACATTGTGAATATACATCATTGTTAGGACCACCCATTTGAGACAGGTAGCCGGTTGGTTAAATTTGAGGAGCTCTTGAATATTCTACCTCCTGCTCCTTGCTTTGCAAAAAACAAACTCTAGAAGTAACTGTTGCACAAGAGACAGAATCTCCAGTTCTCTGCTCTTATAGTTCTAAGAGTTTTGCATATGTCACTGGGGTTGATTGCTCACTGATCCAGGGGACCTCTGTCATGGCACAGTAGGTTAAGCTGCCACTTGCAATGCTGGTATCCCATATTGGAGCTCTGGTTCTAGTCTTGGCTGCTCCACTTCCAGTCTAGTTTCCTACTAATGCCGCTGAAAAAGCAGTGGAAGATGACTCAAGTGCTTGCACCCCTACCACCTATGTGGAAGACCCAGATGGAATTCTTGGCTCTTGGTTTTCACTTGGCCCAGCCTCAGCCACGTGGGCTCACTCTTGCATGCACTTTCTCCCTCCCTCCCTCCCCCACCGCTATAATTTTTACTTTCAATTAAATAAATTTTAAAAATGAAGGAAAAGAAAATATATTCTCTTGTGTTTTAGGAATACTCAAGAAATTTGAAGAGGAAGATCTGGATGACATTTTAAGGAAAAGATTGAAGGACTCAAGTGAAACACCTGGTGCTCTGTGGCATATTTATGCTGGGAAAGATGTTGACAAGATAAGGGAATTTCTTCAAAAGGTATTATTTAGATTGTAAAAAGTTTGCTCACCTTTATCAAGGACTTAATTTGTTAATGCAACTTTGTTTGGCATTCAGCAGTATGGAACCATTAAATAATTTTTACTTCAAAAGAGATAGGGGTTTTTGTTTTATGTCAAAAGCTCCCTTTGAAAGCCTGTTTGATTTGAGGGTTTGAATGACAGTTTGTTCTCAGTTGCTAGAGCTCCACTATCCCATTATAGTAAAGGATTAACCTATTGATGAGCCACGTGTTGGCTGAGTATTCAAAAATAGGTACTGGGAGTTAGAGAATATGAGAGCTAATTCTTTTGTTGGCAATACGTAAAGAAGGTAGGATCCTTTTTTTTTTTTTTTTTTTTTTTTTTTCAAATTATTTGACAGAGTTATAAACAGTGAGAGAGAGAGAGAGACAGGGAGAAAGGTCTTCCTCCCGTTGGTTCACCCCCCAAATGGCCGCTATGGCCGGCACTGCTCCAATCCAAAGCCAGGAGCCAGGTGCTTCCTCCTGGTCTCCCATGCGGGTGCAGGGGCCCTTGCACTTGAGCCATCCTCCACAGCCCTCCTGGGCCACAGCAGAGAACTGGACTGGAAAAGGAGCAGCTGGGACTAGAACCCGACACCCATATGGGATGCTGGCGCCGCAGGCAGTAGACTAACCAAGTGAGCCACAGCGCTGGCCCCAGGATCCTTTTTTTTAAATCTGATATTTTTGGCTGTTACACAGTGAATCTGCTCTATCATATCTGATTGTGATAGGATACTTAATTAAGTAGACTGCAGTTCTGAATAGTCATATCTTTAATTAAGTTGTTTGGCCCTAAACTGAAATAAGGGAGGAAATTGACACTACTTGAAATAATTGGTTCAAGCCCTTTGCTCAAATATTTTATACATTTTGTAGTTATGGGGATTTATTTTCAGGGATCTTCACTGCTGCTGTTTGGAAGTTCTGACACTAATTGTTGTGAAATGAAGAATATATTAATCCAAAATGCTATTTAAAACTATTTTTTCTTTAAATTAGTTTGGAAAAAACAGAATAACAAGATAGAGAAGGAGTCAGAGATATCTTCCATTCTCTGGTTCACTCCCCAGGTGCTCACAACAGCTGGAACTAATTCAGGTTTCCCACATGGGCATCAGGAACCTAAGTATTTGGGCCATCATTTGCTGCCTCTTGGGCTTGTTAGCAGGAAGCTGGATCAGCATGGAGTGGCCTGGACCCAAATCAGGCGCTCTGAAATAGGATGCAGGTCTCCCAAAAAGCCACTTAACCTACTGCACCACAACACCTACCCATAATTTGTGCTCCCGGAAAAGCAGAAGACTATTGCATTGATTAGTATGAGAACCTTTTGAAATAGACTTTTTTTTTAAAGATTTATTTTATTTATTTGAAAGACAGAGCTACAGAGAGAGAGGTCTTCCATCCACTGGCTCACTCCCCAGATGGCCGCAATGGCCAGAGCTGCGCCAGGAGCCAGGAGCTTCTTCTGGGTCTCCCATGCAGGTGCAGGGGCCCAAGGACTTGGGCCATCCTCCACTGCCCTCCCAGGCCACAGCAGAGAGCTGGATCAGAAGAGGAGCAGCTGGCCCACATAGGATGCTGGCACCTCAGGTCAAGGTCTTTTTTTTTTTTTTTTAAGATTTTTTTATTTTTATTTATTTATTTGAAAGAGTTAGAGCTAGAGACAGAGAAAGAGGTCCTCCATCTTCTGGTTCACTCCCCAGATGGCCGCATTGGCCGGAACTGTGCTGATCCAAAGCCAGAAAGCCAGGAGCTTCTTCCAGGTCTCCCAGGTGGGTGCCAGGGCCCAAGGATTTGGGCCATCTTCGACTGCTTTCCCAGGCCATAGCAGAGAGCTGGATTGGAAGAGAAGCAGCCAGGACTCAAACAGGTGCCCACATGGGATGCCGGTGCTTCAGGCCAGGGCTTTAACCCACTAGCAACACAGCACTGGCCCCTAACCCACTGTGCCTCTGCACCAGCCCCGAGATAGACTTTTCAAGAGTTAAAGGGTTTGGTTCTGGGGTTGTGGTGTAGTGGGTTAAGCCGCTGGCTGTAACACCAGCATCCCATTGGGGCAGCAGTTTTGAGACACAGCTGCTCCACTTCTGATCGATCTCCCTGCTAATGCACCTGGAAAAGTAGTGAAAGATGGCCCATGTCCCTGAGCCCCTACACCCATGGGAGACGAGCATGGAGTTCCAGACTCCTGATGTTAGATTGGCCCATGCCTGGCCATTGATACTATTTGTAGAATGAACCAGTCAATGGAAAATCCATCTCACTACATATCTCTCTCTGTTACTCTGCCTTCAAGTAAATAAATCTTTAAAAAGTGTTAAAGGTTAGTCTTATTTATGAAAATATTTATCTCTAAATATTACCTTAAAAAAGTGATCCTGGCTGGCACTGTAGCATAGCAGGTTAAGCTGCTGCCTGAGATCCCATAGGGGCACCAATTCAAGTCCCAGCTACTGTACTTTCGATCCAGCTCCCTGTTAATTTGCCTGGGAAGGCAGGGGAAGATGGCCCAAGTACTTGAGCTCCTTCCACCCATGTGGAAGACCCCAGTGAAACTCCTGGCTTCTGCCTGGCCCAGTCCCAGCAGTTGGGGCCATCTAGGGAGTGAGCCAGTGGATGGAAGTTCTCTCCCTCTGCCTTTTTAAATAAAGTAGCTCTTTATACAAACAAAAAAAGGGATCAAGTAGTGTTTATGAAATCCATACATGTGAATATTTTGGGAAAAAAATAAAACTAAGCTTTTCCTCATCTATGTATTTTACTCTTGAAAAATATTACAAGGAAACCAGATGGATGGCAACTTCATAGTGAAAGGAGGTAGTGAGAGGGGAGCAGGATTCACAATGTTTACAGCTTTCCAATGTGCTGTATTGCTTTAGTATCCTTTGGCTTTTCAGATTATTGCAGAATATTTTAACTTACGTGTGGTCATTGTTTCATAACATTCAGAGGACAAAAGATTGGTACTGTTGTAAATAAAATTGCAATTTAACTGAACAGGATTTACCATTTCTCTTAAATTGAGGGTATATTTTTATTTTAATCCATATTTCAGATTTCAAAAGAACAGGGCCTTGAAGTTCCACCAGAACATGATCCAATACGTGACCAAAGTTGGTATGTGAACAGAAAGCTCCGCCAAAGGCTGCTTGAAGAGTATGGAGTCAGAACATGCACTCTTATTCAGTTTCTTGGTGATGCCATTGTTTTACCAGCAGGAGCACTTCATCAGGTATAGCCAAGCTTCTCAAATCTCCATATCTAAAAGAACTGATTTTGTAGAAGAAATCATCTTTATAGGTATGCTCGTAAATGATGGAAGACATGACAGGATGCACCGGCCTACTTTCATTACATCACTTAAATGGCATGCCAGTGCTTGAAGAAATCTGGAATAATTAAATACTTTGGGAACTTAAAATGTTTTAACATAAGGCAGATTTCCACTTATATACTGTCTCTGATTTAATGGGCTGAAATCTAATTTTTAAGACCTCTTTTAGGGGATAGACATCATTCATAAAATAATAGTAAGGTTTAAAATTGAGAGCTACTTATTTTTAGCAAACTATGCAAAGAAAAATAGTATGTAGTTTTATGTATCTATTGATCCACTAAAATAAGCACCTAATCCTTATTTCTGAAACTTCATGTGTGGCACTTGTAGAAATGGCATAAACTAGATGGTGGGTATGGAAGCACACAATGGATTCTGATAGGGGGAATGGGGCTAACACAGCCCAGCTTACAAGTCAAACTGAAGACCTCAAAAAGCTATTTTACCTCAGAGTTGGTTCCCAGCCTTTCTATCCACTGCTCAGTTACTGAGGAAGTTCTCAAAATTTTATAATATATACAGTCACTACCTGTTTAATATTTGTGACACTATTTTGCATAAATATTATTGCTTAGTGTTCAGAGTCAAGTTTACCATTCTTAAATCTTAAATGAGGGGCAACTGTTGTGATGTATCATATTAAGTCTCAATTCCAGATACCCAGTTCCTGAATCAGCATGCAGATCTGAGCCACAGCCACACTCTACCCAATTCAGTTTACTGCTCATGTTGCCTGGGAGGTAGAAGATGATGGCTGAAGTGCATGGGACCCTGCTACCCATGTGGGAGACCCAGATGGAGTTTTTGTTTTGTTTTGTTTTGTTTTGTTTTTTTTTCTGACAGAGTGGACAGTGAGAGAGACAGAGAGAAAGGTCTTCCTTTGCCGTTGGTTCACCCTCCAATGGCCGCTGCGGCCAGCGCACCGCGCTGATCCGATGGCAGGAGCCAGGTACTTCTCTTGGTCTCCCATGGGGTGCAGGGCCCAAGCACTTGGGCCATCCTCCACTGCACTCCCTGGCCACAGCAGAGAGCTGGCCTGGAAGAGGGGCAACCTGGACAGAATCCGGCACCCCGACCGGGACTAGAACCCGGTGTGCTGGCGCCGCAAGGCGGAGGATTAACCTAGTGAGCCGCGGCACCGGCCCCCAGATGGAGTTCTAAGCTCCTGGCTTCAGGCTGGCCCAGCCCTGCCAATTGCATGCATTTGGGGAGTAAACCAGCAAATAGATGTGTGTGTGTGTGTTTAAAAGATCTCAAATAGCATTTTAGGATAGTAAAATATAAATGTCCATAATAAATTTACCTTTTTCTATACAGTATCTACATAGGAGAAAACATACTTAGGTTAAATGGTTGTATTCTCTCATGGGTTTTGGATCATTGCAGAGATGAATCCAGTACCAGTCATGTTTAATTGGGATTCATGCCACATACCATTTTGTTGCTTTCTCCCTGTTAACAGAAAACAGCTGTATTCAAATTTAAATGCCTCTCTTGAAAAGCAACTCATTTAAGGGAATTTTTATTGTAAATATTTTTGTAAATAGGAGTACCTTTAGTAGTACAAATCAGATTCCCTTGAGAATCCCTATTTATTTACTCAACCACAGTCAGTTTTCCTAAACTGAACAGTGTGATAGCTTTTTAAAAACTGAACTGTAATTTACAAGCAATAAAATTGACCCTTTTCAATGTACAATTCTGTAGGTTTTTCAAAATAGAGATAACACAATCAAAACACAGGATAGTGCCTTCATTTCCTTCTGCAAGTTTGTTTCTAGTTTCTTCTCCCACCTAGAGTTTCTGAAACCCTTATTTGTCTCTATAGATTCTGCTTGGATGAAAATGTTACACAATATGTATTCTTTGAGCCTGGCTTTCCTTACTTAATGTAATACACTGAAGTTATCCATGTTGTATATATCAGTTGGTTCCTTTGTATTGCTGGGTAGTTAGTTCATTTCATTTTCTTTTTCCATTCAAAAATTACTGGTTTATCCATTTACCAGCTGAAGAAGTATATTTGGGTTGTTTCCAATAACAACTCTTATTTGAAAGAGCTATAGAGAGAAATCAATCTTCCATCCACTGGTTCACTCTCCAGATGGCTGTAATGGGGGAGCTGGGCAGATCCAAAGATTTTTCCCAGTCTCTCACATAGGTGCAGGGGCCCAAGGATTTAGACTATTTGCTGCTGCTTTTCGAGGCACATTAGTAGGGAGCTGGATCAGAAGTGGAGCAGCCAGAACTCAAACCAACACCCATGCGGGATTCAGCAGCTTTACCTGCTACACCACAGTGTCAGCCCCAAAGGCTATTAAATTTTTCTTTGAATTTGTTTAGTCATATAAATGTATTACATTTTCCAAACAGTATAAAACGATTCACAGTAAAAATTCAATCTCTGACTTTTGCTCCAGAGGCAGTTGTTACCACAGGAGATGCCATGCTTGTCCCCTTGCTGCCTCTCCTTTTGGGGAGGCAGTGAGCAACTAGAGGAGCCATCCTTTCCAAATAGTAATGTGCAAAGTGATCCTGTTTAAAATTCACAGATCACTGCTCAAAGACCCACAAACTTCTAAACAGTCTTCTCTACCCTGTTCCTACAGACATTTATACACATACCTACCCCCAGTATACTCAGCATTCTTTCTCTGCTGCTACTCTCCTAAACCTTTCACTCTGCCCTCTGCTATTTTCACATAAGCCAAACATTGTGTATCTGTAATCCTTATGTCTAGAATTTCCTTCCTTTCAGTATCTGTTAGACTTGCTTCTTTATATTCTTTTAAGGCTTTGCACAAATGTCACTTTCTCAATGAGGTCTCCCCTAATACCCTAATTTAAAATTGTGTTAATACAGAATCTACTAATTTTGTCTTTACTAGCTTTGTCTCAACGTTAACTTAATTGTGTTTGGTCATTTACAAGGTTATATTTTAAAGTTGTAAGTCCTCTGCATTTTTATGACCAAAAGGACTTGGGCAGAATCTTTCTACACTGAGTTCTCACAAATAGCCCCAGATTATAACCTTCCTACTATGAACATAAAAGAATTACATTTTCTTAACATTACCTATTTATAACTATAGCTGATCCTTTAAAGGCAAGTACAAGTAAGATAGTATCTGTTAAGGAAGTGATAGATAAACAACTCAGAGACAGCAAAGATAAGTGGAATGGAAAGTCATTTGTGTTCCACTTTTTTTTTTTTTTTTTTTTTTTTTTTTTGACAGGCAGAGTGGACAGTGAGAGAGAGACAGAGAGAGAAATGTCTTCCTTTGCCGCTGGTTCACCCTCCAATGGCCGCCGCTGCAGCTGGCGCACCGCGCTGATCCTGGCAGGAGCCAGGAGCCAGGTGCTTTTCCTGGTCTCCCATGGGGTGCAGGGCCCAAGCACCTGGGCCATCCTCCACTGCACTCCCTGGCCATAGCAGAGAGCTGGCCTGGAAGAGGGGCAACCGGGACAGAATCCGGCGCCCC
Source organism: Oryctolagus cuniculus (assembly GCF_964237555.1). Taxonomy (NCBI): domain Eukaryota; kingdom Metazoa; phylum Chordata; class Mammalia; order Lagomorpha; family Leporidae; genus Oryctolagus; species Oryctolagus cuniculus. Next base: position 55,525,851 of record NC_091446.1, on the reverse strand, counting down.
AACCGGGACTAGAACCCGGTGTGCCGGCGCCGCAAGGTGGAGGATTAGCCTATTGAGCCACGGCGCCGGCTTGTGTTCCACTTTAAAACCCTGCTTCATCAGATACTCTCAAGCCTTTAAGCACATTTACAGGCAGGGATCATTAGAAAACATAACCACATCTTCTGAGCACTAATAAAAGTCACTTGTTAGTCATTTTACAGCAACTATGTCCTGGTCAAGACTGACAGAACCAAATTTTTCAGAATTTTAGAATCCAATCCAAAACTCATAGCAAACAGGAAACCCTTTTATGAAAAAAAAAGTCAGTTTGGGGTGTTTAAGGAAATCTGTTAGGTGACTAACTGACCACACCCTAGAATCAACAGCAAATCGAGGCAGGAGAGAATCTGATTACTCAGTTAACACATTATAATGTTCAGATGCTCAGTTTTCTATTTTTTTAAAGCTTGATTGATTGAATTGTCTGAAAAAATGTGGTTCATTCACCAAATGGTCACAACAGCCAGGGCTGGGCCAGGCCAAAGCCAGGAACTCTATTCAAAACTCCCACACAGGTGTCCGGGACCCTGAGTACTTGGGCCAGTGTCCGCTGCCTTCCTAGGTGCATTAGCAGGAAGCTGGACTGGAAGCAGTCAGGACTCCAACAAGCACTCTGATGTGGGATGTGAGTATCTCAAGAGGTGGCTTAGCCCTCCCCAAGATGTTTGGTTTTCAATAAAAATTTAAAAAGCATACACAGAAAAAAGGAAGTGTGGCCTGTACAGAGAGAGAAAATAGAAACCTCTCCTGAAGATGCTCCTGCATCAGACTTACTAGACAACTGTTTTTAAAGCTGTCAAAGAGCTAAAAGAAACCCAAGCTAATGATGGTGAGCACAACAGAAATATTGAGGAAAAAAAGGCCAGTCATATTTAGGACATACCAAAAGTCACATACTAAAACTTTGGGAGGATTAACGACCCAAAGCATGTTCATTTAAGTGCTAGGCTATGAGAGAAGCCTTTGGAGACTATATGAAGGGAATTGATACAGGGCTGTAATAAAGCATCTATTAAACCAAACATCACAAGAATCAGGGGCCTGTTGACTTGCCATTTATTGGCTGATTTATCTTTGGATGGGCATTGAATACCTCATCCTGTTTCTTGCTCTTTTAAATAGAGCATCTATTATATAGACACATAATGAGGGGCCAGTGTGACTGTACAGAAATGTGAAAATGTGAGGTGCTCTCCATTCATCTTCAAAAGGAACCAACACATCCCTTATGGGCGCCGGTTCGAGTCCCGGCTGCTCCACTTCCGATCCAGCTCTGCTACGGCCTGGGAAAGCAGTAGAGGATGGCCCAAGTCCTTGGGCCCCTTCACCCATGTAGGAAACCCAGAAGAAGCTCCTGGCTTCAGATTGGCACGGCTCCGGCTGTTGAGCCAATTGGGGAGTGAACCAGTGGATGGAAGACCTCCCTCTCTCTCTGCCTCTCCTTCTTTGACTTTCCAACAAATAAATAAATCTTAAAAAAAAAAAAAAAAAGACTAATGATAAGACAATATTTGCCTACAGCCATACCACCCTAAAGGCACCTGATCTCATCACAAGAAAGAAAATGTTTGCTGTGTATCCTACCAGGTTTCAGTAAGAGGTGTGGTGTGGTGCTTGCGTTAAAGAACTGCAGGGTTCAGCAGCTGTTCCAAGTGCTTACTACACCCAGAAGAAGAATTTAGCCCCTCTGGAGTTCCATCACCCTGTCATCAGATTCCTAATTCCCCTCTCCATTTCCCATTAACTAGTACCTCCACCTAACTCCCCGAAATTCAATCTGTTTTGCAAACTTTTAAAAATATTTTCAAGTGATCAGCAATGAATATAAAATACATTTAAAAGTAGTCTTCCAGTTATTTTCAAACATCACTGGAAGAAAGTCCCTGGGAAAAAAAATTCCAGATAGAATTAGCTTCGGCCTTCCTCTGTTATATTAAGCATTAATAGAAAGCAGTTCTAAGAAATACTGAACACGTAACAGGTAAGACTATTGACTAGCTTCTTGTGAAAACCAATTAAAAAAAAAAAGTCATACTGATGTCACAGATTTAATTAGTTAATTTGAAAGAAAATTACCAAAGAAAGGTTGAGATAACTAAAATCCTATCTATGATCAAACTACCCTTGAATGTGTCTGGTCCCATCTAATCTTGTAAGTTCAGCAGGGTCGAGCCTGGTTACCAAAAAAAAAAAAAAAAAATCGTAGGATAATTCTGAAATTCATTTGCGGTCAATGGGTCTATAAAACTAGTTTTCATCCTAGTTCCTCTTTCTTTCTTCTGTAGTGTAAGAAGAGTGAAGTGACCAAATTGCTGAAAGGTAGAGGACCAACAACAGACATACTCAATTTGAGTGCCCTGGTAGATTCTTCGTAGTGGTTTTTTTTTAAGTAATAAAAAAAATCCACTTCGATAAAATTGGTAATTTAGGATCTAATTATCAACATCTCCAAAGAATTCCTAGAAAAATGTGTCATTTAAAATTATTTCATTTATATTCACTTTACACTTTGGTCTTCTACTTTGTTAATCCATTTGTTTTAGAAAAGATAATTCTCCAACAAAAGTGTCCTTGTGTTTAACTGTTTTAGATAACTTGGCTTTTCTTTGCTCCTACCTCTTAAAATTCATATTTCATCATTTCTTTTTTGGGGACAGGTACAGAATTTTCACAGCTGTATTCAGGTAACTGAGGACTTTGTGTCTCCAGAACATCTTGTACAGTCATTTCACTTAACACAAGAGCTGAGGCTTTTAAAGGAGGAAATCAATTATGATGATAAGCTACAGGTAAGAAATAGATGTTCCTACCAGACCCTGTTATGCTGATTTCAACAGCTTACATAGTCATTGTCTAATTTGTCACATTAGAATAACCAAAAATGAATTAAAAACATTTTAACTGTGTGAATGTCAGTGGCATTTTAACTTTTCATTTATTAATACTTAAAACCTTGACTTTTTCTTAAATTTGGCTTCCCCTTGGTCCCCATTATGATTTTTTTAAATCTGGCAGCTGTCGTTTATTAATGTTGCTCCAACTCATGTGATTGGAAATGTCAACATCTTTTTTCAGGTTAAAAATATATTATATCATGCAGTCAAAGAAATGGTGAGAGCTTTGAAGATACATGAAGATGAAGTGGAAGACATGGAGGAAAATTAAGTGCTGTCCAGTTTGATGTTTTTAGGCCATTGACCTGGTATTACTTATTTTTGAATGATGATATGTATGCACACTGACTTAAGCTTCATAAAACCATCAGTGCCAAGAAATTCTCTTTGTAGTAATTACTTGTTACTGACACCACAGCAGTATAGCATTATGTCACAGCTACTGTGATTCAATGTTAGTTACGACGAAACAAGGTAAATTGTTTAAAAAAAAAAAAACAGTTCCACATAGCTGTTTTTGTATTATAGTGTGTATGATATTTGTGAAGATGCCAGATTTAAAATGATGTATTTATTTTTGGTAAAAAAAAAAAAAAAACCTAAATTCTATGCTATATTGTTGATCAAGTGTAAATGTGACCTTGTACAGTTTACTAAAATAACCAATATTTTTCACTACATTGAGACAGTTACTGTGAGAATAGGACACAAACACCAGCTATTGCCTGTATTTGGGAAATTGCTGAATCGCACAGCAGTCATGTTGTAATCAGAAAATTACTGCCAAATAACTGTAAAATTTGTAAGATAATATAAGTATGTAACGTAGAAACTAAATACAGACACTTCAATATTTTGTTGAAGCTATTGACTGTACAATTAAACATTTTCAAAAGGTGTAATTTATTTAAAATTGTCTCATTTTGGTAAAATTTATGTGAACTTTTAAAGCTAAATATTAAACTTAATATGCTATGTAAATATATACATATATACATTTAATGATGTATTTTTTTAAAACATTGGCTTGCTTTTGTTAAAGTGCAAGTGTTACATATGGCTTTGTACATTAAAGTTGAAAGGGGTTTTACATTTTCCATTAAAAGGACTTTATCAAAAATTGACTTGTTCCACAGCTCTCCCTCTTTTGGACATGCGTACTACTTGGGGGTAGACAAGAGCCCAAGTCTGCAAGCAGGGTTTGAACTAAAGTTCTGGTATTTACTGTATGGCCTTGGAAAATGTATTTAATTTGAAGTCTTGGTTTTAATAGCTGACCTAGCTCACAAATCCTAACTTTTAAATCACAAATATGAGCCCTCCACTGACATCTGTAGGATATCAAAGGCAGCCTTTCCTTCTTACCTGAAATACACTGATCAGGCCAAGCTGCATCTTCTATGTCCACCATCTGTGAGCTCCATGTAAGCTCTTATGCCAACCACCACCCAGCAGCTGCTTTTCACATTAATTCCATACACTTCAAGGCTGGATGGTGACAGTTTTTGAGGGAAAAAAAATCAGGCTTAGGGATATTTCAAATGATTTTAACTTTGAGCGTTTGCTGTAATGCCATTTTGGCAAATGTGCCTCAAATGATTAAATGGCTTCTTTTGGCTAATGATTTATTTTCTGTGAGACTTAACTGGATGTGAAAATTAGGTTTTTCTAGCAGAAAAAAAAATGTCCCCTAAACAGCCCCTAATATGTTAGAACAAATTTGTACATTGAAAGCAGAGTTATAGCTGAACTCACTGCAATAAGATAATTAAAATCAAAGCTTTCTTAAGCTGGTAATACCACAGGACTTCAGAAATAAATTCTAGGATATTAAGAATTATGTCTGTTGAATGTGGTGTCACTTTTCACATTCTCAGGAATTCAAAACTAGTCCATTTAGATTGAGTCCAGTGACCAGTGACCAGTTGTCAATGTGTTTTAAAGGTTAAGCTCCAGAAATTACATACTCCTGGACAATCCGAGTTCATCCCTTGTGAGTTGAAGTTTTGAGGAACAACAGAGGGATATACTGGTCCACCGTAATCGTTCATATATGTTGAGTTAAAGCACATTGTGTTCTCAAGTATTCCATACACATTTCTAACTATGAGTGGTTCACTGATTTTTTCAAGTCAGTTGAAAAATTCTCAGAGTTGTGATCCTAGCACTTAACACATTTTCTGTGGTGCTTTGGAGCCAGGGACGTTCTGTGATCTGAACTCAACTGTAGGGAGAGGGCTTATCTAGGGTAACCACCACTTACTAATTGATTTGAGCTCAGTTTTTGAGTCTTAAAAATTGAAGGGCAAGGGGAGTTACATTTACCTAATTTGAACATTACATCATGTGTATTTGTTGAAACACCACATGGTACCCCACAAATACAGTTTTTATGTATCAAAAATTTTTACCTGCAGGGATTTTATGTTCCTGATTTATCAAGATTAAGAATATGTGGGAGCCGGCGCCGTGGCTCAATAGGCTAATCCTCCACCTTGCGGCGCCGGCACACCGGGTTCTAGTCCCGGTTGGGGCACCGGATTCTGTCCCGGTTGCCCCTCTTCCAGGCCAGCTCTCTGCTATGGCCAGGGAGTGCAGTGGAGGATGGCCCAGGTGCTTGGGCCCTGCACCCCATGGGAGACCAGGAAAAGCACCTGGATCCTGGCTCCTGCCATCGGATCAGCGCGGTGCGCCGGCTGCAGCGGCGGCCATTGGAGGGTGAACCAACGGCAAAGGAAGACCTTTCCCTCTCTGTCTCTCTCTCTCTCACTGTCCACTCTGCCTGTCAAAAATAAAAAAATAAATAAAAAAAAAAAAAAAAAAAAGAATATGTGGGAAAGGGGTATCGGTGATTTTCCTCTTAAGAAGTGACCACTATTATAGGTTTACTTCTCAGATCTTTTCTTTGCATTTTTCTCACTTTCCAGAGCAAGGATAATGTATTAAAATTGATATACCTTTCTATTATTTAATCATAAAAATGTAACTCAAACATTTTGAATAGCTTTGTACTATGACAAAACAATAAGCAGGAAAACTGAGAATGTTTTCTTGCATTTCAAATTGTGAGCATACTCTGTATGTTCCATTAAATAAGCATACGTTTCAAAAATCCAACCAAATTCCTCAAGCATTATGTTTCGTCAAACTTTAAAGATCAAAACAAGGGTTCTTCTAGCATTTACTACAATACCCAAAGTGTTGGGTATTACAAATAAGTGAAAGTTATCTAAGAAGAATAACTGTCCCTGTTGCCCTATTTAATCTTTCTGCCTCCACAGAGCTTTTAGTTTTAACACCGAAACTAAAGATTTTTTAGCAGTGTAAACATCTGTTTCAATTGTGTGGCTCTTCCCTGGACAGCTGTTTCCTCATAAGGATAGGGAAGTATCTGAGCTACAGCCAAAAAAACCAGCGACTTGAAAGGAGTTGTTTGGTTCTTCAGATCAAACCTCTCAGACTACAGCCTCCCTTTCCCATGATTCTTTACCTTTGGGCACCCCTCATGAGGCTTTAGTCCTTCACCCTTACCTACTCTCTAACTAATCTGTCATGCAGCCTTTCTTTCTGTACATTTTGTAATCTGTATTTGCTAGCATTCAAGACACTGTATCGATTCCCTCACCCTTCATCATACCTGAAGTACCCCACCCCTTTTTTTCCTAATTTTGTGACCACACTAAAGAAGCAGGAAAAAACTGGATTGTTGGTATTGAACAATCCTAACCTTGTGGGCCTACTCCAATATTTTTCACTCCTCAAGACTAGAACTTGACCAAGACCCCCTCACTTTTAGGAAACTGAAAGATAATCTACTCCTAAGTGTCCCACCATGATCTGATTCTGATCCAGCTTACTCGGTGACCATCCTTCCTAATTCCCTGCTTTTTGTTCATGCCAGTCTCTACCTAGAAAGCCATTTCCCCACCCTCTGATTTCTACTACTTCTATGAAGGCTACAAGTACACCAGCTACTTCGTAGTTTTAGTGGCAGAAGGATGCTGTTCATTAAGTATATTTGTTAACTGGTGTCTATATACAGATTACACTGACTTAAACTGAGATTTCTCTGCCTATATATACGTACATATCACTCTTACTATGAGATAGTTACTAGTGACCAACTAAGGGATTTGCTTTTTGGTTTTGGCTCTTTATAGCCCCTTCCCAGGTCCCAAGCAAATATCCAGTGTAAAGTGGGGAAAGAGGCCTGCTTTGACTGCCAGCTTCTCCAAAAGATCAGCAAACCACCTCTTCAGCTGGACCAACTCTGCTTCATGATAATTTTTTTTTAAAAGATGTGTTTATTTATTTGAAAGTCTAGTTACACAGGGAGAAGAGAGGCAGAGAGAAATAGGTCGTCCATCGATGGCACTCCCCAAATGAAAGCAACAGCCTGAGCTAGGCCGATCCGAAGCCAGGAGCCAGGAGCTTCTTCCGGGTCTCCCATGCGGGTGCAGGGGCCCAAGGACTTGGGCCATCTTCTACTGCTTTCCTAGGCCATAGCAGAGAGCTGGATTAGAAGTGGAGCAGCCGGGACTAGAACTGGCGCCCATATGGGATGCTGGCACTTCAAGCCAGGGCATTAACCCGCTGAGCCACAGCCCTGGCCCCTTCATGATAACTTTTAACCTAACCTACGGGACACACTAAGAGTGTCGACACACTAAGAGTCTGCCTTCTTGAGATCAAACCTAGACAAGACCTAAAAGGCCAAATCAGACAGGAAACAAATGTGCAAGTCTACAGCCCCTGCCTGCACTAACGTGGTGGACTTGTCTTCTTAAAGACATTTGCATTTTCCATGAAGTAAGACCTCAGCTAGACCACCCTCTGATGGCCATTGGCACAGTCCAGCCTTAAACCTGCAGAAGACTAAATAACCCACCTAGGCCACAGTGCCCACAAGAACAAGTTTCTCACTGTCCACTAGATGGCACTGTTGGTTAGCAATGCCTGCTGACAGGTTTGCAAAAAATAAAATCTGAGGCTCCTGGAGATAGCTAGTTAGGTTACACTGGGATTAGGACAAAGTAGCACAATAAACATCACTTTTATCTTTGTATTGATAATGACCTGGTCTAGAATGACTCAAAAAATAGTTATCCCTACACTTCACATCTTGGCTATTCAAATAGGTTCCTCCTAATGGCTTCACACCAGTATCCCATCTTAAAAAATAAGACTTCAGATAGCAACAAACACCACAGGTTAACTAAGAGCTCAGCACCCCAAGACTGCCCCCACTTCATAATCAAAACTCTCAGGTTTGACCTGTGCTTTCTGATACCGCAGTTGTAAAAAGGTTCCCATGACATCACTCTGCATTAGAATGGCTCTGGGAGAAACTTTACTTACATTTACACTTAGAAAAGAATACTGAGTTGCAGGAGAGATGCATCTAAAAAGGAGCATGTACTTCCACATCCTCTTTGAGCACTCCACCTTCCACATGCTCAGCAGTCTGGAAGTTCTCCAAACCCTGCCAAGGTCAGAGATTTTTGGAGGGCTTCATCACACAGGCAGGATCAATCTCCCAGAGGGTGGCTCGGTCTCTCATAACCAGCCATTATTCAGGGATCTGACAGTAGCCACAGAACAAAAGGCACTGTCTTGCAGGAGACTTTAGGGTCTTAGGAACTCAATGCCAAGAACAAAGGACCAAGACCAAATTATGTCATAGCATAGCTTGCACTGTCAAAGTCTCCAACTGGGGGGGGGGGGGGTGGGCAGAAAGTAGTGGAGGTGCAGAGTTTACTCTACCTGAAAGGAAGTCAGGATGACCAGGTCACATGGCCACAGTGGGAAGACTACACCATGTGGCTTTAGCGTGGGCCAGCAAACCATGCATCCTACGGCTAGTCAGATCTCTGTGGTCTTGGCTCTGCTCCCAATCTGGTACACAGCTTCACAGAATTCATAGCTTTCTGGACTTCGATTTTTTCATATATAAAGTAACAGGATTTAAAGACCCTAACAATGGTGAAATCAAATAGATTGAAAGGACCTATAAAATGTTAAAAAGATAATTTGACATTTTTAATTGACTTACCTTGATGAAAAATTTTCACTTAATAACCTTGAAACTTTAAGGATGACAAGTTTTAAAGGAACTGTTTGGTTTTCAGGTAGTATGGGTTATCTGTGGTTACCATGGATACTACACACACTGTCTGAAAGAAAGCTTATTGTCATGAAAAGCTGAAAATGAGAACTCTGGACTGGGCTTTCTGAGCTTTTCAACACGTAGCTCGACCCCACAAGAGGCCAACAGCAAGGAAGGACAGGCAGCAGCCTAAGCCTGTGCTGCTGCAGGATGCATTACTTAGGGGAAGCAAGTTCCTCTTCAGTCCCTTTTCGTGCACCTCATGCCAGAGCTAGACAGCAAAGACAGAACACCTAACCACTCCAGCCAGGAAATGGGGAATGTGACTGCAGGCTAGCACCTAATAACAAAACAAGTGGGGTTTGGGAGAGTGTTTAGGTTTTTGGTTTGCTTTTAGTACCTACTGCGGACAATGTGCTAGGGTGTTGGAAAGGTGCCACACAGTTCCGGGTCAACACAAAGCTTAAGGGCAGGACTAAACAAGAATACTATTTAGTGTAAATAAGAGCTTCAAGGGCTGGAATGGAAGCCGTGGCTGCTCCACTTCTGATCCAGCTCTCTGCTATGGCCTGGGAAAGCAGTAGAAGATGGCCCAAGTCCTTGGGCCCCTGCACCGGCGTGGGAGAGAGACCTGGAAGAAGCTCCTGGCTCCGGATCAGCTCAGTTCCGGCCTTTGCGGCCACTGGGGAGTAAACCAGCAGATGGAAGACTCCCTCTGTAATTCTTTCAAATAAATCAATTATTTATTTATTTATTTTTTTGACAGGCAGAGTGGACAGTGAGAGAGACAGAGAGAAAGGTCTTCCTTTGCTGTTGGTTCACCCTCCAATGGGCGCTGCGGCCGGCGCGCCGCGCTGATCCGATGGCAGGAGCCAGGAGCCAGGTGTTTCTCCTGGTCTCCCATGGGGTGCAGGGCCCAAGCACTTGGGCCATCCTCCACTGTACTCCCTGGCCACAGCAGAGAGCTGGCCTGGAAGAGGGGCATCCGGGACAGAATCCGGCGCCCTAACCGGGACTAGAACCCGGTGTGCCAGTGCCGCTAGGCGGAGGATTAGCCTAGTGAGCCGCGGCGCCGGCCCCAAATAAATAAATCTTTAAAAAAAAGAAAAAGAAAAAAGAAACGAGCTTCAAGGGCAACAGAGAACTGAAGCTAATACAAATTCACCTACATTTGTTGGTGAAAATGCAGAGGAAAGGTCTTAGGAAATCCGTATCAAACTGCTGAAAGCAATGGGAAGGAAAGAGCGGAGAGAGGAGGTGGTAGAGGTAGAAACGGAGGTTCAGATCAAACATGGAGCTCATTCAGAGAAATGGCCAGGCTAATCAAAGCTTATTTTTGGCACAAACTTTTAAATCTCAAGTTTTATGAGGAAGGTTACATAAGCAAAATGTCCTCAGAGTCTAGGATATTAATAACTGAGATGGACAAATTAACCCTTAAGAGTATAGAATCCTTGTAATTTATTTATGAAATATTTTTTTGAAAGTTAGAGAGGTCTTCCATCTGCTGGCTCACTCCCCAAATGGCCAGACACGCCAGGGCTGGGCCAATCCAAAGCCAGGAGCTGCTTCTAGGTCTCCCATGTAGGTCCAGGGGCCTAAGGATTTGGGCTGTCTGCTGCTTTCCCAGGCATGTTAGCAGGCAGCTGGATCAGAAGTGGAGCAGCCAGGACTCGAGCAGGTGCCATATGGGATGCTAGCGCTATTGGCAGTCGCTCAACGTGATACACCCCAGTGCAGGCCCCGCAATTTCTTTTTATAAAGAACAAGTTATTCATGGTTACCCTTTCCTGTTTCTCTAGTTTTCACCATTGAATGTGTATGGCCAACCCTACCCTTCAAATAGGTGCTCCCAACTGTCTCAGGAGGCAGTATACAAGGGGACTTCAAAAAGTTCGTGGAAAATGGAATTAGAAGTTTATTTTGGTGCAAAAAATTATGAAAATCCATACATAACTTACGGCAAAAAATTTTGAAAATCCATATATAACTTATGTCCCATACATAACTTAAAGTTCATTTTAAAAAAATGTGTATTCTGAGGGCCAGCGTCATGGTGCAAGGCTAATCCAGCGCCTGCAATGCCAGCATCCCTCATGGGCTCCACTTCCAGATCCAGCTGCTCTGCTTCTGATCCAGCTCCCACTAATGTGCCTGGGAAAGCAGCAGAAGACAGCCCAAGTTCTTGGATCCCTGCTATCCATGTTGGAGATCTGGGTAGAATTCCAGGCTCCTAGCTTCAGCTTGGCCCAGCCCTGGTCATTGCAGCCATCTGAGGAATGAACCAACAGGCAGAAGATCTCCAAATCTCCCATATCTCTTTTAAAAAAATACATATTATTGGGGCTGGCCACCTCTCAAATAACCTTTAAAAAAAAAAGGTTCAGAACACCTATAAATGCCCATCCAAACCCCAGTTGTAGGAAAAACACTACAAAACATGGGGAAAAAAAGATCCATAAAATACCACGGTAACCATTTGACTGCATGTGTTCCCATTTCCCATTCAAAGTTTACAACACGGAGGAAAACTATTTGGTGCCTTGGTTTTAAACTACCAACCACATTCAACAAAGAAATAAAACACAATTATTTTATTGATTTCTTACAATCATATACTGCCAACTAGCATTACTTCACTCATGCATCATTAAAAACAAAGGATATTTCCTTGCTATTTTCAAATGATGCATTATATAATAAAGTTAGAACTTAAAATGCACCCTAATTATGTAAACTGGTAATTTAAAAAAAAGCTAATAATTTGGTTCCTTTCTTCATAAAATGGAAATTTAAATATTTCTCCTGATAGTCTTGAGGTTATCATTATGTTATGAGTAGTGCAAAGTGTGGCACATATAGTTTCTTCTAGAAAGGTGTGTTTCTTACACACTTTATATATATAAGCCAACAAAATGTGCATAACAAAACGCGCACAGTCAATGCATGATGGAAAGCATGTTTCAACTGTAGGCAGCCCTCGGGCCACCTTATTATTTCGGTTTTGCATTATCATTTATGGCATCATAGATTAATTACACAGAACATTTTTACACATTTTAACCCTGAAGAAAAATAACTGTTGCTTGAAAAAATTATTCCAGGTAGCCATTTGGTTTTTATCAGGAGAACAAGGACCTCTGAGAGTTGAGCGTTTGCCGAGTCGGAATCATCAGCTTAGGTCAATGAATCAGAGAGGCGACACGTTTCACAGTGACTTTCCCATAGCCTGGCCATGCCTCCTCTCCCATAGGATGCCAGATGATGAAGCACTTCCGGGATACCCCTGTAGGTGTGGTTTTCCCTTTTTCGTTTTCTGTTCTGGATTAACTCGTTACTGGATTATTTCCTTTTCTGACGTCTGTGGTCTTCCATTTTAATCATTCATAAATCCTTTCAGAATATCCTCAGAGAGCTCCATAAGGGGGAGTTCTGGAGATGGGAAATCCAAGGGAGGGAGATTGGGTATTGGAATGTCCTTGGCTTTCCCAGGATTCGCTGCGAACTTCTGCCAGCTTGCAGAGGCTGCAGCAGCGTCAGACTGCGGCGGCAAGCTCCACAACTCGGACTTTTCTACAAAGTCAGCATCTACTTCCAGCTCCTTTTCGACGGGGCCTTTTAGAAGTCTGGCCTTTTCAGCCTTCAGCTGTTTATTTTCTTTCCTTAATCTCTCATTCTCAGCCACAAGGAATTCCACATGCTTCATCAAATCTGCAATTTTGGTTGCCTGCTCCTCTATAATTGTTTTATCATCTTTTGGGGCTTTGCTTCCAATACACGGCTCTGCTGGCTCGCTCTTTTGCTGAAGTAAAAACAGTAGCGTGTCTGGATCCCTGTCAAAGGCCCCTCGAAGTTCAGGCAGACGTCTCTCGGTGGAAGGACTGTACTTGTGAGGAAGGAGGAGACTGTGGCCTTCCGCGTCCTCAGCACAGGGTCTGGGAGATGCCTGAAGATGGGCAGTGGCATCCCTGTCTGGGTGCTGCTGGGCGCGCAGTCGCTCCTCGCGCTTGGCTCTTTTCCACCTCTCCTGAATGAGGAGGAGCTGTTTCATGTGGCTGTCCCTTTGCAATTCCAGTGATAAATGAGCCTATCACACAGAAAGAGAGGTACAATTACAGAACTTCACATTTTAGGTCTTTTTAGTAATGTCCAACAGATACCATCCTAAGATGCTCCTTTCTGAATAACAATTTATACAATATGCTTGCAGATCAATATAACCTCAAAAAGTTTTTAGAATAACCAGGTCTTTTCGGATAAGCTAAAAATTTCATTCATAAGAAAACACCATTCATTGAGGAAGTCACAAGTGCTATTCTCAGTCAACAGACTGAATCAGACTTTCTGGACATGCCTTATTGCTCTGCAATGCCATTTGAACTCTGCTTAAATTGGAAATTTTGCCTCTTCAGACATACTAATTGTAAACCAGTTAAAAAGAAAGTCTTGTGAATCAGGGTATTTAGACAGCTCAGTGGACACCTGTATCATGTAGCTCTTATGAGCAGGTTCTACACTGTCAAAGGGAGTGCCAAGGATAAAGCTCACCTTTAAGGCTCCCTTGGTTCATCTGAGGAGCCACAGGTTTTTCCCTGGCCCTGATACCCCTCACAGAAACAATCCATTTAATTCAAGTGAGACAAATACTGAGTACTGCCCAGACACTTGGGTCATTTTATAAACAAGAAATCATTTTTGGATAATTTTTTTTTTTTTTTTTTTTTTGACAGGCAGAATGGACAGTGAGAGAGAAAGGTTTTCCTTTTGCCCTTGGTTCACCCTCCAATGGCCGCTGCGGCCTGCGTGCTGCAGCCTGCGCACCACGCTGATCCGAAGCCAGGAGCCAGGTGCTTCTCCTGGTCTCCCATGGGGTGCAGGGCCCAAGGACTTGGGCCATCCTCCACTGCACTCCCTGGCCACAGCAGAGAGCTGGCCTGGAAGAGGGGCAACCTGGACAGAATCTGGCACCCCGACCGGGACTAGAACCCGGTGTGCTGGCGCCGCAGGCGGAGGATTAGCCTAGTGAGCCATGGCGCCGGCCTGGATAATCTATTTTTAAAACATAGGTAGGCCCTTCCCATTAACAGAAGACAATTTAAAGTCACCAATGAAACAAATTTAAAAGTACCAGAGCTGTGGGGCCAGCACTGTGGCACAGTGAGTTAAAGCCCTGGCCTGCAGTGCTGGCATCCTGTGTGGGCGCCGGTTCTAGTCCCAGCTGCTTCACTTCCAATCCAGTTCTCTGCTACGGCCTGGAAAAGCAGCAGAAGATGGCCCAAGTCCTTGGGCCCCTGCACCCACATGAGAGATCCAGAAGCAGCTCCTGGATCCTGGCTTTAGATCAGCTCAGCTCCGTCCATTGTGGTCACTGGGGAGTGAACCAGCAAATGGAAGATCTCTCTCTCTCTCTGGCTCTACCTCTAACTCTTTGAAATTAATAAAATAAATCTTTAGAAAGTACCAGAGCTGTGTAAGAATTCAAAAAAAGACAAATGGGAGGGTATTATTTAAATTATACTTAACAAGCAAAGGGTGGTCCAAATAGTTTCCCTTGGCTAGGCTTGCTGACCTCACTGTGAGCAAATAACCAAATATGAGGCATGATTAGGAACGGTACCTATGCATCTCTAAAAGAGACATCTGGCCATCTGAGATCTCTGAGTAGCCACTAAAAAAAGGGACATGGGGCCAGCGCCGTGGCATAGTGGGTAAAGCCACCACCTGCAGCACCAGCTTCCTATATGGGTGCCAGCTCCCTGCTGATGGCCTGGGAAAGCAGAAAATAGCCCAAGTGCTTGGGCCCCTGCACCTGCATGGACGACCCCAAAGAAGCTCCTGGCTCCAGATTAGCCCAGGTCCAGCCACTGCAGCCATTGGGGGAGTGAAGCAGTGGATGGAAGATATCTCTATCCCCTTCTCTCCTTCTCTGTAACTCTGGCAAAATTTCAAATAAATGAATAAATAAATCTTGTTTAAAAAAAGAAAAAGGGACAGAAGTTCCTGCACACCAGTTCTGGGACATCTGCAGTAGCTCACTTAGTTTAAATTGCCTTTCTGAAGTACTCTTCTCTTGCCCATTTTTAATACAGAGATTTCAGAGGGGCACAATATTTTATTTTAGATTTCCAAGTCTCCACCAAAAAAACCTTCCTAAGCCTTGTTGCAAATATCAACAACATGTCTCACCTGCTCAGACTGTGTCAGCTTCATGGCTTCAGAAAGATAAGCTGGTAAGAAAAAAAAATGTACACAAATATATAAATGTTGTTATTTTTTAATTAGTCAAAGGAAGAATTTTAATACTCCTCATATGACAGACAGAACTGGTCCTCTAAGCAGTTCTGTCAAACGGAGATTTCCAAATTTGGTTTCTTTTAACTTTATTTATCTGAAAGGCAGAGCCACAGACACACACACACACACAGCAAATGAGCCAGTGTGCTTCCATCCTCTGGTTTACTCCTCCAAATGCCTGCAATAGCCAGGGTTGGATCAGAACTCTACCCAGGTCTCCCATGGGGGTGGCAAGGATCCAGGTACTTGAGCCATCACCTGCTGTTTCCTACAATGTCAGCAAGAAGCTGGATGAGAAGAAGGTGGGACTCGATCCCAGCACTCTGAAATGCAGGTGTCCTAAGTGGCGGCTTAATCTGCTGTGCCACACTGTCCAACCCCTGGACAGGATTCTTCTGAAAAAAGGATGTCAGTGATGATCAAATGTAAATATCCCTACTCCATCTTGAAGGTTTTAGTCTCTCAAAGAGAAAGAACCACACCGACCCGTAAATGTTACACTTAAGAAAATGAAGCTGGATGAGCATGTGATGCAGCAGTTAGGATGCTGCTTGGGTTGGGATGGCCACACCCTTATCAAAGCGCCTGGGCTCCAGTCCTCACCCTGCTTCTGATGCAGCTTCCCAGAGATCCGAATGGAATTCTGGACTTCTGGCTTTCAACCTGCACAAGTCCTGGCTGTTACAGGCATTTGGGGAGTAATCAGTAGACATCTCTTCTTCCGCTTTTCAAATAAATTTAAAATTACAAAACAATGTTAATATAATGATGTACACAGCCATAAAGAACTGAAGATGATCTAATCAGAAAACTGGTTCAGGGAAGAATATTAAGAATTGCCAACAATGTACCACTCACTATGCTCACCAAAATATCAAGTGATTACTGATGACTTTTAACCCACCTGAATACCTGGACTACATCACTTTGGCCTTGTACACAATTAGTGTTATTGAATTCTTTCCAAGCTATGACATCAGTTTATTATGAATTAAGGTAGTAGAGACCCTAAGAATCTGTTGACAGATTACTGTAAGGAAGTTACTGAAGAGAATATAATGTCATCTATGAAGGCCTTCACTAAACTCTTCCTCTGATCTTAGGAGCCGATTTTGAGTGTCTGAATTTGTTTGCAATTAATGTAGCCAATTTAAAAATCCTTACTTTTCCTTTTCAGGCTGTTAGAAAGCTTATGGGCAAATTCTTCTTCTATAAATGTACCGGAATTTATGGCACATTTTATAAATTATACTCCCAGGTTTTTTCCCACTCTTTCTATAGATCTCCTCTATAAGACATTTTTCACCCCTTCTGGAATAAGGTAGGGTAAAAATATTATTAATGGATTGTATACAATTTTTAACTCTTACTATAAACTTTTGGCATCTCTTATCCATACGTTGAGTTCTTTTCTGCCTTTTTGCATTAATCCAAACAGTTTAATAATTTTTTGATTTCATGGTTTAGAACTGTCTGCTAGGATATACACAGTCCTTTAGATACAAATTCATCAGATGCTACCATTAAAGAAAAAAATTTGGTTGTTTTATCAATTTTTCCAACTTTTTCTTTTTTATTCCAATAGGCAACCTGTGCAGCTGCACACTGTTTCTTTTCCATGACTCCATGTTTAAATCTGGTGAGAGAGGCCGGTACCGTGGCTCAATAGGCTAATCCTCTGCCTGTGGCTCTGGCACACCGGGTTCTAGTCCCGGTCGGGCGCCGGATTCTGTCCCGGTTGCCCCTCTTCCAGACCAGCTCTCTGCTGTGGCCAGGGAGTGCAGTGGAGGATGGCCCAAGTGCTTGGGGCCTGCACCCCATGGGAGACCAGGAGAAGTACCTGGCTCCTGCCATCGGATCAGCGCGGTGAGCCGGCCACAGCGCGCCGGCCACGGCGGCCATTGGAGGGTGAACCAACGGCAAAAGGAAGACCTTTCTCTCTGTCTCTCACTGTCCACTCTATCAAAAAAAAAAAAAAAAAAATTCTGGTGAGACATTCTGTGTGCTCTGCAACTGCTGATCCAGCATGGATGCATTTTGGGGCTGCCAATGTGGTGTAGACAGTAAAGCTACAGCCTGGGATGCCAGTTTTCCATATGGGCACCAGTTCCTGCCCCAGCTGCTCCACTTCAGATCCAGCTCCCTAATGGCCTGGGAAAGTCAGCAGAAGATGGCCCAAGTGCTTGGGCCCCCGCCGCCCACGTGGGAGACCCTGAAGAAACTCCTGGCTTCAGCCTACCCCAGCATTGGCCACTGCAGCCATCTGCAGGGTCAAACAGCAGATGGAAGATCTCCCTCTGTCTCTCTCTCTTTTTAAAGGTCTATTTATTTGAAAGCAGAGTTAGAGAGGGAGAGATGGAGATCTTCCAACCACTGGCTCAATCCCCAAATGGCTTCAACAGCCAGATCTGGGCCGATCTAAAGCTAGGCGCTTCCATCTGGTCTCCCATGAGGGTGCCATCTCCCATGCTGGGCCATCTTCCAGTGCTTTCCCAAGCACATTCGGCAGGGAGTTAGACTGGAAGTGGAGCAGCCATATGAGACATCTGACTAAATCACAGTGCCAGCCCCCCCTGTAACTCTTTCAAATGAATAAATCTTAACATTTTAAAAAACCTCACCTGCAGCCTTTTTGTGACAAGAAATAGCCTCTTCATATTTCCCTCCAGCCAGTAAACGGTCTGCTCGTCTGCTCTGTTGATGAGCCTGGAAGACAAAATTGTAAATCATGACTTTAAAAAAACTTATTAATAAGATTCAAAATGCTTTTTTAATGCCACATATCAAACTTTACAGCTGTATCAGTAACTTGGGAAATATAATGAATAGAGCCTAGATCTAACTCCAGCATTTGACTGGAACTGGTGACTTCTCACTCCACGAATAAACCCTCTCAAGATTAATACCAGATACTCAATTCCATCTGTACCCACATCCTTCCATTTTTCAGAGATAAACCAAAAGAATCACAGCTATAAGCTATTATCCCAAATTTGTATTTTCTTAATTTTTTAACAAGCTCCTTTCAAAATAATGGTTATCTTACATACACTTTTACCAATCTTACATAGTTTCAAAACTAATCAGGAATTCACTTTTAACATAACAAATCCAAAATTTCTCTCTTATGTCAATTTTTCCCTTTCAACATTAGGGTTATCTGTTTGGAAAATCAAAGCTTTGTTCATCACACAGTTGAGGAATTAATGATATCATTATTTAATATCACAGGGCAGATCTCACCAAAAGAACAAACTTGGAAGTTCAAAAACCAAAAGACCTTATTGACTCTGAATGTAAAGGTAATGGATTGGCTACACTGTCACTGGTCTCCCTATATTTGTGTTACACTTTAAGCATTTCAAAAGAAGTTTACAAACAAAACTATTGATACTTTAGGTTTAATTAATTTATTTGAAAGCTAGAGGAACAAAACTACATTTGGCTGGTTCACTCCCCAGATACCCACAATAGCTGGGGAAGGGCCATGCTGAAGCCAGGAGCCAGAAACTTTACCTGGGTCCCTCATAGGGCTGGCAGGAACCCAACTACCTCGGCCATCATCTGCTGCCTCCTAGGCACATTAGCAGAAAGTGGATGGAAGTGGAGGCCAGACCAGACTCAGACTCTAACAGGGACACAGGTGCCCCAAGCAGATTAACCCACTGTATCACAACAATCACCTGCGAAAAGCGCTTTACTAGGCATTATCTCACCAGCTTTCACTACAAGCTCATGAATGTGTTTCTCTATCGTTACAGAGGCCAACAGATTGATGGGGTCACATGACTTCCATAAGATTTTTAAAGTAAATTATACATTATATTCTTTTTTTAAAAGATTTATTTATTTTATTTGAAAGTAAGAGTAACAAAGAGAGAGAAGCAGAGGCAGGGAGAGAGATCTTCCATCCATTGGTTCACTCCCCAGATGGCGACAATGGCCAGAGTGTGCTGATCTAAAGCCAGGAGCCAGGAGCTTCTTCTGGGTCTTCCAGGTGGGTACAGGGGCCCAAAGACTTGGCCTATCTTGTACTGCTTTCCAAGGCCATAGCAGAGAGCTGGATCGGAAGTGGAGCAGCCAGGCCTCGAACCAGCGCTCATATGGGATGCCAGCACTACAGGCGATGGCTTTACCCGCTATGCCCCAGCACTGGCCCCAAGATTTTTACAACAAAGTAGACACCATCAGCTAATGTCTTGTAACAAGTGAAATGTTTTCTTCACTAAAAAACTAAAATATAATTTAGCATAGCTTTTCAAAAAGTGAGAAGCATTATATATCCACATTCATAAAAGCAGTTTCACAACAACCAAAAGTTAGAAACAACCCCAATGTCCATTCAAGATGAATGGATAAAATGTAGTACGTAAACACAACGGCTCATCATTTTCTCTTTAAATGGAAGGAAACTGACATATTCTACAATATAGATGAACTCTTTAGACATTACACTAAATGAAATAAAACAGTCAAAAAACATACTGTGGCCGGCGCCGTGGCTCACTAGGCTAATCCTCCGCCGGCACACCGGGTTCTAGTACCGGTCGGGGTGCCAGATTCTGTCCCGGTTGCCCCTCTTCCAGGCCAGCTCTCTGCTGTGGCCAGGGAAGTGCAGTGGAGGATGGCCCAAGTGCTTGGGCCCTGCACCCCATGGGAGACCAGGAGAAGTACCTGGCTCCTGCCTTCGGATCAGCGCGGTGCGCCGGCCGCAGCGCGCCAGCCGCGGCGGCCATTGGAGGGTGAACCAACGGCAAAAAGGAAGACCTTTCTCTCTGTCTCTCTCACACTGTCCACTCTGCCTGTCAAAAAACAACAAAAAAAAAAACCATACTGTATGATTTCACTTAAATGAGATATTCATAGTCACACAAACAGGAAAATAGAATGGCAGAAATTGTTAGAACTGAATGAGAGGAAAAGGAGGAGGGAGTAGCTGTTCAACTGGCATGGTTTGTTTTATAAGATGAAATGTTTCAGCAATTTGTTGCACAATGATGTAAATTTATTTAACACTACTAAATTGTACACTTAAGGGAGAACATTGTGGCACCACAGGTTAAGCTGCCACTTTTGTCACTGGTATCCCATATAAGTGAACCAGTTCCTATTCTGGTTGCTTTGCTTCCAATCCAACTCCCTACTAATGCATCTGGGAAGGCACAAGATGGCTCAGGTTCTTGGGTTCCTGCCACTCATGTGGAAGATGTGGATAGGGTTCCTGGTGCCTGTCTTTGGCCTGGCCTAGATTTTTTTTTTAAACAATTTTTTTTTTAATTTATTTGACAGAGTTAGATAGTTAAAGAGAGAAAGGTCTTCCTTCCGTTGGTTCACTCCCCAAATTGGTCGCTACGGCCGGAGCTATGCCGATCCAAAGCCAGGAGACATGTGCTTCCTCCTGGTCTCCCATGCAGGTGCAGGGCTCAAGCACCTGGGCCATCCTCCACTGCACTCCCGGGCCACAGCAGAGCTGGACTGGAAGAGGGGCAACCAGGACTAGAATCTGGCACCCATATGGGATGCCAGCACCACAGGAGGAGGATTAACCAAGTGTGCCATGGCGTGGCCTGGCCTAGATTTGGTTGCTGTGGCATTTGAGGGGGGAGACCAGTGGATGGAAGATCTCTCCCTGTTACTCTATCATTTAAATAAATATTTAAACTATATGTGGTTAAGGTAAAGTTTTTTAAAAATTTAACACAAAACTGCACATAACTATGGGGGTACCATGTGATATTCTGATATTTGTGTAATGCTCAAATCAGGATAAACCTATCTCCTTAAACATTTATGTTGTTTTTTTAACATCACTTTTTAAAAAAGCAAATCTTTTTTAGTTAGATATAAAATGATTTATCTTGAATACTATTCAAAAAATGTCCCATTATAGCTTCTGGAACAGCAGTTAGGGTATCACTTGGGACACCCCAACCCACAATGGAATGCCTAGTTTATGAGATCTGTCTCCACTTCCAATTCCAGCTTCCTACTAATGCACACACTGGGAGGCAGCAAGTGATGGCTCAAATACGTGGTTTCCTGCCATCCACATCGAAGACCTGGACTGACCTGGATGCTTGGGGAATAAAACAGCAGATGGGAGGTGTCCAGCTACTTGCCTCTCAAATTTTTTTTAATTAGAAAAAAAGAGATGTGTTATTGATGCCTCATAAAAACACTTTGGAGAATCATTTTACAACTGGGCTTACAGATATTCTGGGCATGTAGCCGGTGTGAAACAGAGGTGAAGACAAAAGTAGAAAAGGCACTTCCATCAACACATGCTGTTTATATTTTCCCCACTTCTATTTTTGCAAGAAGAAATAATCAACACTCTTTAAAGGCAAGATCATCCCCTTGTTTCAGAGGCTTTTTCAAACAGTAATTAAACAAATACTTCTCTAAGTCACATTTTATTCTTGAGAACAATGGTCACAAGAAATGACTGGAGACTTAATGGATGAATTTTAACCACGGAGTTTTGAACTGAGCAAAAAATATGTTCTGAACACGTAAGTATTTCCCAATAGCCAGAAATGGCACAGATCTTTGAGGACGGTAATGTACATGATGAAGCAAGCTAACACAAGCAGTGATGATTACCAAGATTTCTCTAATGAACATGTTCTGATTATACTGTTACAGCAAGTGGCATTCAACAAGATTCCGGGTAGGCAAGAAAAAAGGAATGGAAGGGTAAATCTGTAGGTTTACCTCTGAACTTTCAAAGCAGCCCAACAGAGCGAGCAAATTCCTCTGAAATCCCAATCTACCTCATACCTAGCCCTACCAAGAACCAGGGTTCTGGAATCAAGAGCTGGCTCTTTGACTAAAGCAGCTAAGTTATTTGGACCTTAAGAATCCCATTTCCTCACCTGTAAAATGATGGCTTTGGACCAAAGATGTGCTTCTCAAGGTTTAATGGGAATACTAATCACCTGGGGCTCTTATAAAAATGCAGACTCTGACTCCACAGATGGGAATAAAGCTTGAGATTCTACTTGAGGCTGAAACTGCTGCTCACGGACACACTTCGAGAAACAGAGACAGGAGGATATCTGAGGCTGTCCTATGCTAACACTACTACGAGGACTTAGATCACTTTCTACCTTGAAATATGGATATTAATTTGGCTCCCTAACTAAACCCCATGCTCTGATGACAGAATCAACTGCTAACTCAACTGTTCAACACCAATAAAAGTTATCAAGCGGTGAGAGCAAAACCCCAAAAACTTACCCTGCCAATGTTTTATTATAGTCTCAGATATCATAGATTCCATTAAAAATATGTGACTACTCTAGGTTTTTTGGTACTAATGTAAACAAATGTCCTATTTTAAAAAGAAGTACAATTCCTACTAAATTCTTATTAGCATGAACAGAATGGATAGTCTTACTGCCTAAGCTTACAATTTCAGCTTCAACAATTATGAGACAAATAAACCTGGCTTTCTTAACTACTTGCCTCAGTTTCCTCATTTCTAAAAGAGTGGTTGTGAAAATTATTTAAAATATCACAGTGCACAGAATAGTACCTGGTACAACATCTGTATGCTAAATAATATGAAAAACAATAAAACTGCTGGAAGTAGCTGCTATCAAAAAGTTGACAACGAGGGCCGGCGCTGTGGCGTAGCAGGTAAAGCTGCCGCCTGCAGTGTCATCACATATGGCCGCTGGTTCGAATCCCAGCTGCTCCACTTCCAATCCAGCTCTCTGCTATGACCTGGGAAAGCAGTGAAATATGGCCTCTGCACCCGTGTGGGAGACCCATAAGCAGCTCCTGGCTTCGGATCAGTGCAGCTCCAGCCATTGTGGCCATCTGGGGAGTGAACCAGTAGATAGAAGATTTTTCTCTTTCTCTTCTGTACATCTACCTTTCAAATAAATAAATAAATCTTAAAAAAAAAAGTTAACAATGTAGTTAGGTATACCAGGCTAAACTGTGTTTTTAAATAACTGAAGATAATGTAGGAAACTTATTGTAGTACTAATTTTTATTTTTAAAACAACCTTTGGGGCTGGCACTGTGGCACAGCAGGTAAAACAGCTAGCTGCCTGCAGTGCCAGCATCCCATATGGGCGCCGGTTTGAATTCCAGCTGCTCCACATCCGATCCAGCTCTCTGCTATGGCCTGGGAAAGCAGTGGAAGATGACCCAAGACCTTGGAAGAAGTTCCTGGCTCCTGGATTTGGATCAGTGCAGCTCCAGCCGTTGCAGCCATCTGGGGAGTGAACCAGCGAATAGAAGATACCGTGCTTGCTATCTCACTCACTCGCTGGCTCTCTGCCTCTGTAACTCTGACTTTCAAATAAACAAATAAATCTTAAAAGAAAGAAAAAAACTACCTTTAAAGATGTCACAGAGGCCAGCACTGTGTCTTAGCAGGTAAAGCCACTGCTTGTGGCGCAGGTAACCCATAGGGGCACTGGTTTGAATCCCAGCTGCTTTACTTGCAATCCAGCTCCCTGTGCTGATGTGCCTGGGAAAAGCAATGGAGGACAGTCCAAGTTCTTGGGCCCCTGCTCTCACGTGGAAGAGCCAGAGGAAGCTCCTGGCTTTGGAGAGTTCAGCTCCAGCCATTGCAGCCAGCTGGTGAGTAAACCGGTGGGTGGAAGATCTCTGTCTCTCTCCCTCTCTAACTCTGCCTTTCAAGTAAATAAATAAATCTTTTAAAAAAAATTCATATTAATAAAATACTACTCTTGGTAGAGTAAGTCATTAAAAGTAATCCTATAAATATACTCGATAATTTAAAATAATAGTTGTGAAATTCAAAACAAAATAGTCCCATCCACCACTTCTCTCTGCAAGCTATACTTCTTCCTAGACAAGCTATATATAGTTCTTTTGGGAATGGCTATATTCTTATATTATCTTGTCCTCTGGACACATAAAGATTTCTTTCCCCCAGATTTTCAAATTTAGGATCAGAAAGTCTGTCAAGAAACGTTCACGTGCCTATCACGACTGTGAGATTCAGAGGCCAGCCAGGTGTGAAGCAGCCAGGCCTGCCGAGGCAAAGAGGAGACTCCTGACAACATCTGATTACAAGGTCTCAGGAGTTCTTGGACCCACCTACACTGTACCCTGCCCTTCCTGTGTCTTTGTAGTCCAATAAGTTATCCCTTTGGGTTTAAACTAATTTCAAGTCTGTACCCATCATCCGCCACCAACAAAAATCCTAACCACTAGAACCAGGTTACTAAGTAACCTCACTGACAAGTACTTTCTTAACTCTACATGCTGCTTTAAAAACACAAAGTTGTGGTGCAGTAGGCTAAGTCTCTGCCTGCAGTGTCGGCATCCCAAGTGGGCGCTAGTTCGTGTCCGGCTGCTCCACTTCCGATCCAGCTCTCTGCTTATGGACTGGGAAAGCAGTGGAAGATGGCTCAAGTATTTGGGCCCCTGCACCTGTGTGGGGGACCTGGAAGAAGCTCCTGGTTTCAGATCAGCTCAGCCCCATCCACTGTGGCCATTTGAGGAGTGAACCAGCAGATGGAAGACCTTGCACTCTGTCTCTCCCTTTGTCTTTATCTCTCAAATAAATAAGTGAAATCTTAAAAAAAAAAAAAATACAAGTTTGTGGTAGGCATCTGGCACAGCAGTTAAGATGGTTCTTAAGGGCCAGCGCCATGGCAGTCGTGAGTAAAGCCACCACCGCCTGCAGTGCTGCCATCCCATATGGGCACTGGTTCGAGCCCCAGCTGCTCCACTTCCGATCCAGCTCTCTGCTATGGCCTGGGAAAGCAGTGGAAGATGGCCCAAGTGCTTGGGCCCCTGCACCCATGTGCGAGACCTGAAAGAAGCTCCTGGTTCCTGGCTCTGGACTGGCTCAGCTCCAGCTGTTATGGCCATCTGGTGAGTGAACCAGAAGATAGAAGACCTCTCTCTTTGCCTCTACCTCTCTGTAGCTCTGCCTTTCAAATAAAGTAAATAAACTCTTAAAAAAAAAAAAAAAAAAGATGGTGCTTAGGTCACCCACATCCCATATCAGAGAACCTAGTTCAAGTTCCACCTCTTCCACTTCCAATTCCAACAACCTGCTAATACCTACTCGGGAAAGCAGCAGATAGCCCACTTACTTGGTTCTTTACCATCTCGCTCCAGCCTGGCCTGCCCTAGCTGCTGCACACATTTGGAGAGTGACCCAGTAGATGAAAGCTCTCTTGTATCTCAAATAAAATGAAATTAAGTAAAAATTTTAGAACAAAAAATAGGTTCAATGTTGTCTTTTTCAAAAGAGAAAACTATTACCTTTCATAATTTCTAATTTATTTCATTTCCTTTGTAAAAGCTGTACATAAAGATGAAAAGGAACACTACACAGTATAAAGAACCAAAAGGAAGGCAAAAGAAAATCTAACATATGCCTGACCCTATGGTAGTACCTTCAGTTGGGAGCAAACAAGAAACTTCATTCATTCTCTTTCCCGATCAACTCACAAGTCTCCTACAAACAAGTGGCAAGTATTACCTCTGAACAATGAGCATGGAAAGGACCATCCAACTAATGTAATATAATTATATTTAGGATAACTGTTCAAGTGTTAGAGAAGTCCAGGAAATTTTTTTAAAAAACAATTATTATTATTTTCATTTATCTGAAAGGCAGAAACAAGAGATCTTCCATCTACTGGTTCAGTACCCAAATGCCTGCAATAGCCAGGGGTAAGCCAGACCAGGATGGAGCCAGAAGGGTGGAACTCAAACCAGGTCTCTCACATGGGCAGCAGGGTTTCAAGTACCTGAGCCATGACCTGCTGCTTCCCCAGGTATGCATTTGTAGGAATCTGCAATCGGATGCGGAGCCAGCTCTCAAACCCAGGCATCCCAAGCAGTATACAACTAGTGTACGACCACTGCAGCAAAAGTTCACCCCTTGGCCGGCGCCGTGGCTCACTAGGTTAATCCTCCGCCTAGCGGCACTGGCACACCGGGTTCTAGTCCCGGTCAGGGCGCCGGATTCTGTCCAGGTTGCCCCTCTTCCAGGCCAGCTCTCTGCTGTGGCCCGGGAAGGCAGTGGAGGATCGCCCAAGTGCTTGGGCCCTGCACCCCATGGGAGACCAGGAGAAGTACCTGGCTCCTGCCTTCGGATCAGCGTGGTGCGCCGGCCGCAGCGCGCCAGCCGCGGCGGCCATTGGAGGGTGAACCAGTGGCAAAGGAAGACCTTTCTCTCTGTCTCTCTCACACTGTCCACTCTGCCTGTCAAAAAATAAAAAAAATTTTTAAAAAAGTTCACCCCTCAGGACGACTTCTTTTTAATTTTAAATCTAAGGTTCAATTTCTCCCATCCAAATCTTTTTGTCCTCCTGTAGTTTCCAGTTTAGCTTGCTTTTCTTCAAAACTGCCACCATCCGCTGTAAAGACAGTGAGAATCTAGTACAGTACCTTTCAAATTACAGCATGCAAGCCACTAACAGGTTGTGAAATCAATCTAGTGGGTGACAACTAGTTTTTTTTAATATAAAAGTAAATGTTACAGAATGTAAGTAGTAAAAACTTCATTGTTTCGGTGAAACTTATGAATCCCTGCTTTCTGCACAATTCCAGGAGGCACCTTTCATAATCTAACAGCTCTGTTGTAATGCACATACGTATGTGTTGCTTTTCTGTAAAAAATTCTCACTGTGATCATTCAACATGAACAAATGCTGATATAATAAAAAGATCAATATTTATTTAGACTCTTGCTTTCAAATCCCATTGTCACCACTTACTCTGAATTTCAAAGTCTTCATCTGTGAAAAACAGGAATCTGTCCTATAGCTGTTTAGAGGACCAGATAAATAATCTACGTAAGATGTCCCCCTCCCCCATTACTAATTGCTGGATATATTTTAGTGCCCTACCACCTTTCCCCAGGGTGTTTCCATTAAGCCCAGCCTTGCTTGCAACAGAGGATGAATTTTCCTTGCAGTTTTTCAAGGCAACAAGGAAGAGGTTCAAACAGCCTTCTTACTTTAAAGATTTTACTGCCAATATCAGTATAGTTATCATGGGATGGTTAGAAAGTCTCCAGGTATGTACATGGATATTCTCTGCACCATGTTATCAGATTCCTTTTCTTAGATGAGAAGCTTGGAGGTTTCTTTACTTACCTATGTGAGAACTGACCACTCTAAGGAGAAGCTCAATTACTCAATAAATATATTCCCAGTACTCTTTAAAGGACAAACACTCAGACAACAATTATGGTCACACAGTCACATGGACCTTGCCCTTTGGGGTAGGTAAACAAGCATGAGCAACAGTCATTTATAAATTAAGATCTGGCGGCCAGGGCCGCGGCTCACTAGGCTAATCCTCCACCTAGCGGCACCGGCACACCGGGTTCTAGTCCCGGTTGCCCCTCTTCCAGGCCAGCTCTCTGCTGTGGCCAGGGAGCGCAGTGGAGGATGGCCCAAGTACTTGGGCCCTGCACCCCATGGGAGACCAGGATAAGTACCTGGCTCCTGCCTTCGGATCAGCGCAGCGCGCCAGCCATGGCGGCCATTGGAGGGTGAACCAATGGCAAAAAGGAAGACCTTTCTCTCTCTCTCACTGTCCACTCTGCCTGCCAAAAAAAAAAAAAAAAAAAAAAAAAATCTGGCATCACTTCTCAAACTCACAGCAAACAAACTGAAGAACTAGAAATTATCTAATGTTTAACATTTGCTATCAACATTCACACTACTAAAATGACATGTATGAAAAGAAATGCCTCAGTCTACACTAAGTAACTTTATGGTATAATTTTTACATGTTAAAAATTTGACAAAAAGAAAAAAGCTAACAAAACAACTCAAAGTCCAAAGACCAGCTATTTTTTCCTTTAATGGAAATAACATTTATCTTATTTTGCTTCTGACCAACTTTAAAAGAAATGGACTGGGGCCAGTATTGTGGCATAAGGGGTTAAGCCACCACCTGCGACACTAGCATCCCATATGGGTACCAGTTCGAGACCCAGCTGCTTCCCATCGGATCCCTGTTAACACTCCTGGGAAGGCAGCAGAAGACAGCCCAAGTCCTCAGACCCCTGCACCCACTTGGGAGACCCAACAAAGTTCCTGGCTTGGACCTGGCCCAGTTGTGGCCATTTGGGAAGTGAACAAGTGGATGGAAGATCTCTGTCTCTCCGATCCTCTCTCTCTGCAACTCTACCTTTCAAATAAAATAAATCTTCAGGTAATATAACTAAGCCACATTATCTATACAACAGATTAAAAATATCTATTTCAAATTACTCTCCAAGATATCTTTTAAAATTCACTGTGAGGAAATAAGTCTACAAACTCTTGCTGCAAACCTAACATGAAACAATCAACCCTACAGCAGCAGCACTAAATGCTAACACAAGCTACACTTCAGTAAGGACCATAGTGAAATGAAGACGATGAGAACATGAATATAGAAGCATTGCTAGAAAGAAGTCATGATATCAAAATGAACTGTGATCCACAATGTACTTGAGCCATTGACCTATAATTACTTAATTTCTCTCAATATGAGCTTATTCATCTATAAAACTGGGAAAGAATAAATTACAAGGATATTCTGAGGACAAAGAACTATACATCTATGTACTGTAGTCCCTAAACAATAAATTTAGACTACACTGTGATGCTATTTCAAAAGCCTGTGTATACTAGTGAGATTTTCAAAGGCACTCATTAAATCATAGCACTGACAACAACCACACTGACTCAACAATATACTTAGGTATCCACTGATATAAAAGAATGTAATAGCTTTAAAAAAGCTATAATGTTGAATGACAACTGAATTACTACAACATACAGTTAAGATCATTCCAGTAAATGTTAATCTCTGTTCCAATAAACAACTAGATTTGAAATTAGATCTTTTGAACTGCAAAAAGATTTAAAAATTCATATTTCTGACATTTGCCCACTTAAGTTTTATGGAATTATGCTAGTCTTAACGGGACTGCTTCAAAACTCTCCTATAAAAAGAAAATATTGTTGCTGCCATTTCGCTAATATTTCCTAAACTGGTGATACTGCTCCATGTACAACTGTTGCCCAGTTTCAGTTTTCTCATAAGACACTGCACACTTGTGGGCAGCTGGCTGGGGTTAGGCTACAACCTGCCTCCAAATAAAGTGGAAACTAACTGGAACTGAACCAATGGTCATGCTGCAAGGACACTTGAACTCTGAAGCACTTTGTAAACTGCTACTTATTTCTAGTAAGATTCCCATGAAGTCTCAGTATTGAGAGTCATCCATTATATTTCATTACGAACTGTATGACACCCTAAAAACAAAGATACAAGATATTTCTGTGGTTTTTAAAAAGACACAAATGTAGCCCAATTCTCAAGTATAAACAATGGTTACTAATGGGCGCACAGCTTAGCTTAATGAAACTGGAGGAGGCTCCTCAGCCATTTCCAATCCTAGCTTTAGGTCCTAACCTATAGGTTTACGAAGCTCAACAGTTCCAGAGCGTCACTCCATAAGAGGTTTAACGTAAGGACTGAAGGTATTATTATAATAGCTAACTCTTACACTGTACTGGGTACCTGACTCAATTCCAAGCACTTTACACATCTATTTACTCCCCAATCCTAACAAACCCGAAACAGAGTTAAGTAATTTGCCCAAAGTTACACAGCTGTCAAGTGGCAAAGCCAGAATGCAAATCCTAGCAGTTTGGCTTGAGTCTTTACGTGTACGTGTGTGTCTGTGTCTGTGTCTAAGTTCTCATTTTATTTGAAAGGCAGAGAGATTAATCTTCTATCAGGTGGTTCACTCTAAAATGCTCACAACTGCCTGAGGCCTAGGCCAAGAGCCCAGAATACAATCTGGATCTCCCAAGCGAGAGGTAAAGATCCAAGTACTTAAGCTATGACTTGCTACCTCATAGGCTGCAAATTAGCATTCAGTTTGAATTCGAAGCAACCATGGGACTTGAACCCAGGCACTCTGATGTGAGAATTGTATGTCCCGCAGTCTTAGCTGCTGTGCCAAATGACCCAGAACCTATAACCCTAAACCACCAAGTTCCACTGCTTCTCTAGTTAGAACCATTCCAGGGTTCTTCCACACACGAGGGTTCAGAATTCCAACGTGAGAAACAAAACCTCCATAACCTTTTCCCAGTCCCATCACCTCAAATGGATTGCAAACCTGTGACTTCAAAAGTTATTTGTCTGCAACCTTAATCAACTTGACGTTTGCATCCAACATAGGTACACTCTGTGGGAAACCGAAAGATGAAGTGGCCAGTCTGGAAAGAACTTGCTTTTCTTGGCGGTGGGTGGGTGGCTGTGTGTTTTAATCGCAACACCTGAGATCCCTAAGACTATAATAAAATAGGCAATCAGCACTAAAGCTGGGAACCACAAACATTTTCGTGTTTTCAAGATGCCTAGCGATGAAGTCGACCAAAAACCAGCTGTCTCTACTATACTGGGGGAGAAGTGAGGCTCCGTCGCTGTATCTGAACACGAGACATGGGTAAGAAAAACGAGGAGGGAGTTGGTACTCCATTCCTCCAAAGCGGAGAGGCACACTCAGACCCCAACTGGAAGTTCAACCCAGCATCACACACCGTTTCTGCCTGGCCGGCTTCGGTGTCCTTCCAGGCTGCTACGTGGCGTTTGGAGGCATTCCCCCGGCTGGTGACACCCCCGTGCCTGGGACCCTGCAACAGGGCACACCCGAGGTAGTCGCAGCCTCCCAGGAATTCCGCGAGGAGGACAAAGTCTGGGGCAGCTCGCCCAGGACCCTGTGTGCGGGTCAGGGCCTGCGTGCTGCGCCCCCCAGTCTCTGCGACCACCCGTGCCAAACCCGCCTCCTGGCCTCCAGTGTCAACCTGCACTCCCACTCCCGAGACAGGACCCAACTCCTGAGGCAAAGGCACTCGAGAGCGGACGCGCCCGGCCGTGGGCCACTCACCAGGTTGAGGGGTCCTTCCATTACTTCCATAGACCCCGGGGTAAGCGGTGGCCTGAGGAAGCGGAGCAGCGGCGCCGGAGAACATGGAGGGGCGTAGACACGGAGGGCGGCGCAGCGGCGGAGACGGCGCCCCCTCTCCGCGCCCCGGGAGCCAGCGGTGGGAGAAAAGACAGCAACAACCACACCACTTCCTTCTCCGGCGCCGCGCCGCGAATCCGCCGCCTGCGCCGCCGCCGCCGCCGCCGCGGCCACGCACAGCGTCCTGACGTCACACGTGCCGGCGGCTGGTTCAAGGTGGGAGTTAGGACGGGTGTGGGTGGGGCTCAGAGAGGGCGGGGCAGCGGCTGGCGTTCGCTCGCGCGTGGGCAGTTTTTCCTCTCGCGAGAGGCGAATTTTCAGCTTTTGGAAGTCTACTCTGATGTCACGTGGGGGAGTTGCAGCCTTTTTGTTGGTTATTTAACGTGTGTGTTCTTTCATTTCCTTCCAGCCGGACGTTTTCCCAGGTCTACTCGGCTGAGGTACACCTTTCTTGTTCTCCCCTTCTCACTTTTATCCGTGTACCTCATTGATTTTTTTTTTCCCCAAAGAGCTGATATAAGTAATGTTAACCCATGCACTGCACAGGACTTCCCTAGAGATTTGAGTTCTGCGGGGCTCTGCCCTCAAGTTACAAACTAATAAAGCACATTACATGGGTCACAAATAGCCAACTTTGTGAGCAGGCATTTAACCCAGCGGTCAAGATGCGCACGTCTCGAAGCGAAGTGCCTGGGTTCGAGCCTTTGCTCTGGCTCTTGACGCCAGCTTCTTGCCGATTCAGATCCTGGGAGGCAGCACTGGATTCCTGCCATCCATGTAGGTGACCCGCACTGAATTCCTGGAGCTTGACTCTGCCCTGTCCTCAGTATTGTGGGCTCTAGCACTTCCCCGCCTCTTAAATAAATGTTTAAAACTTTTAAAGAACACAAGTAGGCAAATATAATATTCGACTTATTTACCAATTGTGTACCAAATCACTGTGCCAGGTTCTTTCTGTCATGGAATCACTTAACAAATAGTTGTGAGTTATAGTGCAAAGGGAACAGGTACGGAACTCAGAGTAACCAAGATGGGGTAGGGAGGTCATGGAATGTTTCACAGAGCTGCTTTTTTTTTTTTTTTTTTTTTTTTTTTTAAGATTTTTATTTATTTATTTGACAGATAAAGTTACAGACAGTGAGAGAGAGAGAGAGAGAGAGAGAGGTCTTCTGTTGGTTCACTCCCCCAAATGGTTGCTATGGCCGGCGCTGTGCCCATCTGAAGCAAGGAGCCAGGTGTTTCCTCCTGGTCTCCCACGCGGGTTCAGGGGCCCTAGCACCTGAGCCATCCTCCACTGGCCTCTCAGGCCACAGCAGAGAACTGGACTGGAAGAGGAGCAACTGGGACTAGAACCCTGTGCTCATATGGGATGCTGGCGCCGCAGGCAGAGGATTAACCTAGTGTGCCACAGCGCTGGCCCTTCACAGAACCTTCTAAGTAGAGGAAATGTCTTTATCACACTTTAAAGCCAATGGTAATAATAGTAAAAGGCTGCAGTTAGGGTGAAGGAAAGAGGCAAAAGACGATGACAACTTCCAGAACATAGATGGTCTTAAGTGCAAAGTGAAGCATGTGAATGTTATCCAAAATGCACTGGGAAGTAAGTGAAGGATTTTAAGATAGGGAGTAATCTACTTTAATTTAGATTTTTTAAAAAATATTTATTTACTTATTTAAAAGGCAAAGTTACAAAAAGAGTGAGAGGGAGAGACAGAGATCTTCCAATCACTGGTTCAATCCCCAGATGGCTGCAACGGCCAGGTCCAAGCCAGGAGCCAGGAGCCAAGAGATTTCTCCAGATCTCCCAGGTGGCTACAGGGGTCCAAGGACTTGAACCATCTTCTGCTGCTTTTCCAGGTGAATTAGCAGGGAGCTGGATCAGAATTGGAGCAGCTGGGACTCTGGGCCCATATGGAATGCCAGCATCACAGGTGGCAGCTTAACCCACGGTGCTGCAGCGCTGATCTCTAATTTCAAGTCTTTTTGTTTTTTTTTTTTGTTTTTTGTTTTTTGTTTTGTTTTGTTTTGTTTTGTTTTTTTACAGGCAGAGTGGACAGTGATAGAGAGAGAGACAGAGAGAAAGGTCTTCCTTTGCCGTTGGTTCACCCTCCAATGGCCACCGTGGCTGGCGTGCTGCGGCTGCCGCACTGCGCTGATCTGATGGCAGGAGCCAGGTGCTTCTCCTGGTCTCCCATGGGGTGCAGAGCCCAAGCACTTGGGCCATCCTCCACTGCACTCCCTGGCCACAGCAGAGAGCTGGCCTGGAAGAGGGGCAACCGGGACAGAATCTGGCGCCCCGACCGGGACTAGAACCTGGTGTGCCGGCGCCTCAAGGCAGAGGATTAGCCTAGTGAGCTGTGGCGCTGGCCCAAGTTTTTAAAAAAGCATTGCTCTTCTAGGCTAATCCTCCACCTGTGGCACCAAAAAAAATAAAAATAAATAAAAAAAAAGTATTGCTCTTCATGCAATGGGAAGAATGGATTGTAGGAGGACTAAGGTAAAAGAACAGATAAACTAATTGGTTAGGTGACTAAGGCAGCTTAGACTGCAATGGTTTAGCTGTGAAGATGCATTCATGCGTGGACTCTAGATAGTTATGGTGTTCTTCCTTGTGTCAGAAACTGCAAGAGAAGTAGATACACTCAGGACATACTGGTGGGCATCACATTGAAAGAACTAGTGAAGGACCAGAGCCACGGCTCACTAGGCTAATCCTCTGCCTTGCGGCATGGGCACACCAGGTTCTAGTCCCGGTCGGGGCACTAGAGTCTGTCCCAGTTGCCCCTCTTCCAGGCCAGCTCTCTGCTGTGGCCAGGGAGTGCAGTGGAGGATGGCCCAAGTGCTTGGGCTCTGCACCCCATGGGAGACCAGGAGAAGCACCTGGCTCCTGCCATCGGATCAGCGCGGTGCGCCAGCCGCAGCGTGCCGGCCGCGGCGGCCATTGGAGGGTGAACCAACGGCAAAGGAAGACCTTTCTCTCTCTCTCTCTCTCTCTCTCACTGTCCACTCTGCCTGTCAAAAAGTAAAAAATAAAAATAAAAAAAAAAAAGAACTAGTGATGGATTGGAAGTAAAAAGTGCAAAATATGGGGGAGGGAGGGCTCTAAACAGCCAGGTGTAGAAAATTAGGGAGGACCTGATTTGTAGGGGAAATCAGAAGTTCTGTTTTAGTTTTTTATGGCTACCGTAAGAAATTGCCACACGTCTAATGACTTGAAGCAACAGAAGTTTACTCTCCTGCAGTTCTGACTTCTGAGCCAGAAGTCCAAAATGGTTTCACAGCCCCAGAACCAAGGTGTCGGCAGAGCCCTCTTCCCCTAGTGCCTTTTCTGGCTTCTAGAACTACATTCTTGGTGCTCTTTGACTCAGAGTCCCTCTTCCCAGCCCGCAGCATAGCACCTTCAAACTTCTTTTTGCTTTTGTCACCTGGCTACTTTCTCCAAAAATCCTCTGCCTTCCTCTTATAAGGACTGGACTCATCCAATAATCAGGGAACATCTTCCTAATGTAAGACTAACTTAGTCATACATGCAAAATACCTCTGCTATGTAAGATAACATTCACAGGTTCTACAGATTAGGTCCTGGATATTCCTGGGGAATTTTATTTAGACTCTCACAGATTGTATCAATAGGAACTCAATGACATACTCTAAATATGATAATTCTTGGAGATTTTAATAAGGGAACTATTTATAGAGGAGTGGGTAGAATTTAGTATTCATATGATAAAAGCAGTAACTCCTAGGCTCTGAGGAAATGGGTAAGAAGAGGAAGAGGTTACCAAAGGAAGAATACAGAGGAGTACGCCTCAAAGAAGCAAGGCTACACCAGCCTGCATGGCCTTGCAAAGAAGAATCACAGAAAGAACGGACCTTTTCTCTTCTGACCTCCTGCTGGGTTCCCCATTGGCCAAACCCAACCAGAAGCTGAAGACAAGGGAGCTCGTTAATGCAACTGTAAGATCAGCCTCCAAGTGCAGGGAGAAAGGCAGTGAGGGGTGCAGAATGGATCTGAAGAGGCCGCCACCGCAGCTCACTTGGCTGATCCTCTGCCTGTGGCGCCGGCACCCCAGGTTCTAGTCCCAGTTGGGGCGCCGGTTACTAGTCCCGGTTGCTCCTCTTCCAGTCCAGCTCTCTGCTGTGGCCCAGGAAGGCAGTGGAGGATGGCCCAAGTGCTTGGGCCCTGTACCCACATGGGAGACCAGGAGGAAGCACCTGGCTCCTGGCTTCGGATTGGCGCAGCACCAGCCGTAGCGGCCATTTGGGGGGTGAACCAATGGAAGGAAGACCTTTCTCTCTCTCTCTCTCTCTCTCACTAACTCTGCCTGTCAAAAAAAAAAAAAAATGGATCTGAAGGGACTAATGCAAGTTATCTGGCATATAACCCTCTTAACATCTATTTAAAAATAAAAAACTGTAGACAATTTAAACTTTAAAAGTTTGAGCAAAGAGCAATTCATGAATCAATCACTCAGAACCAGAAGAGATATAGAGAGCTCTCTCCAGCAATGGGATGAACACAGAAGTAGAATAATTACTTAACTAGCTACAGCTAGGCATTTGCCATATCCCAATATAAGCCACTAGCCAGTCCCTAGTTAGAGGTTAGTGGGGGCTACTGATTGGTTAAGCCTAAGTTTTGTTTTACTGTTTACATTGAATTGCATTTTAGTTTAGTAGAAACCCAATTTCCTAGAGCCATTTCAGTCTACTTGCTTCTCAATTTATTATTTTAACACATCTAAGTGCTTATATCAAGTCGGCAGGTAAATGCAGGACTAAAGCTCAGAAGAGGCAGAGGTGAAGACATTGATTTCAGAGCAAGAAAATGTATGTAGAAAAGCACAGCAGACCTAGGAATGAGACCTGAAGAATGCCAGCATTTAGTTGTGTTAGAGGAGGAAGGAAGAATCAGTGAACTGAGAAAATTCAAGGGGGCTAGCACTGTGGCGCAGCTGGTTAAGCCACTGTCTGTAGTGCCAGCATCCCATATGGGCTCCAGTCTGAGTCCCAGCTGCTCTACTTCTGATCCAGCTCTCTGCTAATGCACCTGGGATAGCAGTGGATGATGGCCCAAGTGCATGGGCCCTTGCACCCATGTAGGGGACCTGAAAGAGGCTCTTGACTCCTGGCTTCCTTCTGGCCCAGCCCTGGCCATTGTGGCCATTTGGTCAGTGAACCAGTGGATGGAATATCCCTCTCTCTCTGTAACTCTAACTTTCAAATGAATAAGTAAATCTTAAAAAAAAAAAAAGACAAGAAAATTCAAGATATCTCATAGAGGATACAAATGGGACAGTGGTGGAAGTTGCCAAGGAGAGGTACATGAAAATATGCATATATAGTAGGAAGACAGTAGATGTTCCAAAAATAGAATGACTGTAGAAGTTAAATTCCATAAGGGGGGGCAGCAAGGAGACAATTCATGTCTCTTCAAGGTATTCAATGGATGAAGGAGAGGTGACAGCATGTGCTGGCAATCAGAATATGGAATATGGAATATCCATGGACTATCAACTAGACTTAATAACTCCTTTCTGAGATATATACATACCCTGGAGAAACTCCCACATGTATGTTTCAGTAGACAACTATAATATATTTAGAGCAAAATAATTCATAATAGACAAAACTGGAAATAGTTCACATGCTTATTAAGCTGTAGACTATACAGACAATGGGATGCTGTATAATGAAAACGAATTACAGTCGTATACATTACAGTGGATGAATCTCAACCCATGTTCAGGGGAAAATGTAAGTCACTGAAGAACACATGTGATAGAGTTCCCACTTACTGACCAAGTCATAAACAAGAATAAACAGTGTTGTTTAGGGTACATATTTGTAAACAGTTGTTTATGGTACATATTTGGAAAGAAAACAAGGGAATAATAAAATCAAAGTTCAGGTGAGTCATAGTCCATATGGTGAGAAAGAGGGAAGGGGCTGGCACTGTGGTGCAGCAGTTAAAGCCCCAGCCTGCAGCACTGGCATCCCATATGGGCACCGGTTCATGTCCTGGCTGCTCCACTTCCAATCCAGCTCTCTGCTATGGCCTGGGAAAGCAGTGGAAGATGGCCCAAGTGCTTGCGCCCCTGCGCCCACTTGAGAGACCTGGAAGAAGCTCCTGGCTCCGGATCAGCTCAACTCTGGCCTTTGTGGTCATTTGGGGAGTGAACCATCTGATGGAAGACCTCTCTCTCTCTCTCTCTCTGGCTTTACCTCTCTCTGTAACTCTTTCAAGTAAATAAAAATAATTCTTAAAAGGAGAGAGAGAGAGAAAGAGGGAGACCAGGCCCGTGCTGTGGTGTGACAGGTAAAGCTGCTGTCTGCAATACCTGCATCCCATATGGGCACTGGTTCATGTCCTGGTCATTTCTTTTCCAATCTAGCTCCCTGCTATGCACCTGGTGAATCAGTGGGAGATGCCCCAGTCCTTGGGCCCCTGCACCCAAGTAGGAGACCCAGAAGAAGCTCCTGGCTCCTGGCTTGGGATCAGTACAGCTCCGGCCATTGTAACCATCTGGGGAGTGAACCAGCAGATGGAAGATCTCTCTCTATCTCTCCCTATCTTTCTGTAACTCTGCCTTTCTTTTTTAAAAAATGGTTTGTTTATTTATTTATTTGAAATGCAGAGTTACAGAGAGGCAGAGGCAGAGAGAGGCCTTCCATCTGCAGGTTCACTCCCCAGGTGGCTGCAACGGCCAGAGCTGTGCCAATAGGAAGCCAGGAGCCAGAAGCTTCTTCCAGGTCTCTCACGCAGGTGCAGGGGCCCAAGGACTTGGGCCATCTTCTACTGCTTTCCCAGGCCATAGCAGAGGGCTGGATTGGAAATGGAGCAGCCGGGACTAGAACCAGCACCCATATGGGATGCTGGCATTGCAGGTGGCAGATTTACCTGCTATGCCACCTGCTAGGCTGTCTTCCTGCCTTTCAAATAAATAAATAAATCTTTAAAAAAAGAGGGAGACAGAACAGAGAGGCACACACAAGGGGTCACAACAGTGTAAGGAATTGTTCCCCATCTACACAGGGTGGTGTGTACGTAAGTGTCCATTGCTGTGATTTTTCCATTTTATCCTATGTGAAATAGACCTGATGACCACCGTCAGCCAGGCAGCAGTTGTGATGAGGTTGTGTTGCCTTAGAACTACTCTAACTGGTTTTTCTTTCACTTGTGCTTCCCTTTTTGTGTGTGCACAAAAGTGATAAAGGACAAAAATATGCCAAAGTCTAGAGAGACAACTCTTTCACTAAACATAAAATAACAATTCTAAGAGGCAGAAACAATGGCTTAACTTCAAGAACCAGTTTGTCAGCCTAGCAGGTGTGTAAACTATGACTGTGTTTCTTGTATGTGTTTAGTATCAGGGCTCATCTTCCTGCGGCATCATTCCTTGATTGGAGAGGATCCATTGCTAACATCATAAATGAGTGGGAAGACTGCCTTTATACAGAAACTAACTATAATTTTAGTTGTTTGTTTTAAAGACTGAATATAGCTTGAGCAGAAGGTAAACCTCGTGTTGCTTCACATTGATTCAATTGTCCCCATTTCCACGTAGTAATTATTTAACTTTTGTAACTTTTCAGAGTTCCAAGGTCTTCCCTGTACACTCACTCATTCATTCCCAATAGGCTCAAAGGGGTGAGTGGCCCAATGGCATAATCTTTTTTTTTTTTTAATTTTTATTTTTTGACAGGCAGAGTGGACAGTGAGAGAGAGAGACAGAGAGAAAGGTCTTCCTTTTGCCGTTGTTTCACCCTCCAATGGCCGCCGCGGCCGGCGCGCTGCGGCCGGCGCGCCGCGCTGATCCGATGGCAGGAGCCAGGAGCCAGGTGCTTTTCCTGGTCTCCCATGCAGGTGCAGGGCCCAAGCACCTGGGCCATCCTCCACTGCACTCCCTGGCCACAGCAGAGAGCTGGCCTGGAAGAGGGGCAACCGGGACAGAATCCGGTGCCCCAACCGGGACTAGAACTCGGTGTGCCGGCGCCGCTAGGCGGAGGATTAGCCTAGTGAGCCGCGGCGCCAGCCCCAATGGCATAATCTTAGTAAACAGCTGAGGAAGGTCTTGAAGCTAAGTCTCTCTGGCTATAAGCCCAGCTCTTTCCCACTGTAAGCAGCTAAATATCTACCGGAATGACATCTGATGTCAGTAATAGTACAGACTGTTAGGGTTACCCGCTGTTAGTTTTGGTTTTCCTAAGTTAACCCTCCTGAGGACTAAGAGATTCAAGCTGAGACTTACTATTGTTAGCAGCTCTATTTGCCTCCAGGGTATTTGCTAGAAACATTTACAAACCAGGCGGGAACAGGCCCTGTGAGAGAGGACAGAGAATGGTGAGGTCGACAGACTCTAGGTCCTGGGTCCGGAAACTAGGTTGCTCAGTTGCTTCTGCATGAGCCATTATGAACAAAGCCAAGTTAAGCAGGAGGCAGGCATTCCATTCAACCAAGTTCAACAGAGGAGAAGCCAAGGAAAGTAGAATTTCAGGGCAGGTTTTCCATTCGGTAAGCTGACACCTGGGAAAAGTAAGCCCAATAAAGGCATAAAGGCAATGCTTCAATCAACTTTGTACTAGGTTAGTGTTTCTCAAACAAGGAGGCCAGAAGACAACTCTCCCAAATCCTAAAGATCCTTGACCTGTAGCCGCTAAGTACAAGTAGGGCTACCCTGTTTTCCATCTGTAAAAAATAACTCACCTTTTGATCTTTGCGGGGTCAGTCATGGGGGATATACCTTTCAACTGTGTTTTCATTCTAGGTACTTCACAACACAGAGACAACCCAATGAAATCCTCTTCACCTGTTATATTCACCACCCCCCAATTATACAGACCTCAAACAGCCAGCTCTCCTCTTCCCTAATTCTTTGATGTAACATACTAGTCGATCTGGACCTTATTTCAACCATGGGCTCACATTGGGAAGGGGTCGAGGAAATCATGAGAAATGAGCATGGAACTCTTACGTAAACACAGAGGGAGAGGATACTCAGAACTTGAATGGCAGGGAAGAAATGGCTGAAGTCAGAAGGAAGAAGTTTCAGACTGTTCTTATGTTTTCTATGAGAGATTTGACTCCAATCTCCTTTTCAAAAGTATTTTCCCCAGGTGCCAAGATTATTGAATCCATTGTTAATTGTTCTGCTCTGTGCTCCCTGGCGACCTCCCACTTAAGCAAGACTAGCATAGCAAGTGTCTTTTGAAGATCCTGGGAAGCTGGGTGAAGGCTTAAAGAAAGGGAGAAATCATAGCAAAACAGTAGAGGGAAAAACAAGAATTTTACCAATGATTGAAATTTCTACCCGTCATTTTCTTTTTTCTTTCTTTTTATTTATTTATTTTTTTTGACAGGCAGAGTGGAACAGTGAGAGAGAGAGAGAGAAAGGTCTTCCTTTTGCTGTTGGTTCACCCTCCAATGGCCGCTGCAGCCAGTGTACTGCGGCCAGCGCACCGCTGCGGTGGCAGCAGCCAGGTACTTCTCCTGATCTCCCATGGGGTGCAGGGCCCAAGCACCTGGGCCATCCTCCACTGCACTCCCTGGCCACAGCAGAGAGCTGGCCTGGAAGAGGGGCAACCGGGACAGAATCTGGCGCCCCAACCGGGACTAGAACCCGGTGTGCCAGTGCCGGAAGACGGAGGATTAGCCTAATGAGCTGCGGCGCTGGCCTCTACCCGTCGTTTTCACGGTTCTCTGTCCTACCGAGGTGGTCTTTTAGAATATTTTCTCCACCCTTTAGGGATCTGAACATCTTGGGGGGAATATCTCTTGGCATGTGATTCCAGAACTAGGTGTGTAGTTTTTCCCCCAAAAAGAAAAGAAAAAAAGAGGAAAGGAAAGAAGAACAGAGGGAGAAGAGAAAGAGAAGGAAAGAAAATATGACAGACACCCTCTACCCCTACCCTGACATGTTTCCATCATGTGATGTGGACATTTGGTCCAGAAGCAACTGTGGGAAGAATGATGTAACCTCAGATGTTAGGACACCAGGACTGTGGCCAAACAGCTTTCACAGCATACGTGTGGAGCCTTGCCAGACTTAAGCTTTGGCTAGATGCTTAGATTATTCCATGCTCAATTCTCCTTCACCAGTTTCAAAATCTGAAGGACTACACTGACTCTTTCACAGCCATCACACTTTTCCAGTTCAGGTTTTTGGGGAAGAGAGCAAAGTAATTGGAGAAATGGACCAATTAGGAAATTTTTGTCATAATATTGCAATAATTTGCAGAACTATTTTGAGTTCTTCAGTGATTACAAAGCAAATATCCAGCTTTACTAAATAATAATCATTGACTAGATTTTCCAGAAAATTTACTTTATAAGTAATTAGTTTTTTGGGGGGAGGGGGATAGGTGTATATGTTTTAAAGATTTATTTATTTTATTTGAAAGAAAGAGTTACAGAGAGATCTTCTATCCGCAGTCTTATCTCCTAAATGGCTGCAACAGGTGGAGCTGTGATAGACTGAAGCCAGGAGCCAGGAGCTTCTTCCAGGTCTCTCAAGTGGGTGGCTGGGGCCCAAGCACGTGGGCCAAGTCCAGCAGCTTTCTCAGGCCATTAAGAGAGAGCTGGATCAGAAGTGGAGCAGCCAGGACTTGAACTGGCGCTCATATGAGATGACAGCATTGCAGGTGGCAGCTTTACCCACTAAGCCACAGTGCCAGCCCTGAACAGATGCTTTTTAAAAAAGATAAGGTAAGGGACTGGCGCTGTGGCACAGCGTGCAAATGCCCTGGCCTGAAGCACCGGCATCCCATACGGGCACCAGTTCTAGTCCCGGATGTTCCTCTTCGGATCCAGCTCTCTGCTATGGCCTGAAAAAGCAATAGAAGATGGCCCAAGTCCTTGGGCCCCTGCACTGCGCGAGAGACCCGGAAGAAACTCCTGGCTCCTGGCTCCAGATCGGCGCAGCTCTGGCTGTTGCAGCCAATCGGGGAGTGAACCATCGGATGAAAGACCTCTTTTCTCTCTCTCTCTCTCTGCCTCTCCTCTCTGTGTAACTCTTTCAAATAAATAAATAAATCTTTTAAAAAACAGATAAGGTAAGTGGTGGGGGGAGAGAGAGAGAGAGGGAAATAGAGAGAAAACGTGAGATCTTCACCAAATGCCTAAAATATCTAGGGCTGGGCCAGGCTGAATCCAGGAGCCAGAAACTCCATGCAAGTCAGCTATATGGGTGCCAGGAACCCAAGTACTTGGGCCATCATTTGCTGCCTCCCAAGGTGCATTAGCAAGAAGTTGGATTGGAAGCATGGAGTAGCTAGGACTTGAACTGGCACTCCAATTTGGAATATGGGCACCAAAAGCAGCAGCTTAACCCATGTTATACCACAACATCTACCCCACAGATAGGTGCAGTTTTTTAAATAAAGGTTTTAGATAGAATTTTTTCACGTTTGTTTGTTTATTTATTTTTAAGACGTATCTATTTATTTGAAAGGCAGAGTTACAGAGAGGAAGAGGCAGAGAGAGACAAGTCTTCCATCCGCTAGTTCACTCCCCAAATGGCTGCAACAGCCAGAGCTGGGCCAATCCGAAGCCAGGAGCCTGGAGCTTCTTCCAGGTCTCCCACACTGGGGCAGGGACTAAAGGACTTGGGCCAACTTCTACTGCTTTCCCAGGCCATAGCAGAGAGCTGGATCAAAAGTGGAACAGCTGGGTCTCAAACTGTTGCCCATATAGGATGCTGGCACTGCAGGAGGCAGCTTTACTTGCTATGCCACAGCACTAGCCCCAGTAGGATCATTTTAAAAATACCTGTTACAATTCTCATTAACAACTTGTATCCTTTTCCCTTTCTTACAGGCCCCATGATATAAATTTGAATAATATTCCTTAGTACGTGACCACTGTCTTTAGTAATCCATGTGACGTGGGACAGGCAGGAAGTCAATGAGAGATAAGGAACTAGGATTACCAACACCCACACCATGTGCACACCCACCTCTCATCGCTTTTCATGCCTATTCAACATGACTGAAGACTCAGTACCCCTACTCCTCATCATGCAGCTAAACTTTACTTTCTACTGGGCACCAGAGATCATGACACATTCCTGGAGATCACCACGTGTGCCACAGCCCCATCCTTTATCCTATGAAAAGGACAACTCTTGCCTGGGTGGGGGCAATTCTCTCTCTTGAGGTTTCCCACACACTGAATGTGTACCATCCCTTGGCCTTTCTTTTTTTCTTTTTTAAAAATTTTTAAAAGATTTATATATTTATTTGAAAATCAGGGTTACACAGAGAGAAGGAGAGGCAGAGAGAGAGAGAGAGAGAGAGAGGTCTTCCATCCGCTGGTTTACTCCCCAGATGGCCACAATGGCCAGAGCTGCACTGATCCAAAGCCAGGAGCCAGGAGCCTCTCCTGGGTCCCCCACGTGGGCGCAGGGGCCCAAGGACTTCGGCCATCTTGTACTGCCTTCCCAGGCCAAAACAGAGAGCTGGATCAGAAGTGGAGCAGCCAGGACTTGAACTAGCACTCATTTGAGATGCCAGCACTGCAGGCAGCGGCTTTACCAGCTATGCCACAGTGCCAGCACCCCCTTTGCCTTTCAATAAATTCTGCTTTTCTGTTCTATCTGCATCTTCCAGTTATATCTAATATGTGGGAAGAAAATTACCTAGCCTAACTCTAGTTCAAAGTTTGGGGAGTCCCATGCTTATAACACACACATGACTATTGGTGATAAATTTGAATCATGATAAGTGAATATCCATGAACCCTGTACCACTCAAAAACAACTCTAATGTGTCCGTTATTGTGCAGTTTTTTGAGCACATGGACATGCATTTCTGTTGCTCACATGTCAAGGCCTAGAATTGCTACATCATTTGTGACACATAAGCTCAGCTTTAGAAGATATTGCCAGATGCCAGACACTTTTCCAAAATGCTCATACCAAGCTATGTAACCAGCAGCAGTGAATGTTAATTCTACTTGTTTTAAATTGTCTATGCTTTGTATTTTGGGGCTTTTAAACTTTAACTGTGCTATTGGATATGTAGGTTGTTCTACTCTTAAATCCCTAAAAAAACTGACTTCTGCTCCCCATACTTTATCCTATTAAGGGAAGTGCTCCTGAAGATACTATTTTAACTTCTTGATTGCCAAGTCTGATAATTCTTCTTCAATTCTTGTCTCTGTCTTTCGGTAATGGATGACACCACTTTTTCCTTGAAACTCTATTCCTTTGGCTTTGGTTTTGTTTGGCTTTGTTAGATAAGAATTACAGGAGGCCATTGTTTTGGACTAAGGCTAGACCCAACAGACTAGACTAAAAATCAAAATGGAGTCACCCACTTGCTAAAGTTCATGTCACTAAACCTAAGTTGTTACCTGATCTTAGGAGAAATCAAGAAAAAGAGAAAACAATTAAGTTGCCCAAAAAGATTCAATTGGCATGCTAATGAGGTTTCCTTGGCCTTGATCCTCAAAAACTGGTAACAGAGTCACCCGATGTGAACCCATCAGTTATTTTTCTATTGTTCTGCCTCCCTATCCCTGCCTTTCTAAGTAGAGTGACCTTGAAGTGACTGATTTATTTTCTACTTTCTTCAGCCTTCCACTGCTGGAACACGTTATT
Source organism: Oryctolagus cuniculus (assembly GCF_964237555.1). Taxonomy (NCBI): domain Eukaryota; kingdom Metazoa; phylum Chordata; class Mammalia; order Lagomorpha; family Leporidae; genus Oryctolagus; species Oryctolagus cuniculus. The sequence goes on along the minus strand of NC_091446.1, from coordinate 55,480,929 downwards.
TATGCCAGGAAGCATTGTATGATTCTCGAGTTGAAAATAAAGCCAATTAAGATCTTTAAGCTAAATTGCAATTTTGTCCTTTGACAGATTCCATGGCTCTGTACAAGTATTACCCTGGAAAGAAAGCCTTTATCCACAATTCTAAAACCCAACATATCCCATGAACTGAAATTCACTCATTTGGTGGTAAAACCTACCCTGAACTCTCACGAGACTATTTATAGTCCTTTCCTACTACGTTCTGGGTGACTATTCACATGACTCATTGGAGATGATGATGATGTTATGGGAATACGTTTCTTGGTTTTTATTCCATGCCCTAGCATGAGGTTAAGAATTAAAAGGGAAGGCTTAAGTGAGGGGCACAAATGACAGCAGAATTTGTTTGAAGAGATGGAGTGAGAATACATCCACGTGTGGCTGTGGGCAGCCCAACCAAGAGATATCTGCTAGGAGAGGGCCAGAGCTGCCTACAAGGAGAGGAAGCGTGGGAGAGTGCAAGGGAAGGGCCAGAAGCCAAAGGGGCCGCTCCCACATGCACCAGTTCCCTTTATGGGATGGGAGCTGTGTTCTAATTGAATACACACACAGAGTGGAACTTGCAATGGGGTTAGTGTGCATGAGGTTTCCTGGAAGTTTTGTGTGTCTCCACGTGGAGTTTAACTTCCACACGTTCATTATGACTTCTCCTCCTTCTCAGTGCTGGGTAAGAAATGGGTGCATTAAGGGAAACAGAGCACACTGGATTGACATGCAAGAGCGTGAGTTACAGTACAGGACTGCAGACACAGACATTGTGGGAAAATCTCCCAGCTCATTTCTTCCTGACTAACCCTCGTCCCATAAAGGGAACTGGTGCATGTGGGAGTGGCCCCTTTGGCTTCTGGCCAAAGTTCTGCCTGCCTAGTTCTCTCATATCAATAGTGACCTTATCCCTGTGTTAATAGTATAGGCACTATATAACACAAAGGTACTTCAAAAAGTTCATGAAAAAATGGAAATAAAAGATAAGTTTATTGTGGTGCAAATGTTTTTTTTAAAAAATCTGTGCATTGTTTTTTCATGACAAACATTTTCCACAAACTTGCTGAAGACCCCTCATAGCTTATGAAAATCCAGGAAATTCTGAATTCTAAAATACATTTGACTCAAAATTTTGGGCAAAATTCTGTGGAGTCAGGTAAACCTGGATATGGATCTGACTTCACTGAATTTCTTGAAACTTCAGTTGTTGTTTTTGCTTTTTATCTCTAAAACAGGGATTGAAATCATCAGCTGATAAGGCTGTGAACATCCTTACTTGTGTGACTCACATGTAGAACTCAATACCCTGACAGCCAAGCTTTCCATCCTCCCGCCCCTTCCCCATCTGCTTCCTTGCTCACTTGCTCAGGGCATGGCACCAACTCCCCCATATGCTCAACTCAGAAACCTTAGCATCACCCTGAACTGATTCCTTTTTCCCAGTCTGATAGTAAGTCCAGTCAGTTCTAGGATCTGGAGAGCTCTTGAGTCCATATGCTTTTTCTTGTTCCCACTACCATCTTACCTATTTTACTACAACAGCCCCCTAATTTCTCTTCTTTTTAGTGTTATTACTTTCTAGTGTGCTCTTCACATGACAGCCAAATTGATCAATGCATAACTGGTTACACCACTCTCTTGCTTACATCATTTTATCCCCTTGCCATGAGATAAAACAGGAAGCCAAAAATTAGAAGCTAGAGCTGGGCATTGAACCCATGCACTCTAATATGGGACACAGGTACCTCAACTAGTGTCTTTTTTTTTTTTTAAGTTTTTTTTTTTCTTTTTTTTTTTCTGAAAAGCAGAGAGAAAGAAGGACAGAGATATATTTTATCCCCTGGTTCACTTCCTAAATGGCCACAACAGCCTAGGCTGGGCCAGGCTGAGGCCAGGAGCCGTGAACTCCATCTGGGTCTCCCACATGGGTGAGCCATCATCTGCTTATTCCAGAGTGTGCATTAGCAGGAAGCTGGATAGGAAGTCAAAGTAGGACATAATCCCAGGCACTCTGATATGGAATGGGGGTGTCCCAAGTGGTGGCTTAACCTGCTACACAATATCATCGACCGCCAACTGCTGTCTTAACAGCTAGGCCAAACATCTGCCCCATGTCTCATTTTAGACTGGGTGCAAATATTTGTCTTTTGGGTTCACCACTATAGCTCTAGGACATAGCTAGTAGCTAGCACATTGTAAAGGGAAAAAAACCACACTGTTTTTCCTCTCTAATCACACTCAACTTCTGTATCCATATACAAATGTGAGGGTTTCCCTCCATGTCCCAAGAAGTTCTTCAGCAGACTTCAACTGATTGTCCTATAATACAATTCTGTTCTGATACCGTCACCCCATCAGATACACAGGTTAAAGGCTCAGTCCCACAAGCTTGCCCCTGTTCAGACACCAATCACAAGTCACGGATGTGTCCCTCCCCAGTGTTCCACAGTTTGCTAGAATAGCTCACAAAACTCAGGGAAACCCTACACTTAAGGTTACCAGTTTGTTATGAAGGATGCAGGTGAACATCAGGTGAAGAGATGCATAGTGCCAGGTATACTCTGTGTGTGTGTGTGTGTGTGTAGACAGAGAGAGAGAGAGAGCAGCAAAAATGTGTGGATGCCATGTTATTTGGTATAGATATTTATGAATGTTGTCATTACTGAATTATATCCCTATTATATCATCTAACATTATACTTACATATTATATAATTGCATAATAATAGACTCTTCTTTCCTCATCTTATTATGTTTGTCATGAATTCCACATTATGTGATATTAAAATATCTACTCCTGCTTTCCAAAAGAATAGTATGCATGTGTATATGCATAATGTTTACAAATAAAGCAAATGTGAGATATCTTTTCCTTTCTTCTGTTTCTGGTTGCTGCTTTCTGTCACAAATTCCCTCTCTTGCCCCATAAATGTAATTGTGGTTTAAGCTTACTATTTATATCCCAGCATGTCTGAGGACCTTATAGGATGGACTCATCACCCAGTTCTGTGCTTGGGGAACTGAGTAATCTCCTGAGAATCCACATATGACAAACTTAGAAATAGCAAGACTTGGTAGTTGCCTGGCATCTGTTATTAGGAAGGGCCGCTGACCTGGTTTGTATTGGACTCTAGCCAGCCCAAGAATGTATTAATTTGCTAGGGTTGTTGGAACAGCACCAGGAGCTGGGTCACTTAAACCACAGAAATTGATTTTCTCAGAATTCTGAAGCCTAAAACTGTTGGCAGCGTTTTGTTTTTGTTTTTGTTTTTGTGTGTGTGTGTGTGTGTGTGTGTGTGTGTGTTTTTTCCCTGAGGCCTTTCTCCCTGGCTTGTAGAGGGCCATCTTCTCCTTGTGTCACCACATGGTCTCCATTCTGAACACACTTCCAAATGTCCTGTCATTTTGGATTAGGGTCTGTCTCTATGGCCTCATTTTACCTTTCTTATATTTTTTAAAAATGTCCACTTATTTTCATCTGGTTGAAAGGAAAAGTAAGGGGAAGGGAGGGAGAGGGAGAGGGAGAGGGAGGGAGGGAAGGAGAGAGAGAGAGAGAGAGAGAAATCTTCCATCTACTGGTTCACTCCCCAAAGGCCTACAATAGCCAGGACTAGGCTAGGCCAATGCCAGGAGTCAGGAACTCCATCCCATGTGGGTGGCAGGGGCCCAAGTGATTGAGCCATTAACTACTGCATCCCAAGATGCATTCATAGCCAGGACTTGAACCAGTGCTCCAATATGGAATGAGGGCATCTCAAGTGGCAGCTTAACCCCTGTACCATAATGCTCACCTGCTTCCTTACCTAATTAGTGGTCTACCTCTAAATAAATTCATATTCTAAGGTATTATGGTTTGGACTTCAACATAGGAATTTGGCGGGGTGGTGGACAATGAAATTCAACCCATAATCAGAGGTGGGCCGTCATTTCTAGCTTCCCATCAGATGTTGCAGTCAGTCATGACAGCATCCCGGGAATAGGACCCATCCAAACAGCTTATTGCCCACCACAGGTCCGCTTGATGTGGAGGTAGCAACAGTGCCTAGCAAAGAAAGACTGGAGTAGTGGTTTTTAGGAACTCCCAGACACACCTGAGGAAGGGAAGAGCTGCTGAGACGTGTTACATTGGCATGTCCCAAGACTGGCTCCGAACCTTCTACCGTCCACCCCCTGTAGTCAGTGTACTGAACTTCAAAGTTTGATGGTCACCATTTCATACACTATAACTAAATTTGTCTTCTCCCTAGTTTCCGACCTACTATCCCCTGGGTATTCCACAGGCACTTCAAGCCTCACATCACCGGTCAATGCTGGCTTTAACTTTGCTGTTTCATATTTCTTGTTTTTTCATTTTATGTGAAAGACAGAGACAGAGATCTTCCACTTGCTGTTTTTCTCCCCAAATGCCTGCGACAACCAGAGGTATATCAGGCCAAATCCAGGAGCCAGAAACATGGTCTGGATCCCCCATGGGGGTGGAAAGGACTTAAACACTTGAGCCATCACCTGCTGCCTCCAAGGAAGCTGGATCAGAACATGAACCAGGCACTCTGCTATGGGATTCAGGCTGGGCCACCCACCCTGGCTTTTCTACGTCAATCCATGATGCTAGCATTCTCTCATTTCTGACCCTTCATTTTTCTTACCTCCAAAATACCCCCCATCCTAAATTATCAGCCTAAAGATTCTACTTCTATAATTTTTTCTCAAAGATGCCTTCTTTAATTCATGACTCTTCATCAGTTCTATTAAATAGCTTCTCAACTTTAAAAATGCATGTTTCTATTTTATTTACTTGAAATGCAAAGAGGGAGGGAGGGGAGAAAGAGAGAAAGAGAAAGAGAGAGAGAGAGAGAGAGAGAGAGAGAGAGAGATATTATTTATTGGTTTTCTTCCTAAATGCCTGCAATAGTCTGAATTACTCCAGGCTGAAGCCAGGTGCCTGACATTTAATCTGGGACTCCCACATGGTGGCAGGGACCCATATACTTGAACTATCACAGGTGTGCATTAGAAACTAGAATTGAAAGAGGACCCAGGACTTGAACCCATGTACTCTGATACAAGATTGGGCATCCCAAGTGATGTCTTAACTGCTGCACAAATGCCTGCCCCAAACATATTCTGACATTCTAATTCCTTATTTGTTTTAACTGATAATTATGACATAGCTGATGATGATAGTAGTGGTAATGATGACTTGGCTTTTGGCTATAATTAACCCCACCCCAAATAAACTTGGCTTTAGGTGCAGCTGGATTCCTCAGCAGGACCTGAGAAAAATGGTCATATTGAAATATACAGGCAGTGGAATGTTATACAACAATGAAAAAGAATAGCAGCCACATATATCATTGTGAATGAATCTCAATGAAAGTTGAGTAAAAGAACAGTCATGTTCACAGAAGAACACACGTGATATAGTTGCACATATTGGCCTGGTCATGAAAGGTAACTATCCCTTCTTCAGACCTCCTGCATACTATTCAGGAGTTGATGGTTTGGGAGTTGCCTTCTCTTCCTTTGACCAAATCTACCAACATGCATGAAGCTGTGTGTTCTCTACTTTCCTTCTCTGTGTCCACAGAGCCTATGGTACTACAACGTGATCTTCACCTAATCCTAACCAACCCTCCACCTACCCCATATTGAAAGACTTGTCTTAAACCAGACTCCAAGGATGGGCATTTGACTTGGTAGTTCAAATGCCAGTTAAAGGCCCGCATCCCATATCCGAACACCTGGGTCTAGTGCCTGGCTTCTGACTCCAGCTGCTCATCAATGCAGTACCTGGGAAGTAGCAGCGATGGCCCAAGGAATGGTTTCCTGCCACCCACGTAGGACCAGGATTGAGTTTTCAGTTCCCAGCTTCAGCCTGGTCCAGCATGGACCATTGCAGGAATCTGGGGACTGAACCAGCAGACAGGAGCTCTCTCTATCTCTCTTTCTCCCTCTCTCTGTCTGTCTCTCTATCTATCTATCTCTCTCCCTTATCTCTGTCTCTATCTCTCTCTGTCTCTATCTCTACTTTTATCTCTGTCTCTATCTCTCTGTTTCTATCTATCTCTCTCTCTTTTTTTTTTTAAAGATTTATTTATTTATTTGAAAGTCAGAGTTACACAGATAGAGAAGGAGAGGCAGAGGGAGAGAGGGAGAGAGGTCCTCCATCTGCTGGTTCACTCCCCAGTTGGCTGCAATGTTCGGAGCTGCTCAGATCCAAAGCCAGGAACCAGGAGCTTCTTCCAGGTCTTCCATGCGGGTGCAGGGGTCCAAGGACTTGGGCCATCTTCTACTGCTTTCCCAGGCCATAACAGAGAGCTGGATCGGAAAGTGGAGCAGCTGGGACTTGAAATGGCACCTATATGGGATGCTGGCACTGCAGGCGGCATCTTTATCTGCTCTGCCACAGTGCTGGCCCTCTGTCTCTGTCTCTATCTGTATCTATCTCTCTAACTCACTCTCTCTCTCTCTGTCTCTGTCTCTCTGCCTCTTGAGAAACAAACAGGGGGCAGATGTTTAGTGCAGTAGTTGAGCTGCCACTGGTCTGATTGCAGCCCATATCAGAGTGATAGGTTTGAGGCCTGGCTTCTCTACTTCTGTCCACTTTCTTCCTAATGAACATGCTGAGAGGCTGCAGCTGATGGCTCAAGTACTTAGGTCTTTGCCACTCATGTAGGAAACTGGCTCCTATTTTGGCTTGGCCCAGCCCTAGCCGATGTGGGCATTTGGACAGTGAATCTGTGGATCAAAGATCTTGGTTTCTCTCTCTCTCTGCCTTTCAAATAAAATATAAATGTAAAATGTAAAAAAGAAAAATGTAAAAAAGAAAAACACGGGCTGGAGCCAAGGTGTAATAGGTTAAGCATCCACCTGTGGCGCCGGCATCCCATATGGGTGCCAGTTTGAGTTTTGGCTTCTCCACTTCCAATCTAGCTCCCTGCTGTGGCCTGGGAAAGCAGTAGAAGATGGCCCAAGTGCTTGGGCCACTGCACCCATGTGGGAAACCTGGAAGGAGCTCCTGGCTCCTAGCTTCAGATCAGCTGAGCTCCGGCCATTGCGGTCATTTGGGGAGTGAACCAGTGGATGGAAGTTATCTTTCTGTCTCTCCCTCTATCTGTCTGCAACTATGCCTCTCAAATAAATAAATAAATAAATATTTTTAAAATTCTATTTTAAAAAATAAAAGAGAAAGGCAAACAGAATAACGAGACTCCACCACCTAGTACGTATTCTCAGGCCTCTCCACTCCGATTCAGAGATTATGACAATATTGCTCTCCCTGTTGAGGTCAACAGTCAGCTCTTCCTCAGGGGTTCCCGTAGTCTTTTCTCTCCCGTTGGGCACTTGGCTCCTATAATTGACCCCTTCTCTCCAGCCTCATTACTGTGTTTTTCTCTACTAGGTTAGAATGTAAACACACCCTAGTCAGCACATCCTTAAACTCCCTTCTCTTCACCCTACCTGTCCTTTGTAGCTTCCAGCCACTTCCCTGCTTCCTATCCTAGCAACATTTCATTGAAGTAACATCATGTTGGGGCAGACATTTCACTTGGTGGTTAGGAGGCCAGTTAACACACGCACATCCCACATCAGAGTACCCGGGTTTAGTTCCCAGCTCTGGCCCCAGACTCTGGGAGGCGGTGGTGGTGGCTGATTGGGTTCCTGACACCCATGTGGGAGACTTTGATTGAGTTCCCAGCTCCTGTCTTCTGTCCCAAGCGGGGCCATTGTAGACTTATGGGGACTGAACCAGTGGGTAGTCCCTCTGCCTCTCAAGTAAACAAATTTAAAACTTTTTTAGATTCTATTTTTTAGAAGTTGGTAAAGTTAGTTATACTATTTTAATTGCTATTGGGAAGAATGTTTTAGAATATTTCAATAGAATGAATAAATTGCAGATTTCTGATTTGTTCTTACATAAATTATACTTTCTTATATCACTTCAAATTTAGTTATATAAAAAATAGAAAGAAATTCAGAAGACAAGATAGTGGAATCTAAAACAAAATGAGAGAGAAATTATTCTGCTATTGAGAGACAAATTGTAACAAAAACAGGCACATTAAGAGAAACAGATGTATTTGAATAGAGGTAATGAATAAATATTTGGTTTGCTTGAAAATGTCACCAATAAAGAGAAGCAAGTCAGATAAACACATTGGAAAAGATGTAAATTTCTTGCTAATTTATGTGAAAAACTGACGTTGATGAAACTAACAAAATCCAATCTGATACTACAACAAGGACATTGATGACAACCGGTTAATGAGTGTTGTCAGCTCATAAAGCATTTAAGACAGTACTGCAGAAGAAACTTTAAAATATCAAAATATTGTATGGCTTGCAAAACACACCTGATGGAGGTTTATCAAATTTGATATCATTCCTAAAAATGTACATGGTATTAAAAATTATACTCGGCGTGGGCATTTGATCTAGCTATTAAGATATTGGTTAGGACTTTCGTGTCTCATATTGACGTGCCTGGGTTTGATACCTGGCTATGGCTCCCACTTCTAACTTCCTGCCAGTGCATATCCCAGGAAGCAGCAGGTGGAGGCCCAAGTAATTGAATCCTTGCCTCCTTTGTGGGAGGCCTGGACTGGGTTCCCAACTCCTGACTTTGGCCCTGGCACAGCCGCGGCCACTGCAGCTATTTCGGGACTGAACCAGCAGCAGATAGGACTCTGTCTATGTGCCTCTGCCTTTTAAATAAAGAAGTAAAATTAAAAAAATTATGATGTGTGAAGCTGAAAGGGATTTTGTAAATTGTCACTAATAAAATAATCAAATTTCCACCAACAATGTGAGAGCTAATATTGAATTTTTTCTCAATTTGTACCATAAACAATTATATAACAAGCTAGGGTCTTATGAATAAATCTATACAAAGGCAAAATATGAAGGAAGAAAACTATTATGTGATTTTTTTTCTCATTTTGAATACATTTTCACTGCACCTAACTTTGCTTTCAAAACTCTGAACATTTTAGTTAAAACAGACTTGTCCCAAATGGTATAACCATCAGATTCCATAAAGTGTAGATCTACTGCAGCTGGTTTCTGTGAGGGTACCTGTCTGGGTTTCTCTCCTGACTCCCTCCTTCTATCCCCATTTACTATGTAAGAGGTATTGTGCCCCAGGTCTCTGTGCTGGGGCTCCTGCTTCTGCCCCAGGCATACTTTCTCCCTAGGCACTCTCAGCAGGCTGGTGTTAAATCCATCAATATCCAAGTAGCACCCAAACTTGAAACTCAGACTTCTGCTCTCCCCTCCCTGAACTCTCAATGGCCTATATGCCTATTTGAGGACCTGAGTGACTTTAAGGCATCTCAGATAGGACATTCCAGGACTTCACTAAAGCAAACAATCAAAAACTTGTCCTCTCTGATTTATCACCATAGGAAACGGCATCCACAGCCACCCAGCTGCTTAGCTCAATACTACTGGTGGTCCTCCTTGATCATTCCTTCTCTCATCCAATTCAATTCCAATCTGTTACCAAGTCCCGGTGACTCTTTTTCCAAACTTATTATCAGAGCCACTTGATTTCTCTTCATCCCTGCTGCTATTATGCCAGGACAACCTACCAGTTTCTTTTTCCTAACACCTATAGTCTCAACTTGTCTCTCTGCTTCTCTCTCATAGTCCATTTTCCAGTCATGATGACTAGCAAAGTTAAATAATGACCTTGGCTGCTCTGCTTTATGAACCTCTATCATATGAATAAAAGCCTAAATTTTTCACTCTTGCCTGTAAGACCCTATGTGGTTTCAGCTCTGCCTCTTTCCAAAGCCATTTTTTAAAATATTTATTTATTTATTTGAAAGTCAGAGTTATAGAGAAAAAGGGAGAGGGGGAGTATGGGAAGGAAGGAAGAGAGAGAGAGAGGGAGAGAGAGAGAGAAAGAAAGATAACTTCCATGTCGCTCCCCCTCTTCGTGGAGGAACGACACTAAACCCTAGGCTTCATATCCGAGTCACGGCACCATTATGTCGCTCCCCGTCTTCGCGGAGGAACGACACAGGACCCTGCGCTGTTCTTTTGTCTGCTCGGCCCTCCCCGGGTTTGCTGCTGGTTCTTCCCGGGTTGGCTACCGACCCTTCCACCTCCGTGGAAGGGCGGTTCCCCCTAGCCACTTTCTCCACTTCCGCGGGGGAGCGGCACACCGCCGGCCGGCTCTCTCGGGGGCTGCACAGGTGTTCCCTCAGATGTTCCTGGTGCATGTTGTCTCTCTCCTCCTTTATAGTCCTCTTCCACCAATCCCAACTCTGCTACCCACACGCCGAGTACGCTGCTCTCCTCCAATCAGGAGCAGGTCCTGCAGCTTGTCAAGTTGGTGAGAGGCAGCTGGGTAGAAGCTCTTTCCTCCTCTCCCAGCACCATATTGTGGGAGAGCAGATGCATAGAATAAGTCTTAATTCCAGTAACTTAGTCTAGTCTGAGTTGCTCCCAGTTGCTCCCCACACTTCCATCCACTGATTCACTCCCCAGATGGCCACAGTGTCAAGGGCTGAGCCAGGCTGAAGCCAGAAGCTTCATCTGGATCTCCTACATGGATGGCAGGGACCAAACACTTGGTCCATCTTCCACTACTTTTCCAAGGCCATTAGTAGGGAGCTGGATCAGAAGTGGAGCAGCTGGGACTGGAATTGGCCATATATGGGATGCTGGCATCACAGGTGGTGGCTTAATGTTCTATGTTGGGGTTTTCAATATGGCAGAATAGGGAGGGAGCACATTGCTCTAGTCTAGGGTAAGATAGTTAAAAAAAAAAGTGGAGAAAATGCAATTTCAGAGAAGAGTTAGGGAGAAAATGGTAGAGGAAACTCCACTCAAATTATAGGGACACTGTGGACCTACATGGAGGGTGTGGATATGCACAATTCAGGACCCCTGCAGCCGAGGGCCTCAGCACCAGCTTTGAAGAGTGAGGTGATCCCAAGCCATTGGCAGTAAAGCTGTGGGAAGAACCTGGTGTGAGTCTAGCTTGGAAACTTGTGGGGGACAGAATACCAGCCAACCTAGAGGACAAAAAGGGAGGAGGCATGTTTCTGTCTCTCTGACCACCCACTACCCACATCTTTTAACTAGCCAAGAGAGGGCAGATACCATTTTGGCCATACTTAACAGCTATGTTAGTTCATTTCTGCACAACCAGCAACCAGCTGAGAGGATACACACAAGTCTGGTTGGGAGAATTGACAGGGGTCTGGATGCTTGTGACTGTGGGAGCTTTGACTGCTGGGACTGTGAAAACACTGTGGCTGTATGAGAGGGTGCAAGGTGCAGCTGGAACTTTGGACAGTCACTGTGGGAGGCTCCACACATTCTGGGCTCACTGATTCCCTGGTGAAGATCATTCTGTGGGATCCGTGCTCACACCAAGGACTGCACGGATCCTTTGTGTGGTTCTTGTGGCAGCACAGATGTAAATTGTACCCACTGGGGCTATCACCCAGGCATAGGTCTCTTTTGAGGAGAGGAGAGGAGTGTGAAAATATGCCAGCCAAGCAGAACAAACTTCCACTCTGATTAAAAAAAAAAAAAAAAAAAAAAAGAGAAGAGATTTACAAAGCCCAACTTGGATGTCACCTTGGACAGTACCTGTACCCTGGAGCATTGAACAGAGCTCCCTGGCCACACCCAGCACATGCCTCTGGGTATTCACTGAAAAAGTGGACACTCCACTAAGCCATAGAGGCGTAGTCCAAAGATAAAAGCCATCACAGGGAAAAAAAATAAGCCAAACAAAACAACCCCAACAAGTATCTCCACAAATGCCTAATAATAAATGAATCAATTCAAGAAACAAGTATAAGGAAGACAACGTGATACGCCAAAAGAATATAACACTTCAATACTAGAATGTGAAAGTAAAAATATCGAAGAAGTATAGAAATGGGATTCAAAATTTGATTGTAGGGTTTCTTAGAAGTAATCAGTAGCAAATCCAAGAACAAATGCAATCCATACATGACATGAAAGAAAATTTCTCCCATGAAATTGAGATCTTAAAGAGAAATCAAAATGAAATATTAGAAATGAAGAATTCAATAGAATAAATAAAAAATGTGATGAAAAGCCTTAAAAACAGACTCAGTGAAGCAGAAGTGCACTTATTCCTCATGTAGGATTTCTGTCCTTAATGTGCTATAACTAGTACTCAAACAGTATTTTTCACTTTGTGTTTCTATGTGGGTGCAAACTGTTGAAATCTTTACTTAATATATACTAAACTTACCTTCTGTATATAAAGAGAATTGAAAATGAATCTTGATGTGAATGGAAGGGGAGAGGGAGTGGGAAAGGTGAGGGTTGTGGGTGGGAGGGAAGTTATGGGGGGGCATTGTAATCCATAAGCTGTACATTGGAAATTTATATTCATTAAATAAAAGTTAAAAAAAAAAACAGACTCAGTGAAGCAGAAGAAAAAATATCCAAGTTAGAAGGCAAATCTGGAAATTTTATAATACCAAAAAAGGAAAACTAAAAAAACAGTGCTAGAGACTTATGGGATATTATCAAATGACCCTACTTATAGGTCTTAGGAGTTCCTGAAGGTGTGGAAAGAGAGAATGGATTAGAAGGCCTTTTTAGTGAGATAAGCGCAGCAAATTTCCCTAATTTGGAGAAAGGAATGTTCAAGTTCAGGAAGCACATAAAACTCCTAATAGACATGACCAGAAAATATCTTCACCACAACACATTGTAATCAAATTCTTCACAGTAAAACATAAAGAAAAGATTGTAAAATGTGCATGAGAGAAATGACAGATTAATTTAGAGCATCTCTAATTAGACTCACAGCAGACTTCTCATCAGAAACCCTACAGGCTAGGAGAAAATGGCGAGATATATTCCAAGTTTTTTATTATTATTATTATTTTTGACAGGCAGAGTGGACAGTGAGAGAGAGACAGAGAGAAAGGTCTTCCTTTACCATTGGTTCACCCTCCAATGGCTGCTGCGGCCGGTGCACCACACTGATCCGAAGCCAGGAGCCAGGTGCTTCTTCTGGTCTCCC